>NC_134710.1:90136597-90455972 GCF_043290135.1 Rhipicephalus microplus | reverse complement strand
CGCCCATAGCAACGCGACATTCAACATCTTGGACATCAAAGGAATACCTATATTCGAACCCCTCCCCCCCTTCCGGTGCTATTCCTCACAACGTTATTTCCCGAATTTACGACGCCGTATTTCATTCCCGGATAGATGTTCATCACACCGAACGGTGGCGGGCATTCGTGTTAGTAATTAAATGAGCCATACGACGAGCATCTTCCTGCGTAAATTTTCCGGAATTGCAAGATGTTGAAGTGTTTAGCCAAGTACGCGTTTAAAAGAACGCCACAGTTAGTAAAACGAATGAACGAGTGAGTCCAGCGTGCGTATATAGTCGCCGTTACGCTTATATTGAGCATACTTGTCTACCAGGCATTGTAGTGTTTCCTTGCAGAAGCAATGCATGGACATCGAGCTTCCAACCCGCTTGCTTTCATTTTAGATGGGTGCAACGATTTTTCCAGAAAGTTATCTCGCATCGCTTGATTTTTTACAAGCATAATGTTTGGGCTGCGTGATATTCTTATTGCTCAACTTCAATTGGTATATTTATCACTTTCACAACCACGGTTGCGTGCGCTATAGATCTAACGAAAAAGCGATCGAAAACATATTGCCACAGACATTAACGCCTGGCGTAAGTTTCAAGCGTGAATAGGTAATGCGGGGACTAGTAATGAAAGCGAAAAACTCAACGGAAATTTCTTTTCGTATATTTTTAATTTTATACATGACAACATTTACTAGCAAGTTGCTTTACGGTTTAGCAGGAATTTCGCTAAATAGTTGACTGCCTGTTTTTTTTTTTTTTTTTGTCGATTGTCGTAAATGGTGGGCGGCGTTAGTATGTAGGCAGTCTGATGGTGTGAATTTGTGTTTACCTCATATACTTCGGCGCATTGTGTCGTCAACAAAGCATCGCTCACTTTTGTGCATTGGTTTCTTGCGGGTATTTTGTAGGTTCTTTGGTCGCTTATGTGCTGTTTACTTCTTATAAGTGAAGTTAGCCCACCGAAACTGTAGTCTGTGACTGTGGACTGCTTTGGTGCAATGCTTTGGTGAAATACTTCTTGACACGCGGGCTTCTGTAGAAGTTTCGCGACCAGATCACATAAATATAGAGATAGCGCTACGTAGATGCAGGCAGATTCGCCTAGCGACCGTGAAGGCATGTCAGAGTTCGCCTGGGGCCGAAACCCTCGCTTTCCGCTGTTCGCATTTCTTTCTATCGCTATAGTATACAGTTTGTCTAGTTAAAGCTATTGCTTGATGTCGCATTCGATCGCCATTGCGGATCTTCATAACCTGTGAAGCGCGAACGCCCTGTGGCCTCGGTTATATGCTCGAGCCGCGTCGAATAGTGACGGGGACCGCAAGGAAGACGAGCCTGGCGGACACGGCGATGGCCGTCGCGTGCATTGCCGGTGGCGCCGCTCGTAGCCGGCGCGTGCGGCTCGTGATGGGCTGGCGTTGGGGCACCCCTTTGGCCGCCGCAATCCATCAGCCGGCGGCGGGGCCTCCTACTTGGCCCAGTTTGTCGCGTTCCCCTCCCGCGGCGGGAGCTAACCCGTGCCCTCCCTCCTGGGAGCAGCGCCTCGTCTTACATACAAAAAAGAAAGACCCGGGGTCCCACGAGTGGATCTATATAACCACTTGTCAGCCATTATTATGACGAGATGGCAGAGTGAGCCCCCACCAAGAAAAGAGAACATCCCCTTCTTTCCCGCGGCGCTCGCCCTTCAATGGCTTTCTTTCTTTCCTTTGGTGTTTCTTTTTTCCTTAACCCGTGTTCTGCACGTGCCAGGGCGAGCGAGAAACCGGCACGCGCGCGCCACCGTAACCTTGGCCGCGGCTTTGGTGCTGCTCGGCGTACGATCAGACTCCGTGGCCTCCGCTCGATGACAGCCAAAACCGACGCGCCACCGTCTAACCCGCCCATTCGGCCGTGCTCGCTGCAGCCTCGGTAACCCGTGTATGCTTGTCACTCACCTGCCCTCGCGGTAGCTGACAGAGCTGACTCTATACGGACGTCAATGATGGGCCGTGGTCGTATATTCGACGCGAGGATAGGCCTGTCACAAGAGCGAGCAGATGAATCCCGCGTGATCTTCGAGGCGTCAGAGTTGTGGCACACTTTATGAATTGCGTTAATATTACTATTAAACTAACTTATTATATGCTTTTACATGCGAATTAACCACGGCTTGATTATCAGAAACGCTGTAATATTAAACTCTGTGCATTAACTTTAGTCAATTTGTATTCATTAATGTACAGATGTATATGTACATGTGCGCTTTTGCATCTCGCCCTCTAAATCATCTAAATCAGCAGCCGGGCTACGTAACAGCCATGCCTCCGTGGCTGCTTATCATCCTTGATTTATTGACGGCTGGCTTGTAGATAGCTTATTTTTATGCAAATGCTCGTATGGCAGATAAGCCGATGCAAATGTAGTTATTCGTTATTGGCATAGTAGTCGAATGGAAGGCAAATACAGATCCCCCAAACCGGCAATCCTGCTGGAAAATACAAATTGAGGGAGCATTAAAGAACGTCATGCTTTACAATATGTCCAGAACTCGGCCAGCAAATGTTTATTCTTTCTCATATTACAATCATCATCATCATCAGCCTGACAACGCCCACTGTAGCGTAAAGGCCTCTTCCATGATCCGCCAATCAACCCGGTCTCGTGCTTTCTGTTGCCACGTTTTAATATCATTGGCTCATCTAACTTTCTGTCTCGTCTCCGTGGGCTCGCCTTCTCTGGGAATCAAAACAGTTACCCTTAATGACCAGCGGTTATCCTACCTACGTGCTACGCGGCGGCCCATGTCCATTTAGTCTTCTTGATCTCACCTATCATATCCTTAACCCCGGTTTGTTCCCTGAGCCACTCTGCTCTCTTCTTGTCTATTAAGGTTACACATATCATTTTCCTTTCCATCGCTCGCTGCTTCGTCCTCAATTTAAGCTGAATCCTCATTGTAAGCCTGTAGGTTTCTACTTCGTAGGTAAGTAATGGCAAGACGAAGCAGTTATATACGTTCCTCTTGAGGATTAGAGGATTCATGATTTGAGATTCATGATTTGAGAATGCTTGCCGAATGTGATCCGCCCCATTCTTCTTCGTCTAGTTATTTCACTCTCATGGTTCGGCTCCGTGGTTACTACCTGTCCTAAGTAGACATAATCCTTTACAACTTCCAGCGTCCCTCCACCTATCGCGAAGTGCTATTTTCTGTCGAGACTGTTAAACATTACTTTATCTTTGTGCGTAATAATTTTCACACCTACTCTTCTGCTTTCCCTGTTTAGTTCAGTAATCATGAGCTGTAATTTGTCCACTGAGTTACTCATCAAGACAATGTCATCAGCGAATCGCAGGTTACTAAGGTACTCTCCATTAACTCTTATCCCTAACTCTTCTTAATCTAGGACCATGAAAATCTCCTGTAAACACGCGGTGAATAACATTAAAGAGATCGTGTACCCTTCTTTATTGGGATTCTGTCGCTTTCTTTATGGAAAACTATGGTGGCTGTGGATCCACTGTAGATTTCTTCCAGTAAGTTTATGCAGTATTCGGCCATCCCCTGATTCCGTAGTGCCTGTATTACTGCTGATGTCCCGACTGAGTCAAACGTCTTCTCGTAATCTATGAAAGCTATATGTATAAGGGTTGGTTGTATTCCGCACATTTCTCTATTACTTGATTGATAGTATGAATATGGTCTATTGTGGAGTAGCTTGTACCAAATTATGCTTGGTACTTTGGTTCATTGAACTCTAATGTCGCCTTAATTCTATTAGCTATTATTTTTGTAAATAGTTTGTAGAGAATGGACAGTAAGCTGATCGGCCTGTAATATATCTAGTCATTGACGTTTTCTTTCTTATGGATTAAAATGATTTGGGCGTTTTTCCAAGATTCTGGTACCCGTCCCATCAAAAGACACCTCGTATATAAGCTGGCCAGCTTTTCTAACAGAATTTACCCGCCATCTTTCAGCAGGTACGTTGTTACCTTATCCTCACCAGTGGCTTTGCCTTTTTGCGTTACTTAGGCCTTTTCTTACTTCCCCTATCATTACTGGTAGGATGTCCAATTCTTCTGGGCTATTATTTGTTCTTACGATATCATCCTGGTTGTTTAGGCTTCTGTACAGCTCTCTGTAGAACTCCTCCGCCTCCTCAATATATCCTATCTATATTGGTTATCACATTGCCTTCCTTGCCCCTTAATACATACATTCAATTTTTGCCTAAGTACAAGTTTGCCTTCACAGCTTTTATGCTTTTTGCCGCTCTGTTAAATTTTCTCCTTGTTATACCTTCTGATGTCGGCTAGCTTACTCCTAATGGTTAACTTCGAAAGCTCTACTAGCTCTATTTTGTCAGTTGCATATGAGGTTTTCATGATTTGTCGTCTTTTAATGAGATTTTTCGTCTCCTGAGATAGTTTACTAGTGTCTTGTCTGTACTTCCTACTTCCATTGCACACTATTTGATGCTACTAGTAAGATTAGTTCATTGTGTCAACGCTAACATCAGTTACCTCGTTTAGAGCCCCTAATCTATTCTGAAGCGAAACTCTGAATTCCTGTACGGCCTCTATCATCGCCTATAGCTCATTAATTGGCTTCTTGCGTGTAAGTTTATGCCTTTAGTTTTTCTTTAGTCTAGGTGAATAGGAGCTCTTACCATCATTTTATGGTCACTGCATCGCATCTTGCCAACTACTTCTACATTCTGTACAATGCCTGGGTATGCGCACAGAATGAAGTTTCTTTCATGTTTAGTTTCGCCATTAGGACTTCGCCACGTCCACTTACAGTTAGCTCGTTTTCTAAAAAAGGTATTCAAGATCTTTAAATTATTACGTTCTGCGAACTCTATGTATACTTATAACTCCCCTCTGGCATTTCTAGAGCCGATGCCATATTCCCCCACTGCATAGTCTCCGGCCTGTTTCTTGCCTGCTTTGGCATTAAAGTTGTCTGTCAGAATAGTATACTGTGTCTTTTTTATTTATTTTTTATTTATTTATAGAATACTGCGGACAAAAATCCAAGCAGGGTGAGCATACATGAAACACACTAAATAACAGAATGAAACAAGGTTGCAAAGCGTTTTTTACACAATTTCCGAGTTTGCATATAAGACAGAGGGGTTATGACTTTTAAAAAAAGTAAGAATTGAACAACAATGTGATAATAAAATTCTAAGGAAGTCATGGAAGAAGAGTATTTACACAAATGGTCAAGGGCGTTGAGGAAATGCTTCGGTTAGTTTATTCCAATCATCTATTTTTTGTGGGAAGAAGGAGTACCGAAAAGTATCAGTCCTTGCGAAGATTGGCGTTAGGGAACGAGGATATTGGTGCCGAGTCGGTGTGCTTAACAAGGGGGATACGTATGCTGTGGTGTCTAAGGATAGCTTGTGGTTTACTATGTCTGAAAGAAACTGTAGCCGACTTTTTTCTTCGAAAAACAAGTCGCCTACTGGCTGACTGTACTCTGTGTATTAGTGGCTGACTGTACGTCTTCGTTGAAGCATCCAACTCAATGATCATCATGGCTCGATGTAGGCGTGTAGACCAGCACCACCTTCATCTTGCACCATTTGTTAAACATAATTATGATAATTGCCATCCTGTCACTGATGCTATAGTATTCCTATGTTGTCAGCGATATTCTTGTGTATGAGAAATTCCACCTCTTTAGTTTTTTTCTGTCAACAAATCCACTGTATCCGCCCCCCCCCTTTTTTTTTTGCGCTGTCCTGTCAGTAGGTGGTGCGAAATTTCATCGTTTATTCAGTTATTACATTGCTCTTCCTAGCGCATAATTCGCTGTTGTTGAACCGAGGTTACCATTTTCAAGTATCGGCATTGTCCATGCTCTAGGTTCTGAATCAATTTTTCGATAATGTTGATAATGATCCCATTTTTTTCTGCGGAATGATTTCCACATCGAAAGTTCGTTCGGCCTTTCGGTACTTTGCGGCATTTGTACAGAAACTTCTTTACCAGGAGAAGCCTTGCGCACTTGCATTCTAGAAGTTGCTTGCAGACCGGCCTGGCGCGCCTGCAGGTAAACGCTTCCCACCCGTGGTTGATTTACAACATGTTTTCCCGTAATATTGAACTGCGGTCATTAAATATCGTTTACGGCGCTGTCAAAATCTGTATGGCGCCTTCGTCTTCTCCGATATATGGGAACGCGACAGCGAGCGCCATATTCCGGGCGCCTACGAGAACCTGTAGACGTGTTTGTATAGGCGGCGACTTTTAGTGATCGTAAAGAGCGAGCCGCCTCCGTAAGTGCGTGCTTGTTTTGACGCCCGCTTCGGTGGCAGCATCTGCAGCCGGTCCTCGTGCTGCGAGGGAGGAGGAGTGAAGTAGAACATTCAAGATAGGCCAGCCAACTGAGCGCGATCTTATCGCTAAATTACATCGTAAATAAAATTGCGTTGAAGCCACCGGTGACGATGAGCCGATGTTCTCGCCTTAAACTGGAGGACCAGACAGTGCGCAGTCCTTGGCGTGTTGGTGCTTCGCATTTTCCACCGAGCTATGCCTCACTCGTAAGAATACGGGTCAAAAAATGTTTTCTAGGTTGTTCTCACTATATTGCGTCTTCTTTTTTTCTTTTATTTTTTACAAAGTTGGGGCTATCTGTATACTCACATTGTCGTGTAGAGCATGTTTGTCACCATGTTTGCAAGCGCTGTATAAAAGCCATGTTTTGTCAATAACATCTCGAAAATTTTTTGTGGGGCCGCCTCATGCACAGTGTTTCTTGTCCTCAACGGAATTTTTCTCTGCATAATCTTCTTTAACTGGGTAATATAAGTGCTCCTTTTTCAAAGTAAATGCTCGTCACAATCTGTACGCAGCATCATCTAGACGTTTTTTTTATTTGCTTTATTATTGAAACATTTATGGTTGCTGTTATAATTAGGCCGGAAACTGAAGAATGACTTGAATTGTAATACCCCTGTCACACGTGGCAACTTAAGTGCACCTTGAGCGAGTGCACTTAGCCGCGAGTGTCATTTGCGCGTGGTCACACGAGCAAGTTTAGTGTCACTCGCTGCACTTGCCGGCAAGTACGTTCCCCAACCTCACTTCACTGCGACGGCTGCGATGAAGTGTGTAGCCTCGGTTTCAGTGGCTTGTACAAAAAGACGCTGTTGCCTAAAGCGGCGCTCATAGTATGTTTAAATCATGGTTTTGTTATGATGGATATTCTTATTTATAAAACAAGTAATGAAATACAACAGTAACCTCGCTACTTTCACCATCGGGCTGTTTGCGGCCACGTCCGCTAGGGAGATGCGGCAGCACATGCACAGCAATGGCTGCGCCCGTGGCGTTGTTTACTTCCAGGTACACTTGCACATGTGTAGGTAAGTTGATCTCTATTCATTTAAGATGGCATGTGCCATGGGTGCTACTTTCACGAAGACAACGTGGTCCGACAATGAGACACAGGCGAAAAAATAAGAAATATACGTTGTGCTACAAATCCGTCAATCGCCACTGCCATCGTTTCCAAAGTACACTTCGCTTTCTCGTGTAGCAGCGAACCGCCAAAATGACATTTCGTGAACGTAAGTACACTCGCTCAAAGTGCACTAAGGTTGCCACGTGTGACAGGGGTATTAGACCTGTGACCGTTATCATGAACAAAATTTTGTTTCTCTCCTCGTTCGGTTTTCATGGTGTTCGCTTTATTTCGCAAAATGTGCTGATGATGGCCAAAAAATATATACCGCAGCATAGTAGCCGAAACTGTCAGTGTCCATGTACTACAATGTCTTGGATAGCCTTGGTGTTAAGTTACGGCATTAAACCACGTCAATACATTGAATATAAAAAAACAGTGTTCGAATACAAGTTAAGCACTTTAACAATAGGAACTTGCTGGTGCTTGGAAAAGCAGTGGATAGGAATAGTGCAAGCTGATGACACCTGCTTGTTATTTTCATCAGCAAGTCAAGAGAGTTTTGCCAGACAGTAGACCCGCGTGAAATTCACCGCAGCGCTGGAATAATCGAATTACTGTGTTGCAATCTCCATATCGCATTCGCACATGTGCTAAGCATATAGTATCGCGCATCTATTTACAAACAGTTGTAGCACTATTCCTTTGATTAGGCGCACAAGTTATGGAAAGTCAATATAATAGAAGATTATAAAAGATACTTGTTCAGTTGATAGTAATGGTAGTAACCATAAACGTGTTTTTTAGTACTTTTTTTCATTTTTTTACTTCTGAACATAGACAGGGTTTTTTTTCGGTAAAGGAGTTAAGTGATAAAATTTGTCATCTACGCCTATTTTTATCATGTAGCAGCGTACCTTTGAAAATAAGGTAGAGTGTTAACTTGAATCACTAACATTTAAGACAAAAGCCACCTCCGCCTTGTTTTTCTTTTTTGTAAAGACTTCGCGTACAGCCACGCCGCGGTAATCTATAGTGGCTAAGGCTGCTGACCCACAGGTCGTGGGATTAAATCCCGGCAGCGGCGGCTGCATTTTCGATGGAGCCGAAAATTCCGTAGGCCCGTGTGCTCAGATTTGGGCGCAAGTATGCGAGATAACACGCTGGTGTTCGGATGTAGCTGCGAAAATAGCTGGAAATTTAAATGAAGGCCAACGTTTTCAGGGAGGAATAATTCTCTGTGTCAGCGCAGTGACGTCACTGACATCGCCTCCCCTCCTCATCTACGTGCCAACTGCAGCGCACAAATAGTCACGGTAATCTCAGAGGTTCGATCCTGTGAAACGCCGAGCGTGCAAAGCCGCCGCCTTGAGCAGTTGAAATCTATAGAGATGCTCAAATGGGACAGCGTTCTTGACGCAAACGACGCGCGGACACGTGGCGCCGATATGCGGGAAGTAGCACAGGAATGCTGACCTGCGAGTGCTGGCCGAGATAGCGCCTGTTACGGCTGATGTAACTCACCGCTCCATTCCATCGCATCGCAAGAATGCGTTCGCCTGTTTCTATACTCATCATTAGCTATACCTTACGTTCAGGGCAGAGTGAAGGCCTCCTTCAGTGCCAGTTACCTTTGTGTTAACATTGCGTGATGTTCCGTATCGAATACCTTTTATTTGGCTATTTAAGGGAATATATGGATATGGTTATCAGGTGATCGTCGCCATGGTGTTCAAATGAATGGCTAAAGAACACATAAATTGAGGCAAATAGCGAGTATCTACAGAAAAATAAAAAAGCGAGGGAAATGTTTCAATGAAAATCGGGTGCTGTTAGCTTGGTTATTCGCCTGACATGCTACTCCGGGTGCTGGGTGATGGTTGTGATATATACACTCATAACTGCATAACCCAACACACTACACCGTTTACAAAGCGTATGGAGCTATGTGTAGAGGTGTATGCATATATGGCTCCGTGCGAGCTTTGGACGAAAAAGCGTTCTGCGATAAAGTTGTCTCGAACTGTGTGCAGTATATATATATATATATATATATATATATATATATATATATATATATATATATATATATATATATATATATATATATATATATATATATATATATATATATATCCTTGGTACCGTTAGCGGGACTTATTTTTGACATTTGACATATGACGAGCAACTGCTAGTCACTGTATACAAATAAATCGGCGCAAGTTGCTCTAGCTGCCCTGTGCATCGCTGCAGCTTTCCTTTTTCTTGTCTTCTTTTTAGGCCATTCGCGCGTGCCTTCCAAAGCGCGTGTTTTTTTTATTTTTACTTTAATGATGAGTGCATTTTTCATGCTTGCGTCCCGTGTGGCTTCCTTGGGGTCGACTTTTGCTGAGCGTCGTTGAGCTGCGAAAGAATTGGCGCCGGCGGAGGCCGACTGCAGCTGCATCTACGCGGGGCCGTGCGTAATGAGACGCTGTTGACCGAGAACCGGGACCCTGTCTCGCCTTTGCCCAAGCGCTTCGGCTGGCTTCTCGCCGTTGACTCAATTGCCTCTTTAACTAGAGCGGGCAGCGCCCAAAGACAAACCCGCGACGCCTTCTCCTCCGCCTCGACGAGAGACGTCTCTCCTAACGAACGGGACCCACCGCTGTTTCGGGGCGCACTGAGTAGCGACGCTCCCCTGCACATCTCTTGTTTCCTGAGCTCGATGCAAATAAGATACCTCGTTCCACCTTCACCCCCCTTTCCCCCTCAACAGACTGTACTGTGCGCTCTGGGTGCATGCCCAATTTGGGAGCGCGCGGGGCCTCGGGTGACGACACTAATCCCAGCTCTTTGCTCTGCAAATTCAACCACCTTCTGCTCTTCCTTCTTCTCCGTTCCCGGGACTCGCGGCGGAGCGAAATGCGGCGAAAACAATGCTTATAAAGTAGTTGCGTATGTCTGCCAGGCGGCTGTCTGGCCTCCGTTGCGCTTTTTGCTTCCCTCCGGTGTTTGAGAAGCAGCATGATCCTCGATGTAATTGAGCTACCTCTGTCTGCTCCGGAAGCCGTAACACGGCCTCCCGCTCTCCGGTTCAGGCCCCGATCAGGGGAGGCTGCAAAGTACATCCAAGCGCGCCGCGGCGTTTGTTACAAGCCCCGGAACGCGGTGCAATTGTTCGCTGAAGAAACGAACTCGCGAGCCTTATACGACTGGAAGTTTAAAAAAAGAAACAGAAGGCTAAACGTGCGGGAGGCAAATTGGCAGGCTCCGCTGCTGCATGCCTCGGAGGTCTCGCCCAAGGGCAAGCGTATACAGCTTTCGTCCGCGGCTACTGGAGGCGTAAACAAAAGGCATCCTTTGCTCCGGGCTAGCAATTGTTTCCTAGCTCACGGTGTGACATGCTTCGTTTGCTGTTTGCGTTCGCGCGTCCCCTTCTCGTTTGGTGCGGCACAGAGCCGATGCGAATGCTTTAGAAGTTCGTTCGAAATCGGATTCTTCTTTCACGCATGAGCGGTACTGGAAACACTGCGCTGCAGCATTTTTTTTCTGATATTGTTTTATGTGCAGCGCCCTATGCGTTGAAATTATCAGGTCGGATACTAGCCTGTGATATAAAACTGTACTCAGAGAATGACATACGAACAGTGACCAAGAGGAGGTTATGAGATGTTTCTTAGTTTCTGCTGCGAAAATTTTTGGCCACCTCGTATAAGAGGCTATTCTGAAGTTGTGCTCATGCGGTGGACCCTTCAATACCAAGCGAATTTCCAGCTCACTCGAGGAGCTTTGCCTGTCACCAGCAGCCGACGTCGACCGAGATGGAGAAGAGATCATACCAGAGTATTTGCTCATTGAAAGGAAAGGATCCAACATAAAGCTGTCGTTGTGATGAAAATGCCAGTTTGTTTGTACAGAGGGATTCACTGTTAAAGGGAACACCGGAGCACGTGTCGTCTGCTCCGCGCCACCGCCGGCCGGCTGCGGCAACTTACGCTCAGAAGCAGTAAGCGCTGTGGGCGGTGCTCGTTTGTTGTCTGCTACAGTTGCGGCCGCTCTTTAGCTTGTCGCGAAGGGCGGCCAAAGTCGTAAAATCTTCGACATAGTCGCTTTTTTATTTCGAGTTAAAAGCATAATCACGAAAATGATCTATAATCAGATAAATGTCACCGGACACATCAGCCGGATGGCCGTCTTTCGTTCGCCTTTTCGTTAAATAAAGAATCCCCCGCCTCGAGAAAGTTTTCTGGTGGCGTCAGTTAAATGCGCTTGTAAACTATTTGTTGCCCCGCCGTGGTGATCTAGTGGCTAAGGTACTCGGCTGCTGTCCCACTGGTCGCGGGATCGAATCCCGGCTGCGGTAGCTTCATTTTCGATGGAAGCGGGAATGCTGTAGGCCCGTGTGCTCAAGTTAGTGGGCACGTTAAAGAACCCCAGGTGGTCGAAATTTCCGGAGCCCTCCACTACGGCGTCTCTCATAATCATAAAGTGGTTTTCGGACGTTAAACCCCACAAGTCAATCAATCAAATTATTTGTCGAGCTTACGCTCTGCAGCAGCTCAAATATTGATTAGTGCGCATCAAATACGCACTCCACCAGAAAAAAATATTCTCTAATATAGTTGTGCTAAAAACAGACGTCTGTAAAGAAGAAGTCATGCTTCTTTAAACACCAAATGTATCAATGAGATAGCATTTTACATAATCTAATTTCTTTCGAGCTTTGCCCCAGCTCTCCATCCGAGCGTGGCCATGCAGCCTGCGAACACATTTCAAAGCGCGAGTAAGAATGGCTTCGCGACCAGCTGAAGCGCGGCCGAAACTACAGCAGACGACAAACGAGTGCCGCCCCTGCGCGAAACTAGTTTTCGCTGCCGGCCGGCGGTGGCGCCGTGCAGACGACACGCGCTCCGGTGTTCCCTTTAACAGTGGACCCCTCTGTACATACGTTGCTCCAGCATTACGCTACATGTATAGAACACGACGCAACCACTGATTAGGGCTGCTGCGTTATCGGCGCTGGAAGCAAACGAGTCCCTCTCCCTCTTCCACTTAACTGACAGCTCGGTCGAGCGATCCGTGTAGCCTCCTCTTGGTGGTATGATGCTGTTTGTAGAAACAGACGCTTGGCGTGAGGATCTGGCGTGAAGATGGTTTCGAAAAGCAGACAATTTACTCACGAAAGCGCATTCTGTATAGGCGAGTTGGCCACAACGGGGTATTCGAGCATATTTGCGGCTCTTTCTGTCTCCCGCGCGAACTTGTCGCATTCGAGCCTTCACTTTTTTTTCCCTGCAATTGGAAGCCGTTTTGTAAGCTTTCGCCACTTCTTCTACTACGGGTGTGAAATTATAATTTGGCCGCTTTGGTCGATACCATGGTTTTATTTATTTATTTTTCGAATCGTAATAAGGTCTTTCTGTCATAGTGTGTATTTCCGTCTCTGATAGGAAACGCGTTTAGCCAGTGGCTGGTGTAGTCTGGTGCGTGAGTTTTATGAGTGGTCTTATCTATCTCACGGATGGTTAGGCGTGCAAATAACGTTGCGCAGCCATCGAGATGCGCCTTCAGGCGCCTCACGTGGCAAATATTGGACGCCATTTCTTTTTGCGTGGGTTGCATGCATCTCGAGCGTCGCAATGGAACGAAGAATACGACTATCGCGACAGCGGTCGCATCTGGTAGTTTAGTTTCTTCCTTCTGATTTTTCGACGTTTTTTTTTTTTCAAAAGAAAACAGCGTAAAAACATAGAGTAGGGGAAATAGTGCAGAATGTGAGAAGAGGCTGCTCACCGAAGCATTGCACCTGACATTTGTTTCCCCGCTCTGCGTGTTACGGTTCGTAGCTGCGCGCAGCTTGGCATAAAACGACCATGAAAGCAAGACGGGACCGTGCTGTCGTTACCATCGTCTCGGCACATTGAAGATCACCGCGTTGTCTTTTCTAAATTTTTGTTCCCCGAGCGATATCGCTAAAAGCAACGGAGCGTCCTCCCCCCTTGGCAGTAGCAAGCGTTCTCGGAAATCGCGCGCACAGAGTGTCTCGTCGGAGGGAGCGTCCTCAAGACGTGCACCGGGGGGCGCACGATGCTGTCGAGAAGAGAGAGAGACGCGGCGCGAATGCGTGCCGAGGTGATTGCGACGGTCGCACATAAATGCAGCGACGTGAACGGCCATGCAAATGCGACCGAACACGCGCAAGACGGTGACACAGCGACGCGTCGGCGTGCGGGGGGAGAGCGAAAACAGCACGGGGTGCCTGGCGCGCGCGTTTGACAACAACTCGCAAATGGGACTCTTGGGGAGCGGGAGAACTCGGCGGGTACGGGGAGGCATCCTAATGGTCCTCTCTTGATCCGGAATCGCCATTAGCATCGAGCTCCCGGGACGCCCTCTCTCGAGTCCCGCTGAGTCCTCAATTAAGAAAAGCGGCCGACGACGACGTAAGGGGGGAGGGGGGAGAGAGATCAGCCGTCGGAATTACGCGTGTCGCCGAGTGAGTGAGAAATGGCGCCTCTTGGAAGCGCAGCCCATAAAGTCTCACCGGGAGGAGGTGGCCGCTGGTTCTTGGCGTCATAAAAAAAAAAAATACGAGCCCGAGGTCGTGGCTTCCTCCCAGCAGAGCCAGAGTGTTCTCAGGAATTTAGGAGTTTTGTGGGGACGCGAGACTCAAGGATGAGGCCCCAAGATGGTTTTAGCGATGCAAACTTGTGCGAAAACCATTTCGTTGTCGGGATTTCCGTTTTGCTCTCTCCCCGCCAACCGCCGTGCTCCGGTTTTCTCCACGGGGTTCTTCCTTCTATTTTGCGTGCTTTCGTTGCTGGCAGGGGCCCAGTTTGTTTCGTTTGCACGGGAGTGCGTGGCCTTTTGTCCGTAGCCTCTGCATGGAGCGCCGAGATATATAAAAAAAATACACATGAAGGAATTGCGGTGAGGCCATAATGGGACGCGCAGTCGCACTCTGCGGAGCCCTTTTCGGATTCGGTCTGGATTTATTCCCTGCTCGACTCGGACCCTGTTGGCGGGACGAGGCTATATTGCCCGCTTCCCGGGCAGCCCTGCTTGCTATTCTTTTGGTCGGCGTGAAAGGCGTTCTAACGAGAACTGTGCATGGAGATTGCGGCGTGCTATACCCTGCATATGCCGCAGAATGTCCGACCGCCATAAACGCCTGGCTCCGAAATTGCGCGGGGAACTGGGGCGGACTTTGCAACTCCCGCGCGCGCCGCCTCCGCATATTTTCTCGGGGCTCAAACAAAGAATAAATAAATAACAAAAACGCCGTAGGAACATGCAAACTACTGTCGGATAAGCCGAGTCGCATCGTAGGAACGGGCACGTAATTTGAAAACCTGAAATGTTCGTGGCTTGAGATCGCAAAGGCTGGGACTCTTATACTGGCGTCGCGTTTCGCTTTACTGTTTTTAGATTGCGTGTGTTGCCTGGTAGAAAAAGAAGCTTTCTGTGTTTGATGATTCCATGAGCTCGCAGAGAACCGCAAGAACGTACGAACACGTACGATAACTATGGTGTTAAACTTTTTTTCTTAAATTGTCCAGAATCCATCTCGCGGGGTCGACGTTAAACGCCGTGACCAATGATAATTAATATGTGGGGTTTAACGTCCCAAAACCGCCATATGATTATGAGAGACGCCGTAGTGAAGGGATCCGGAAATTGTGACCACCTGGAGTTCTTTTTACGTGCACCCAAATCTGAGCACACGGGCCTACAACATTTCCGCCTCCATCGGAAATGCAGCCGCTGCAGCCGGGATTCGAACCCGCGACCTGCGGGTCAGCAGCCGAGTGTCTTAGCCACTAGACCACCGCGGCGGGTCGCCGTGACCAATGAAGCGACGCAGCGACGCACCAAAATGCATTGAGTGTGAGTCATGTTCTGTGGCCTGTGCACCATCTAGCGTGGCGCTTGCGGAGTCCGTTCGTCTTACATGCGTGGTGGGCTGAGTTGTTACAGCGCTGAGATTTAATGTTCGTGCTTTTTGTGGCTCAGCAAACTTAACTGTTTTGTGCCCTATAAGGGGGGGGGGGGGGGGGGTAGTTAAATATAATTTAGCCGTAAGATGATGCGCAGTGAGTAAAAAAAGTGTGTAGGGTGCACAAGAAGCCTTATAGCACGGATTTACAGCCACAAGTACAAAATAGAGATGGTGTACACATAAAAAACGACGAGTAACTACACTAAACTACATCTAAACTTGATTACGCAATGGCGATAAAAATTTACCACTCCCACTAACATTGATAATGGCACGTGGCATCAAGAAAAAAAGAAAGAAAGAAAGAAAGAAAGAGAGAAAGAAAGAAAGAGAAAGAAAGAAAGAAAGAAAGAAAGAAAGAAAGAAAGAAAGAAAGAAAGAAAGAAAGAAAGAAAGAAAGAAAGAAAGAAAGAAAGAAAGAAAGAAAGAAAGAAAGAAAGAAAGAAAGAATTCTTCACATTAAGGGTGTATGTAGGGTGGTTGCGTATGGTTGAAGAACCCGCGTGACGCGTGTTCTTTATCGTCCAGAATCGATCAAATTTCAACGAGTTTTCTTTCAGTCACTGAAGACAACCAGCAGACAGCGATTTAAATGTGGTGCTGGGGCGACCAGGTAAACTGAGAGCAGTAATCAACTTTAAACCACGCACGCACGCACACGCATGCATGCAATCACGCATGGCATTTCACAAACACTTCGTGAAAGTCTGAATTTCGGCCTGCTTTTCACCTCGTACCTTTCTCTCCGCTCGACGCCCGCGATCCTCGGCGACTAGCGCATCGATGTTGCTTTTTTTTGTTGTCAGTCATGTAAGCTGGCTTCCTCGCAGTAATTGTACTTATGGGGAGAAGCCCGCTGCGCAAAGCTTTGGTTTGTCGGCGAATTTCTTGCCGCCTTGAATTACCGAACCCTGTAATCGAGGTGTGGGCTCGAGATATTTGGTACTCCATGGTCGATTACTCTTCGCGTAAAATGTTTTACACAATGGACGAAATGTTGCGCCCATCCGTGTATGTTTATTTTATTGTGTAAAACATCTTGCGCAAGAACTAGTTGACCCTGTAATCGAGAGGCGCAAAGATGAGCGGCTCAATCGGTGGTGCATCCTAATGGCGCAGAGCTATTATTGAAGTAACCAAGTTCATTCTACTTCGCTGGTCATGTTAATTTCTATCAGTGGTGCACACATTGGTTTTTGAAAGGTCTCTTTCTCCTTCAAGGGCTACAATGGAGTAACAAAACGTGTTCATAAGGCATTTCAGTTTTGTATAGACACAACGTGTGAGTCTGACATCTTGTGACGCGTCATTAGAGGTCGATACTAGCGTACGCTATATTCTTACAGTACGGTACACGCTAAAGCTGTGTCATTATCATACTTTTGAGCGTTCA
This sequence comes from Rhipicephalus microplus, assembly GCF_043290135.1. NCBI lineage: Eukaryota > Metazoa > Arthropoda > Arachnida > Ixodida > Ixodidae > Rhipicephalus > Rhipicephalus microplus. The sequence continues at coordinate 90,439,159 of NC_134710.1, read as the reverse complement.
AAGCGTGCAACCACCGGAATCAAACCTTTAGGATTCTGGGACGGCATGACTGGCCTCAAGTGATTGTGACAAAATGCGAACGCCACTCCGAAACGTTTCGTATGTGGAACGTTGCTATTATCTAAAACGCCAAGTAGCGAGATAGTCGCGTGACGAAAATCTTGCACAGTAACGGGAGATCTCGCAAAAATTTGCACCGGGCTTACCAGAACGAGAAGTAGGGATGCCTATGCCTAGTACGACGGTTTTTTCTCGGTCGCTTACAGTGAAAATTTACTGAACCACTCGAGCGATTTTATGAATCAACCAGCGTGCACGCCGACCAATGTCGTTCAGGTTTCTGTATACGTTTCTGGTAAAGTGTGTACACTTCCAGGAGACGCAGAGCACTCGTGTAACTCTAACAACGAGCACAGATACGCCTAAAGCAATCACGCGAGATGTATTTGTGCACTCGGAGACAACTGTAATGTAAATACCATAAAACCTTAAATTTCGGAGATATTTCCTGTGGCATTTCGATTGAGTAAGGATGCAGACGCAATTTCTTTCGTTCCTCCTTTTCAGTTCTGTCACGTTGCAGCTATAAAATATCTAAAACTGAAGGCTGCTTTAGCAGAGTGTGTTGGCCGAGTTGGTTTTCAAGCTCACCTGGCTCTTCCTGCTATCTCTCGCTCTGCTCTCTTTTTTTTTTTTTCTTGCTGTTGTGGCATATATAGCTTCGTTTTTTTTTTTTTTGGGGGGGGGGGGTGATTTTGCATTTGTCCTTTCTTTTGAGAAGGGACAAATGAGGTACTGTGTGCGCGAGATCAACTAGTTACCCTGTTTGCAGAAGTCTGCGAAACAGCCAACTAAATTGTTAGTTCCTTCTCGTTTTACCGTCCACTCTGAAACGTCTTCACTGACACAGAACTAATGACTCGCGGGACGATTTGGCCATGCCCTGCCTCCCATCCCGTCTTCGTCCACCGATCAGATCTTTGTTTTGCAGTCTTCCTCCTTCCTCCTCCCGGCACCATTGTTTTGCTCTTGATTGGGCACCACCCAATTTGAGAGAGTCTTCTAATTGGGCGTCCGCGCGAACAGCCGCTTAATTCATTGGCCAATGACTTCACTGCTTGCCTCCTCTCCCGGTGTGCCTTTGTGCGTCTTTCCTCGTGGTCCTCTTTTTTTTTTTTTTCGTACGCCTCCCCTCGCAGTGGAGGAGGAAGGACGTCGATTGCATTTATCGATCCAAAATGGCCACTCGCTTCCCGCTTTCTTTAAAATGTATATTCTCTCCATTTTAACTACTTCCTGCCCGCCTGCTCCCGGAATGCAGCTTCTCCCTCTCGCGGTTCCTGGCGCTGCCGTCGCCGCCATTGCAGCACGCAATTCTTGCGCGCCGACTTTCCTTCCTCTCGCTGGTGAAAACGGACGCTGGGAGGGAATAGGAAATATTCACCGTGCCGGTGGTACGCCATACCTGGCCCGTGGCGGTGCAAGCGACTGTTGCTGCCACGCCTTGTTCGCACATACACCGGTCTCGAACGGAGTATGTTGACATGTATATGTTGTTAGCGCGCTCGTGCGACCACGCCATGTCCGCATCGGCTTTTAAAGACTATATTCTTTCTTGGGGTACTTCTATGCAAAAATGTTTGTCTCTCTGTCTGTTCGTTTGTCTGTTTGTCCGCCGAAACAATACCCGAAACGGCCAGAATCCAACCCCATCCGCAGCGCCCAGCAATGTTGCTCAAGTTTCAGCGTTCATACTTGTGCGATTGTCAGTTAAAAAGCAATTATTACGCATATTTCAGGCACAATAACAACACGTGTCAATAATCTATTGTGTGTCTTTTCATGCTAGAGAAGGCATACATAAGTAATTCTAAGGATCGTAGTGTTTATCGGGCTGTGCTGACATTGTAACGCTATGCACAAAGTCAAGTGTTTCCAACGCTTTCTTAAGACGACAAGGAGGTGACACCTACCCGTCGGTTTGCGTTCTACGCCTTATCGCCTCCGAAACATGCGCGCACAACATCCTTCGTTTTCAAAGATAACTGTCTGATAGCGCTCGTGTCTAACGTGCCTCGATGCGCTCGTTCGCTTTCGCTGCGCGGATTGAGACTCTCTAACGCAGCGCTTCCAGAATACAATCATCCGATTTTCTCGCTCAGAAAATCAAATAAACGTTCTGTACACTTTCTCCAGACGCAACATTATCGTCTTTCGTCGACATTTGCAGTGAAACATGCAGATACAAGGCTATTTTTTTCGCTTGCTCGCAAAGATATAACCCCTCGTTATGTGAAGGTAAGCCGATATATTGCGAAGACAACGTGGCTGAAGATATAATGAATGGTGGTTGGCGTCTTGCGGCTCCTCGAGGCGTGTTGCAGTGGTGCAACGCGCGTGAGGATGGCGATAAGTGTTATCACTACTATGATACCCATTCACAGAGAACGCAAAGTCGGTGCCATGTAGAGCCGGCAGTTCTCGCTGTGCAATGCATGTTCTATCCCGGTTAGATAGTTATGCTATTCACTGTCAGGTGACGAAACTAGCGGCCCGACGAGAAACAGTCCTTCTTCAGTGCGAACGATGGCGGACGTATGCAGTGTACACACGTACACGTTGAAACGCTAATATTTCTCTGTATAACGACTGCTACGAGCCATTCCTCGTGGAAACCGCGTCATTTTGTGGCAAATCTGCCACTTGTGCGAGTGTTCCAGACAAAATTACGCCGATATGGCATGAATTGTGCACACCGAAAACGAAAGTAGGAGCATTGCTTAGCCCTAAATTGTCGCTTCTCGATCCGCAAGTGCTGTGTTGAATTAAATTATTATTATTATTATTATTATTATTATTATTATTATTATTATTATTATTATTATTATTATTATTATTATTATTATTATTATTATTATTATTATTATTATTATTATTATTATTATTATTTAATGTGCCCAGCAACATTCCTGAAGATTGGTGCTGGCGTACGAGGAAAACAATACTAATAAAACAAGAGTAATAAAAAGCAGCCTAAAGACAAAATACAAACATAAGAGAGCACAAACATAAAAAAAGAATCAGGACAACGGGACGAAAAATACGTTAACATAACATGAGAAATATGAAAGGAGAAATTATAAATAGAATCGCATACATCAACTCGCAAGGTTTGCTGAAAGAAAAAGGAGCCCGGATTTGGACAATGCGCAACACTATGTTAAAGCACTGAAAAGTTCGGAGAAAATCGGTGACTGTCAGATACAAAAAAAAACGGAGATCAAGAAAATAAGCATTATATAAAGGTGTTCTATTCTGTGAACTGTTGAGTGTGGGCAGAGGCAGGCAAGGGCATGAGAGGGTATAGTTGAAGCGGCTCTGTGGTTATCTTACGCGGCATTCCAAAAGTAATACGAGTGAGAAGTTCGTGGCAGGTTATAATGCCGTGAACGAGCTCGAAAGGAAATTGCAGACCAGTACGATTTTGTCGGCAATGAATTGATGGCAATGACCATGATCCAACAGCGATGCAATGAGCTCCAGGGTCGTTTCTGGCGAAGCGATGGTTCAGTGTTTTGACCACTGGATTGAGGAAGGCCATTCCAAATCACGGACTCTTATGTAAATTGAGAAAGACATATTACGGTTCAAAGCTTACGTAAGGGTATAGAAGAATTGAGTTCAGCAAAAGGAGGAGGACGAAGACCCCGCACAGCATCGCGCATAGTGTGAGCAGACCAGTGTAAGGCTGTATCAAAGAGAACACCTAGATCGTTTATCTCGTAAACCTTACGTAACGACACTCACGTAAGCATGGAAATGGCACGTTACAAGTTATGTGAGCTAAACTCTTGAGTTCTAATTTCGCCGCTCTCAGCGAGAGGTGACTGCTATCGCACCATCGAGAAAGAGAATAAACTGGACTGCGCAGCATACGACAGCCGTTAACGGAATAAATTTACTCTTTAAATACCCTAAATACATTGATTTCAACAGTAATCCTTGAGGTTTAACGTTCCCTAACCGTGATACGATTATGAGAGACGCCTTAGTAGAGGTGGTCGAAATTCGCGAAGCTTAAACGTTGCACGTTAAAGAACCCCGCGGGGCCCTTTAAAGGGTCCCTAACCAGCCTCTGAAAATACAAAAGAGTGCGTTATTTTCTCCTGCCGTTTTTCGTCTTTCTGGCGCATGTCGTGACGCAATAGAAGTGATACGAGTGACGTCATTACCGTACATACTCTTCATTGGTTCGTATACGCGAAATGTCAGGTGCGGTTCGTGTGAATTGTCTCCTCACTGATTTGCCGTGCAGCCCGTTCATATCTGTCTCGCATGAATATCGAGCGCGATCAACTGATTTCACTTCATTTCGCATGTTTTCGACTGCGCAGGCGCAGATAACAGCGTGTTGCCGACAAGCGCGAAATCTGGATAGGCTCCACGCTTATGGCTCGTTCACAATGAGCATTCCGGCCGCCGAAAGTTCGCCGAATCCGATTCGGTGGCAGCGAGATCCTCCGAAAGGGCCTTCACCGCGCCGATCGCTCTCGGGCCGATTTTTGTGGGGCCTGCCACCGAATCGGTCGCCGCGGACCAATAGAAGCGCTCGTCAAGAAATTTTGAAAAATGGTGGCCAAGCCCTACTAACTTGTCATGTCGCGGTGCACATAACTGAATGTTTTAACTAACGGCAGTTCAACCCACTGTTTGCCTTCTTCACGTCCCTATTGTGTAGAAGAGGTGACCGAGCTTTTAGTTGGCGGGACCGAGCTTGTCGCGGTCTTGCAGAGCAAGACGAACCTACCAACGCCGCTGGCGTCGGCGGCATTTTTCTACTCTTCATGCATTACAAGACAGCAACTTGCCAGCAAAGGAAGCAGTACTTTTTCTCCTTGCTTCCTGCGTACGGGAATCATCGAAGTCTAGACCACCGGATAGCGTAGTGGCATTTGCGAGCCGCGACAACAACCGGGTGATTGCGCTTCCATCCCGCGTTCGCCCCGTGGTACATGGCATATTCGGCGGCGGGGGCGCGTCCAATGCGAACGACGTTGCGTTTCGGCGGCAGGAGAATTTCACTCGCTAGAGAAAGTAGATGCTTCAGCGGGAACCAAAATTAAGTGCTGGCATTGCGCAAAAGTTTGCGGGCCGCGCAAGTGCGTGCCAAACTGCCTGTCCGGAAGGATGGATGTGTCCGGCTGTGCCCTTTAGATCGAGTGGTGGCTCACGTCACCTAGCCATAAAGTTAGATACTATCGCTATGTGTTTAAGGATTGAATTTCACTCTAGCCTTGATTTTAGCCACCAATCAGTTAGCTTCGTCCTGGGTATTTCTACCCGTTTAAAGCCTATTTTGCCTTCACTGTCCCTAAACCCCAATTCTTTGAAAAATTCTGCGCCATTATCTTGGACTATAGGGTGGAGCCCTTTGCAGAACATTCAATTGTTCAGCCGTTTCCTCCTCCTCTCCACACGCACTACATACCGTGTCTGTTCCTTCGTATTTGGGTTGGTACGTCTTGGTCCGCAATACTCCCGTTCTGGCCTCGAACAGCAGAGAACTACCCTGAGAATTTTCGTATATCTTTTCTTTGGCAACTTCCTGCTTGAAAGTAGGGTAGGTCTCCAGTGATTTCGTAAGCATTCCAATCTTCCACATGTCCGTCTCTGTTTCCTTCACCTTCTTCTTAACCGATGTTTTCTTTTGGCTTGGTATTCTGCTGTTGTCTAAATACTTGCTTGACAATTTTCAAGTTCGCTTCCTCTATTTAGTATCAACATTCTTCGTGTACAAGTAGCTGAAATCTTTCCTAGGCCAATGCTCCTCCCCAATTTTTCTCAATCGCTCCTCAAGTTCTATCTTGCTGCAAGTTTCCCTGCACTCAAACGATGTTTATCCCATGTCAACCTGTACCCCATCATTTGGGGTATTCTCGTGTGCTTCCAAAGCAAGTCTACCTATGCCACGTTGTTTAATTTCTAATCTTGCTTGAACTTCTGACCTCATGCACAACACCGCATTGCCGAGCGTCAAACCCCAGACCATGACACCTTTCCAAATCCCTCTCACAACGTCATGCCTATTGTAGTGCCCTATTTTTCATTACACCTGCATTCTTGTTACCCTTAGTCATTACGTATATTTCGTGCTCCCTTTGGTACTCAGCCCCGTTATTTATCCATAAGCCCAAATATCTGTATTTATCCGCTATTTCCAGCGTGACTTCCTGTATCTTATGCTCACTGCCTTTGTTATCATTAAAAATCATGATTGCCGATTTTTCTCTGCTAAACTTCAAATTTAACCTATCTCTCTCATTACCACAGATGTCTATCAATACCGGCAGATCTTCCTTGGTGTCGGCTATTAATGCTATATGATCTGCATACATCAATCCTGATAATGACTGTTCAATGTATTTTCCTTGCTTGGAAATAGAGAGACTGAAGGCGAGTCGACTCCCCTCTAATTTTGCTTCTAGTCCCTGGAGATACAGCATAAATAACAATAATGACAAGGGACATGCCTGTCGAAGCTTGCGTTGTATTTCTGTAGGTTCAGATGCCTGTTCTTTCCATTAGATATTTACTTTGTTACTTTAATAGATATTTTTTAGAAGATTAGTTATTCCATTTCCTGCTTCTAGTGTATCCAGTGTTCTCCACACGTCCTTTTTAATCACACTATCGTAAGCTCCCTGAATATCTAGAAATGCCAGCGACAGGGGCCTGCGTTCTTTTTTGGCTATTTCAATACACTGCATCAATGAAAACAGATTGTCCTCCAACCTCCTTCGTTTATGGAACCCATATTGTAGTTCTTCCAGCACCCCCTCATTCTCCACCCATTTCTGTAGTCTTTCCTTTGCTATCTGCATCACCAGCCTGTAAACTACTGATGTCACTGTTATAGGACGGTAGTTGTTTATATCGGCTTTGTCCCCCTTTCCTTTATATATCAGGCTCATCCTGCTTAGTTTGCACCCATTGGGGGCTTCACCATCCATTATTGCTTTGCTCGCTGCCTCTCTTAATGTTTTCTTAGAGTTTGGTCCTAGTTTCTTTGTTAGCATAATTGGGATGCCGTCAGGGCCTGTTATGTGCCATTAGAAACCATTTTCTCTGCCCTTTCCCACTCTCACTGTCCCAGTGTAGCCACTGCGCTAATTGGTCCACCCGCGTCTGGTATGGTGCATGCAGCGCTTTCTTGGCGTTTAAATTTTTCTGTCATCATTGTTTTCATATATTTCATTGCCTCATCCCCTTCTAGTTTGATCCCTTGAACCGTAGTTATAAACCTCTGTTCCATGCTTGTCTTATTACTCAGAGAATTGAAGTGGCTCTAACACTCTGCAGCTGCCTTTTCATATCCTTTTTGTTTTATACTTCCGCCATCCATTGGACCCCGTTTCTTGTAATCTTTTTCACTGATCAGAGTGGACGCTTTCCTTCTGCGGCTCAAAAAGTTATCCATTTTCTTCTGACATCATCTTCCGGTTCACCGCTCTGTTTAGCATGCCTGTGTTCCCTGGAGGCTTCCTGACGTCTTACTATGGCTGTCTTAAATTCTTCATGCGACCAGCTCTTGGGCTTGTGTCTCCTTTATCGGGTTGATTTGACTCGTACCTTAGCAAGCTCCAACTCAAACAATCGAGTTATATTTGTGTACGTCCACATATTTTAGTATCCTAGGTGGTTATCGGTATATCCGACGGTAAATGGCGCCACTTAGCGGGGCGCCATCTATATGTTCGAGCGCAGGCAAGAAATTGGTCTTCTTGTTATTCACTGATTTTTCCATAGCTGACCGGTAATGTAGGCAATCGCAGGGAATTGTGGGATACGACGGGTTCCGGTTCGACGCACCACGTGGGTTAACAGAGGCACGCGCGCGTTTTTGTACCGCTTCGTTAAAAAAAGCACCTCTCCGTGCTATTTCAGTGCTTCAGAAGTTGTTTTTTTTTGTTTCTGCTAATCGTGACTGCGACAATGACAAGCTACGAAAGCCACGAGGGGTAAGGAAACTTTTTATCGCACCAACATGATCTGCAATGCTTTCATGCTGCTCGGAAGAACTGTCAAATTGGCTAGCAGATCAGTCGGTACAGAAGACAGTTTTCATTGTATGATACGTTACTGCAGATACAAAATCACCCTTTTAAAGATCTTAGGAGATTGGGATGACTGTAGCAGTGTGCTAAGAGTTCATTTCGGGATCGCTGCTATGGCCGACATCGTCGGTCGGTCGGCATAAAGTGCAGCCCTTATTCAGTGCGCTGAAATATCTTTTTTTTTTTTCCTTTCCTTCAGTGCGCTATTAGATGCATTGCTTAGTCGACGCCACATGCTTATTCCAACGCTGATTTTAGCGAATCTGTGCGGCAGGGGGGCACATAAACAATACAGTCAGACTTATAGTCGGTGCTGAAGAATCGAAACCCTGCATGCGCTTGTTTAACGCACTTCTTCCTTTGTGTGCCGTCCCGGCGCACAGCTTGACCGAGATAAACGCAAACGGACTCGTCCAGATCTTTGTGTAAACTCACTCTTGAGTGAAACTTTCGTGTTTTTTGTCATATATATGAGTGCGATGGTCAGCGCTCATCTCGTATGGCAGGTATATAGATTTAGCCCGTGCGTTCCCATAATAGCTATGCTAGGCGCGCCTGCGCGACAATTTATTTCTCGATGAAGTATTCGCAGCAAATTCATGCGCAAGCTTTTTATTAGTGCGGAATACACACGTACTCAAGATAAAATGGTCTTCGCACACTCCGGCTCCAACGTTCGGTACCCAAAGGCTGTACCTGTCGCTGTGGCTCTCGTCACACCCGCGGCCCACCTCATTTTTCTTTCTTCGTTCTGTGGGAATGATACATTCAGATGAACGCCATTTGCCTTTCACGTTCGAGCAGCCAACAGCTGAACAACCGATCATGGCTTAGCAGGACGACGATAAACAGGCGACCGTGCGCGTGATTCCCGAAAAATCTTATGCTTACGGCGGAATGGTTCGCCGTCATCTATTCTCCTCGAACCGGAAGCAGACGGTGAATCCCTCGCTCTTTTACTGGTCACCTCTTTTCTACTGTCGCGTTTCTTCATTCGCAGTTTTCACGGAAAGCGCTTATTTGCAGTATGATCGTAATATTTTTTTTTATTTTCCCAGCTGCAGGATCACCGCGTGCCTCTGATTGCGTTGCGTTGGGTCGGTGTAACTTTCTGATCGGGATTACGACTGATAAAAATATGCTCATCGACGTAGCGGAAGTGTCGCGAACAGGCTTTTGGTCAAGCGCGCTCGCGTGGTCCGTAAATTTTTTGGGTTGACTGTACATGAGCTTTTAAGAAATAAGTGGTGAGGAGGAGATATGGCCTGTAGAAAGAGCAGTGAAGATGAGAGAGAAACAACGCCCTCATCTTTGAACTAAGCCTACAGGCCTCTATAGCATTCTTGCTTCCATCGAAAAATGCGGGCGCCGAGGCCGGGATTTCACCCCACGACCTTCGGGTAAAAAATACACCGATGGCATCAGTATACAATAATAATAATAATAATAATAATAATAATAATAATAATAATAATAATAATAATAATAATAATAATAATATATGAACGCTCCAACGTTAAGACAGCCCCGCCGCGGAGGTCTAGTGGCTATAGGGTATACTCGGCTGCTGACCCGCAGGTCGCGGGATCGAATCCCGGCTGCGGCGGCTGCATTTCCGATGGAGGCGGAAATGTTGTAGGCCCATGTGCTCAGATTTGGGTGCACCTTAAAGAACCCCAGGTGGACAAAATTTCCGGAGCCCTCCACTACGGCGTCTCTCATAATCGTATCGTGGTTTTGGGACGTTAAACCCCACATATCAGCCAATCCAACGTCAAGACATGTACATCTGGTCGGAGGAAGCCGAGCTCGCGGCCATTATTATTTTTCTTTCATGTCGCGCGCGGCTTCGCCGCCAAGCTGGGCCACGTGTTCGATACGCAGTGATCTGTCACTGTGATCGAACTACTGCACTTCAAAAATAAATCGCTCGTCCTAAACGCAATCTCGTGCTACTCTTAGCACGCCGAATCCGACGCTGTGCAATCCATGACATCGACCATGGTATCGACGCGTGCATTTCACTCGCGCCGCGGCACCATTCGATGCGTGCCAGCTTGGCGTCGTCCTCCGTCAGCTTTCCGTCCTTTTTTGGGTGGCGTACTTGCTCCGTCTGTCCAGAATCGCAATCGCGTTCGTCACTTGTCTCATAACACGCACCCTATAGACGCCTTGCCCCGTTGCCAAATGTCACTGTCGGCGACGTTTATATGCGAATTCCAAGAAATCTGGGAAGCGACCGAGCTTGCATGGGTATTGGACGCCGCCACGGAATTTACACAAAACTGTGGGCCCGGGCTGACACTTTCTTCTGCATTTGTTTATTCATTTATTTGTTTTATTTTCATTGTTATTGTCAAACCTCTGGTAGCAATACAAAAAAACACACATGCTATACGAACTTCGTTCCTATAGCTGTGAACGGTCTTTTGTATATTGAAACGCAGCGGCAAATCTTCCGTATTTTCTATTTTACTTTTGTAACACGAGCCTTTGCTGATGATATGTGGGGCGTCCCAAAACCACCATATGATTATGAGACACGCCGTAGTGGAGGGCCCCGGAAATTTAGACCACCTGGCGTTCTTTAGCGTGCACACGAATGTGAGCACATGGGTCTAACGCATTTTCGCCTCCATCGAAAATGCAGCCGCCGCAGCCGGAATTTGATCCCGCGTCCTGCGGGTCTGCAGCCGAGTACCTTAGCCACGAGACCACCGCGGTGAGCCTTTGCTGGTCAATACAATCGTAGAAGCATATATACATACATACACACACACACACACACACACACACACACACACACACACACACACACACACACACACACACACACACACATATATATATATATATATATATATATATATATATATATATATATATATATATATATATAGAGAGAGAGAGAGAGAGAGAGAGAGAGAGAGATCATGATGAATGTAGAAATAATACTGTAGTAGAGAAAAAACTACCTTTTGTGGCGCCTGAGAACTTCCAGCGATCACTGCTTGCATGCTGCTGCACCGGTGGAGTCCTCTTCGCAGAGGCAGAACGTCACGCGTAAACCCGAAAAAAAAATCTGGATAACGCAGTGTGCTAATATGGGATAAGCGAAGCTATCACGCTTGTTCCGCCACCGCGACTTGTCACCAGAGTCTTGAGTATACGTGTTGCCTTGAGTAGTGCGACTCCGATGCTATCATGTTCACAGAACCGAACCATTGACTTGCCACACGCTTGAACAAACGCGCAGCGTCCACGGCCGTCGCACGCCACGAACCCAAAAAATTTGCAATCTAAAGTCGCCTAAAAGCCTCACGACAACCCAAACTACGGCATCTCATTTAAGGGTGTCTTTTTTTTCTGTTTTTAACGCCATCGCGTGGGCTGAAGTCCAATGACCCGGTACGGCATCATGAATTTCAGACGCCGCTTTGCATTGCTTCTCCAACACTCTTCTTTAAGTCGGCTTTATCGCTGAGCATCCACATAACTTCTTTCCTGCTGATCATGTTTTCTTAACTATGCCAACCACCTCGCTGACACGTTTCCTGCGGCCTGTACGGCTAATCTTATCTGCTACGTGCATGCGCGGTAGTTACAAAAAAAAAAAAAACTTCCGCCGCAAGGGCGAAGCAGCGAATGCGACATCAATGAATTGGAATGTTGCACTATCTATGGCTACAACAATAACTCCACTTAGCCCCGATCTGGCGTAACTCTACACAACGCTGGTGTAAGTGAACACAGCCGATCCAGGAGGCAAAGCGGTTTTTGTGCTGTTCGTCGTCTCAAAATGAAGTGAGAGCACAGCACGTGCAAGGCTATACGATCTGTCTACTTATGCATGTCGTCTGTATATACCATGTGACCGTGCCATTTTGATTCAAGTTTGCTGTGGCTGTAGTTTCTGCCCGACCGACGCAGCCCCGCCTCTATTGGTGCCCGGTGCCCCTTGATGCTCTTTCGCTTGAAGAAAGACGGGCAGGGTGTTTCCTCTCCTTGAGGATCCATCGATGCCAGTCCTCACCCGCGAGGAGATGTTATCGTATGTGGAATTCGTGCGACGGAGACGAGTGGCTGTGTCCGCGTAAAGCCACGTTCGTCGGCAGCGTTCGCGTGCTTTTATTCTCACGTAGAACATACATCACGTGGGGCGATGTTACCAATTTCGTCTTTCACAGCGACGGCGAAAACCCGCCGAGAGTGTCCACGCAATTTTCATCAGAATAAAGCATGTCATCGGGCGCTGATGCCTGCACGGGACGCGTGGCTCAGACTGCCTAAGTGCACTGCGTAGAGACAGTGGAATAGTGTGCTCACCAGGTTTCCCGCATGAGACGAATTAGCCGCATACTCTCTCCCTCCTTGCAGCCCCGAATGCGGGGAAAGCATTGAGTTACACCCTTTTCACCGAAGCACCTGGAAAGCGCGCTGGTACTCTCCTTCCTTGAGGACGCGATCCTGATCGTGCGGCTTTATTACGCCACTCTCTACGGCGAGTCGGCGCTTCTTCTCCTGCCTCTTTGAGTGTTGCAACATTTCAGGGGCGAAGCTAATAATGGTCGAGGCTTGTTCGCTGGCACTGGCGTTGGCGCTGTGTGCAGTAGCCACCGCTGACGTTGACGATGATGCTGATGACAATGACAAACAAGTGCGTTCCAAACCACGCATTCTCTTTCTGCCATCACGGCAGAGCACACGCAAGGTACCCACTATACGTCTCGATGATGACGTTGACACTGATGACGATGACGATCACGGATAACTACTGGCTTGTGCACTAGCTAGGTGACGTCTTCATATGATCTATGGTGGAAACAACCTACGAATGGAAACAACCAACAACCACCAGAGGGACGTGCCCAGACCTTCTGTTCGCCAACTTCAGGCTAGATTTAATACCGCAAAGCAGTAATAATGAAAGCAAAACGAAATTGACAACTGAACTCAACATACCAATTACGGCCAATACACATTGTATATAACTGTACACCGCATGGCACTCATTTACATGTGTGAGTTGTTAATGTCACGGGTGATTTACGTTAACACCGAACGATCACACTGCTTCGCCCACTCATCATCATTCACTGCGTGAATATGTCGTGATTTTTTTCTTTATTCTATTCTGTTCACTTTCACCCTCTCTTTTATCTCCCCCTGCCTACCGAGTGTTTCGCTTGAGGTGCCCTCACAGAGACAGTTATCGTGCACTTCTCCACCATTTTCCTACCTTTTCCTCCTTCTCTCCTCTTTAAAGAATTGCAGAATCACTCATCCGCTTCGGCCACCGTTCTTCCGCGCGTGGCGAACGATTGCAAAATGCATTAGCGAGAACCGCGTGCAACTATACCGCGTATGACTACTGGCCTCAGCAGAAGATTCACTTCATCGCTTCATCCTTTCTCTGTGGTAGGACTGGTTGTTTGTACTAAACTTATAAATAATTGCCGCGAACACTTCACGTCTTTCAATTTCGAAGTGAACGCTGAGACTACTAATGTCCTCTCATTTTTGTAGCTCATTGTGCCAGTATTCCTGGAACTGTAAAACCAGCTCGTATACGCTGGCGCTGAGGAGTCATTGCACCAACCGTACAAGAAAAGTACGAAGCACACTAATTAGGTTCAGTCAGCGTACTTCGTCTATAGACTGTCGCTGGACGTTGTATACATGCGCACTTCGCTTTGAATGAGGTCATGGGTGTTCGCCTTCATCTGAGGTGCGGCCGTTATGGCATAAATTGAAGGAGTGCCGGACTCGGGTATCTTGGCAAGCTCGGCGAGGTTATAACTATTGGCTTCTGACTGGTTATGTGCTCCCAGTATAATGCCGTCCTGTAGGGCATTTGCGAAGGCCGTTGCTTGCAGCCAGGTTTATTACCACTTTGCAGATCTGAACCAACAACCTTCGAAGGTTGTGGGTTCGGATTATGACGACGGAACTAACGACGTCCACTTTACTTTATTTCAATTTAAGTGAAAATCGTTACAATACAGTGAGGAAACCACAAATAATGTTCTTTGTGCTTTCTTTGGTGTAATTGTCTCTCAGTGTCATTGTTGTGTATATAGTTTCGGGGTATCGCGACTCGAAAATTTGTAGAACACTTGACTATTGGGAGGCTTGCACAAGTATTGTTCGTAGACCCCTGATTGAGATAGCAATTATATATAATCTCAGCTGGTTTTAACCATTGCCAACGCTGCCGTCATGCTCCGTTTATGTATACGTATCTATATATAGAAAAACTCAAGAAAGAAAAAAAGCCGCCCGCGCTCGGCACCCAGCTCGTCGCGACGCACCAACGCGTGCTTATGTTTCATGCGTACTTTGCCCCACGCATAGGGGCGGGGGGGGGGGGGTGCTTATGCGCTCGCGCTTATCCTTCGGTGGGGAAAATCGTGTGTCTTGGCCTTTCACCGTAATGATTGCGTTAGTTGCCTGCGCCACAAAGGTCAAATTCGCACACTGGGCAGGCCCACTATTTGCGAAAAGAGTGCGCTTTTCAGCGAATTAGCAACGGGGACGCTGGTTAGTTCGAACTCATATCTGTACCTGTTATTACGTTTAGTGCGTCTTTTTGTTTAAACGGCACGTTAAGCGTCGAGTTGTAAACATTGTTAGTTAGCTCTCGTCCTCTGTGTGTGTGTGTGTGTGTGTGTGTGTGTGTGTGTGTGTGTGTGTGTGTGTGTGTGTGTGTGTGTGTGTGTGTGTGTGTGTTGTTTTCGTATGTCATTTGTGCTTGAGTAGCGTGCTGCATGTTTCGATCTGAAAGCCGTTTTGTAATTGCTATCGCATTCATTGTTTTGCCCTTGCGGCAAAACTGTGACTTTTTATTTTTTTATATTCACCTTTTTTTCTTTTCCGCAAGGCGCATACATGGGCACAATCTATTACACGATGCATGTTGAAAAGTTTAATTCTTGCAAAGCTATGTCCCGCCAAGTGTAATAAGATATCTATCATCACAGCAGCGTACAGTTTGGAGGTTGCGGGCCACAAAATACTGTGATATTATGGGATCGTGTTTTCTTCAACTGTAATTAGCTCAGAAATATACTTCGTATACTCGTGTCCACAGTCTTCACGGTGCTAAATGTGGTCATTGTGGACTTGCGTGACGTCTTCACTTTTCATAGAATCGAGACTGTGAAAGCCTCAGGCTAGCAAAAAAATTAAGTAAACCCAAACTACGCGTTCTTTTGTGTAGAATGACTGGCGGTTGCCCAAATTTTGCTCTTGCACTGCGTCACAACCGACTGGCGTGGCTGCCCATGGCTGCTGCTCTACGCCGCTTGAAATATACGGTCTGACAGCTCGAGAGAATAAAATGAAAGGGTGTGGGTGGGTGTAGTTTTGTGGAACGGAGGGACGGGAGGGTCAAACATTGAGGAAAGAGAAGAAAAAATCAGAGGCAGGGCGCGCAGCGTTCACTAGTCAACCTGCTCTGAAGCCGCTCTCTCCTCCTTTCTCACTGGTTCCTCATCATGTTGTGCACCTAAAGTTTACCAATACAGAAAGAGTGAAAATAAATACAGAAAAGTTGAACCTTCGCGAGCGCATATGCCACGCACTCGAAGCGCTTGGCACTAATACGCATGTATCCACCAGAGTAACCTATACGTGAGGGCATATGTGGCTGGGGACCTGCACGCGCCAAGGTCGTGTGTGCGACCCACTGCTTGCATATCATTTTACAGGATCACTTGTTCATGGTAGAACTTCCGGAGTTTTTATGAATAGTCTAATTCCTTCCAATATTTTGCTTACTCCTTGGGTACAGATGTGCATTCATTGAAGAGCGATAATATTAATCGTTGTCTTGATTTTTAATACCAAGCAGCGTGCTTTTGTCATCGTATTTTTGTCTATATATAGGCGTTCATAAGGCAGAATACGCCCCAATATTGTTTTATGAAGACGCTGGGGCATATTCTCGCTGCAAGGTTGACACGAGACGTCCGTTAGCGTTTTAAACACTTCTGGGTGGATCGCCTCGCACTGGGTGATGTACTCAAGTTTGGTGGGAGCGATAGCTGAAGGAGGATGTCCTAAATGCGAATACCTGAGCCCGGTGGATCGGTGGTGAAGTCAGCAGTATGCTATGTTGTTCTATGTAACCATTCTGGAGAGCTACAAACGAGGAAAAAAAACCCTATACTGGCAACAAAGAGTCCTGATAACCCACTTCAGTACCAGACTTTATTCGGCCCGTCGAGCTGCGCGGCATGATTGAAAGCAAGGTCTGAGTGGGCGCCTGCACAACACAGTGCCAGCTGGAACAAATTCGTTTAGGTTACCATAATTGTTTGTTGACTGATGAACAATCTATCTTCGCCTGAGCTTTTTTTTTTGGCATTATATAAATGTCATGATAAGGTCAACTTTATGACCCTTTCGCTTTATTAATGAATTATTTTATCCCAGGCGGCAGAAAATTACACCAAAGTGGGTGAGGTACAAACATGCTAATTGAACACTTATATTTCTGGTGTCGTTATTTGCCGCACCAGGCGAATGTCATTATATTGATATGATGGATGGCTAACATTCGTATGTAAGCTTTAGTATAGCCGGACTGATCAGAATTCGTGTTGGGGGCCCCCTTCTGACAAATTAACATGTATGCAAATTTTAACTTCAGGTTTGAGTATCTTGGGAATACCTTTTGTTTAATTTCGGGTAGGCCCCACCGCGGTGGTCTAGTGGCTAAGGTACTCGGCTGCTGACCCGCAGGTCCCGGGATTGAATCCCGGCTGCGGCGAATGCATTTTCGTTGGAGGCGAAAATTTTGTAAGCCCGTCTGCTCAGATTTGGGTGCACGTTAAAGAACACCAGGTGGTCGAAATTTCCAGAGCCGTCGACTACGGCGTCTCCCATAATCGTATGGTGGTTTTGGAACGTTAAACCCCGCATAACAATCAATCACTCAATTTTAAGTGGGTGACATTGACGTGTGGTTTGAGCTAAACAGGCATCTCCACCCACTGCAGCCGTGTTCAATTCTAATCTCATGAATTATAAACGGGCAGTGGTTCTTGAGGCACATGACGCGTTACCGTCAAGGCGATCCCAGATTAGATGTTCGCCGTATCGATATTTTCACTTCGTGACTTGGCTGTGATTCTTCATTTGTGCTGCGTCACTTTCACTGCGGCCGATGGCTCTGCTGGTGCAAATGGCGTTTTCAACTCGGCGCCCCTCGTCATGAAGTGCCAGACAAACAGTTCTGACGTGCATGCTGCTACGATACGTAATCGACGGGAGAGCGGCGGAGCACGAAATGTGATGGCATGCATGCAATCGCCATCTATCAAACTCGAGGTTCTCGCAAACCTGCAAAACAGGCTGGCCCTTTCACTGCTTCCCATGAACGTTTGTGTTTTCTTTCTCCCCAAGCCCTTTTCTGTGGCATGCAATCACTTGGCCGCCTGGGTTGCGGTGATGAGAACACAAATGCATAGAGATAAGTTGAAGCATGCAAATTAAGTCACCCGGATGTTTAATACCGACATCACGCGATAGGCCAATTGTGTCTGATAACGCCCTGGGTAAATGGCAGCGGCGCTTCTCACGAATCGGTCAGGCGATGTGGTGGCGATGGATTGGCCAAGGCAGCTCTCGTGTGCGTGACTGTTATGAGCGAGGGCCGTTGTTTCCGTTTGGCTCAATTTCTTCGCATGGAACGCCGTTGTTTCCTCCGATTTGTGTGTATTATACTTCCGCGTACTTTGTTCTATTAAGCTTCCTAGCTTCGCTGATTGCAGGTTCCTTCCCTTGGCATGTTGTCTTCTTTTAGAAAAGTAGGCTATTCTGCGAATGTACTTCTTTATACTGTCTAATGGCGTCTCCGCGGGCGTTCAGCGTACTCGCCCTCTGTTCTTAATTGTCGAAGCATTTGAGCCTCTCTCATGCACACTGTTATAACGTCACTCTCTTATGCACACCGACATGTTTAGGTGATTCAAAATCCCTCGGACGTTCCTTTCAGGAAGCGTCGTCCTAAATGCGCGCTTTCACATTTATAACTTCAAACGCCTCCATTTTGCGTATACGTAGTCCATTTCTTGTATGAATTTATGTCATCACGTTCAGCGGCAGCGCTCTCTTTTTGGTGTACATGAAAAAGTTCCATTAGCTTCTTTAAGTTGATTTTTAAGTTTATTTTGTTCACTCGAGCATGAATGAAATGCACTGCACGAGCCGGCCCTTCAATATACCTCCTTACCTTCACTGCATTTCGCGCAGGTTAAAGAGGATTGGTCAAAACGCCGGCGCGCTGGTGGCTTTCTTAGCACTTGAAAAACTGCAGAAACTATGCGAACGACTGAACGCACCTGGCGCCAACATTTGATCGTTCTCTGTTCACCATAGGTCACGTTACCTTCACTGCGCAGTATGTGTCTTATACTCGATCCCGCTGACATATGGACATAATGTGAATTATTATTATTTTTTTCAATATCTTTATTCACAACTGTGTATAATCAACGTAATAATTTTCAAAACCTGCTCTTTCTGCGGCAACACGGCGTTCCCAGTGAGTCTGTCAATCACTACAGGCACCTTGGAACGGAGAAACTGAAATGCATTTCAGCTCCCTCTTTACGACCTTTTAAATGGCCTAGACCGAGCCGTTGTACCGTCCTTTCATGGCTCTTTTCAATCGGGGTAAGAGAAAGAGGGGTGCTGGGTAAGCTGTGTGACGTTATGCTTGGTCAGGAAATCCAAGACAGCAAAGGCGGTGTGGCTAGGCGCATTGTCGGAATAAAGCCTCCGTGATCCAGTGATTTTGCTCAAACTGTTCTCAATCGGAAGTTTTTGGACACAGTGGTGT
Organism: Rhipicephalus microplus; assembly: GCF_043290135.1. Taxonomy (NCBI): domain Eukaryota; kingdom Metazoa; phylum Arthropoda; class Arachnida; order Ixodida; family Ixodidae; genus Rhipicephalus; species Rhipicephalus microplus. Next base: position 90,420,199 of record NC_134710.1, on the reverse strand, counting down.
GAACCGTCGTTTTTTGGCAAGTTTAATTGTTTTGTATCATCCACACACTCCATTTGCGGTCAGAGGTTGAGAGTTTTCGAACTTTAACAAAGTTTTATCATGTTTAAGAGTTGAAAGGCTTCGTGACCGTCGTTCATCTTCAACTTTGCTCTTTTCTGTACAGTAATAATTCGTGCCTCTCAAAAACACCTAATTGACCCATTGAAGTTTCCTCGCAATCACCCTTCATCATGTCACGGACCTCACGCGCAATTTTTATCCAGTTTGAAGCAAAAGTTCACCACGTAACGTTGCTTTATCGAACGGTTCGTTGTAGAAGGGACAAGGCACATTGACGAGGCCTTACTTTAAGCTCCATCTACACTCCATGAAATCTTGGAGAACACTGGCGACTGGTGCACTAATAGCGAAGACCCCCCCCCCCCCCCACCACCACCACCACCACCACCACCACCACCACCAACCAACCAGCACAGAAACATCCCCATTCTTTACCGTGTCTTGGTAGGGGAAAAAATTAGTACTACTATAGTGTCCGGACAAACTCTGTAAGTCAGCCGGACCGGCAGGTGTCTTAGCGACCACCTGCGTGAGCACCGAAATAACGTACTTACTGTCGCCCCATTCAGGAGAACCTGAGTATGACCTATAGCAGGTAACTGCACAAAAAAGAGAAGAGGACAGAGGGAGGTACAATGACTGGGCGTATCTAAAAAATTAATGAAAAGTTTTTAAGAAAAAAATTTTGTTTGTCAATATATCGAACACTGTGGCCCAGAGGTGTCTTGCAGTTATTACCGACATCACAGGTGCACGTAGCTACATTCCTTTTCAGCGCATGAAAGAGGCAGAGCGCGGGTGGCAGCTAACCAATGAGTTAACGGAAGCGAATAGGATAGGTGAGTGTTGCATAAGCACCCCATTTATTTTACTGGGCGATCGTGGGAGCGTACGCAAAGTGATTCGACTTGACAATGTACTGATCAGGCTTGTACCTATCCGTTCATGCGCATATATATTTTTCTGTTTTGCTAAGTTTGGATTACTTGGCAATCAGTGCTATTCTTTCTACTCTCTCCCTTTTCCTACGTTCGCGCGCTGTGCCATTGACCGCCACGCTGAGAGTTACTGGGGTAAGTGCCATGTTTCAACGGCAGTTATGTAGGCACCCTGCACTGGACAAAGTGCGCTACCTAGCCTCATTTTACCGCACCAGTGCCGCGGAAATCGGCCGCCGCGAGGACGAAGAAAACTATGCGAGATTCTCGCACATGCTTCATCATTTATTGCAGTCACGGCATGCAGCGTATGGGTGCTTGGACACGTTCAGATTACGGACATTTGTGACTAAAAAAATTGATATCATGGCAAATGCTTACCTGATTACTCCAATTACGCTTAGTCCGCTTCATAACGAAAGCCCTATCCAGCGATGTGGATGCTCTGTCCAACAATGCGGAAAGTTTCCAGAGGTACCTGTCGCTGGAGCTTTCCACATTGCTGGACAGAGCTTTCGCATCGCTAGATAGGGCTTTCGTTATGAACTTTCTTATTGCTGAATAAGGCATCCTATCACCTGGCGCCTTATCAGCCGAGTGAGCCGGAACTCCTGTATATCTTTCTTGTGCTTCATGATGTGAGGTATACGATAGGTACACTGCTGACTGCGGTGAAAAACGTCGCTTGATAATAACATCTTGACCTTTATACGTCCCAAAACGACGATACGATTACGAGGAATGCCGTACTGGAGGGCTCCGTAAACTTCGCCCATCCGGTGTTTCCCAAAATGTTCACTGACATCGCACAGTACAAGGGCCTCCAACATTCCGCCTCTATCGAAACGCGACCACCGGGGCCGAAATCGAACCCGCGACCATCAGGTAAGCGTCGCTCGATGTAGGAAGGAATCGTAGCTCTATGTGGCAGCCCTCTGACTATATATAGTCCACTACGAGTCCACTCAACATATTCTTCCTCGGGCACACTCCTCATCTGTCTGTATCCCGCAGTTCTGTTGGTAGAGCGCTGACAGTGTATTTGCATTCGCTCATTCGCGCGTACCAGCATTTTCAGTATGCTAATACATGGCGTAACAGTTGCCATGCGAATGCTTGGCAACCGTTGATTGATTGATTGATTTGTGAAGTTTAACGTCCCAAAACCACCACATGATTATGAGAGACGCCGTAGTGGAGGGCTCCGAAAATTTCGACCACCTGGGGTTCTTTAACGTGCACCCAAATCTGAGCACACTGGCCTACAACATTTCCGCCTCCATCGCAAATGCAGCCGCCGCAGCCTGGATTCAATCCCGCGACCTGCGGGTTAGTACCCGAGTACCTTAGCCACTAGACCACCGCGTCGGGGCATGACAGCCGTTTGGGCAGGTATAATTGCCTCTTCAATAATATAACAGTAATAATGCTGTTTCACTTACCGTCGCTACATTCCCAATCGTAGTCGCGGCAAGATAACATAGTTTGGCTCGCATCGTACTTCATCCTTTTTCATAAAAGGTGGCCCCCAAAGAAGCAGTGATGTAAAGTAGCCTCGCGTGTGTTCAACGTGTGTCTTTGATTTGTGTTCTTTGACCAAGGAGGTCTGATAGCATTGGACAAGTGAACTGTCAGTGGATGATGTCAAATATGCAAGCCTTTACACAACAGCAGTGTCGGAAAATCAGGACACGAAGTATTCGAGTGGTTCAACTGCCGTGGTTCTTTTCCATCACCAGGGCGTGGCGATATTCGCGGAAGCGCTATATGTATTCGCGCCGTATAAAAAGGCTTACGAAACGTTTCTGTGTGATTGTTGACATGGGGAAGAAAAAAAAATGTCACAGTTGGATACACACTTCGCTTCTTGGAAAAAAGAAGCGATATAGTGGCAAAAGTAAACCACGATATACGTGGTTTACTTTTCATATGTCGAGAGCTAAAATTCCGGGAAAAGTGCGCAAACAGCGATGCCGAATGCCTTTTATTGAACGGTGGTACCGGCCAAAATAGTGCTGCTTTGTTTGAACTTGAGCAAAACAAACGAACAAGCAGCAAGCGCCAGTGTTTTTGACAAACACCCGAGTCACCGTGGTACTGCTTCTTCGCTGCTTGGGGCTTTGCGTCCGTGCATATTCCAGGAAAAGCGAAGCATAACACACTATATGTGATTCGTGCTTGCCACACAAGTACAGCGCAGCAATCGCATGTTAAATCCGCCATGGAAACAGGGACACAATTTATACCTACGTTGCGCCACAGCTTGACTATTCTTCTTTAGGTCATATTATTTAATGTAGAGACGGTAGTATAGACAAAACTGCCACGTATTGATTCATTAGATTACAAATACGCAGCATAAAAAATGGGCGGAGGGGGCTGCCACAGACGTGGGTGAGCATAAATGTGGACTTCCGCATGTGCAACCGTAACGTAGACTCGTACCAACTGGCCTGACCTCCAATCCTATTTTCAGAGAAATGCTTACCTCGGTTCAAGTCTAGTTTTCACGTTGGAATACACTAAACAACAAAGATACCGTGAGGCAACCGTTGGACCGAATGAACGTATATCTGTCGCAAAATAGCCGGTTATCCAAGAAAAAAATAAAAAAGCCTGTTTTACCGAATGCGGAAAAAGGTTGTGTTAGGTCTTGTGGAAAGTGCGTGCGTGCGTGCGTGCGTGCGTGCGTGTGTGTGTGTGTGTGTGTGTGTGTGTGTGTGTGTGTGTGTGTGTGTGTGTGTGTGTGTGTGTGTGTGTGTGTGTGTGTGTGTGTTCTGTGCAAAGTTGCAAGAGGAAGCTGAGCACCAAATTTACAAATATATACTTGTGCAGCAAACGCAGAAATCGCAGGTGCACAAACTACATCTGCTCGAGCATCTGTGAACTTCATTGCTTAACCGATGCCAAAGGTACAAAGTCGTGCTCAGAAATTAGTGGTCAAAAAGTTTCTCTACGTCTGTTTTCTTTACATGTTGTACTATATCGCAGTTTACGCAACTGTCAGTCGCTGCCAAGCCGTCAGCCCCATTATGTGATTTTTAACACTGATCTTCAGAAATCTTCCTAATGGCGGGAATTGGAAGTTTTTGGCAAAAGTGGGTAAACATCTTCTATTAAGTTAGCAAACCTAATTAAAATGGTACAATAAGTGTCAATTTAAACATTTTTGTTCGATGTCAGTGTACTTAGCTCCTTGATTGGCAATGATGGCTTTGCAGCTAGGTGTTGAACCTCCAAGTTTCGAGGACGTCAGTCCGATTTTCTGCGATATCGTCTGCGTTTTGATGGGGTCCAAATGCGATAACACTCGTACACGTTTAGGAAAGCCAGGCTGCCGAAACTAAAACCCTTGACATCCCCGCTATTTCGTGCCCTATAATCGTATCGTGGGTTCAGCATGTTATACCCCATAGTTTTTTATGCACTTCTGAAGGACAGCTTTTCGCTAAACAAACGTATGCCTACCTTTCCCATGCAAAATAGTACGAACTTGCTTTCCTAGAGTAGCTTCTCAGGCATGCAGTGAGGACAAATGAAACTTTTATTAAGAGGTGACATTTACACAGTGCGTATTCATTTTTTCCTTTAATTTTAGCTTGTGGTTTTTCAAATACATATTCATTGACACAGAGGTGGCTGAAGGGGCTTGTCGGTGATTCATGACAAAAAGGTATTTTTGATATCGCAGCAAAATAATGTTTTCATTACGTAAATACTAAGATTACGTTTGTATTTTTACATTAAACCTGCTGTAGTTCCACAGCGCTAGGCATAAGGCATTACTCTCCTAAGCTTATTCTTAAAGAAAGCATCACAAATGAATGCAGGGATTGCAAATATGCTATTTCAGAGCTGCCATGTACGTTCATGTATCCTCTCATTACTTCTGAATTGAATGCCTCTTCTTTGTACTCCCGAGCTCTTTCATTCACTTAGTTTACATGTAATGTTTAAAATAATCTATATGGCATATTTGACACCTGGCTGGCATGCGCGAGAATTTTCCATGCAGGTGGGACAATGTCGTCTTTACAGAAATAGCGAAATACTAAAGTTATCTGTCAAGTTGCATTGCGTAGGACGAAAGCCGCAGTTTTCATTGAGAAACTCTTATACAAAACTTCTTGCTCCATACAATCTTGAGTCTTTTTGACAGGAGCAATATTCATTTACACGACCGTGTAAAATAGCAGCACTTCTAAGAAGAACCGAAGCCTTTTGCGACAACACGACCTCGTCATGTGCCATAACATAACGCGCGTATATGCACGAAATCCTCTATGAAACCGCCGTGAAGGTTCACGGCATTGCACTCACAATGTTGAAAATGCCAACCTTCATGTTTTAGAAAGTTCTGTATGATAGATCTGCATGCTAACCATATTTTTCACGGGAACGCCACTACACCCAACCCGCAAGTGAGAATCAACATGGCGGCCCGCCACATTTAGCGGCAACTATGGGAGGCAACAGGGTTGCCTGCCAAATCTGGTAGCAACTAGCAGCAGCGCTGTTGGAGATGTCACCACCCTGAAACCTGGCGGAATGCATGCGTGTATGAAGGATCCCTGTTCTTTATAATTGGAGTAAGAAAAAGGTCAGGTAGGTTAGCAACTACCTGAACATCGCGCGGCGCAGTGTTTAAGAAAAAAAAGGAGGTGACAAAGAGCACTGAACTTGGGATTGAATTGAAAGGTTGCTCTCTTTGACACCCGACATAATGCTCTAGCTAAGCTAGCACCAAAGTAAAGGGTCACAGCGTAGTTAGACAGCCCATGGTCATCGAAAAAGAATTGAGAGGAAGAGAGACTTCAAACTATGCAAAAAATACAAAATGAAAAGAAGGAGGGGGTGGGGGTGGATTCATGTATCTTCCGCTGAAAATGCAGTGCTACAGCTTTTAGACAGCGGAGCTGATCGGCACCTGGGTATTCCTGGCTGTTGCTGTTTTGCTAAGTAGTCTTGCAAATTTTCTATTTCTTTTTTCTTCTATTTCTTTCTTTTCCTCTCTTCTGTCTGTTTTGAGAGTATGTCTCTTTTTTCTGATCATTTCTATTTCTTTCTCTTTGTCAGCTTTTATATTTTCCTTTCTCTTTCTGTACTTGTCGCTTCTTTTTTTCTTTCTATGCCTTTCTCTCGCTCAGTATTTATTTCTTCTATTCGTTTGCTTTCTCCGTGTATTTTTTCTGACTACTTTTGTTTCTCCTTATTTCTATCTTTCTCGTTTTTTCTATTGTGTTCTTTACTTTCTCTACTCCTCACGTATGTACTCCTCAATCGCAATCACTACAATTCACTTAAAAAAAGTACAAATAACGTCCCTTATCCCTCCCTTGGCTTCATTATCTGCTGGCTTTCAATAGGATTGTGTCGAACGAAGAAACGAGTCCTCAAAATACCTTCTTTCATTCTAGGATAGACATGTCAAGCAATCTGGGACATCTACTAGTGCGGCAAAGCCGACCCCAAGGGCAAGCGCTGGGCGTAACGCTATGGAGAGCGTTCTTCAAAAACGTATTATTGAGCAACACTTGATGCTAATAATGTCCACATAATTTAAAACGCGATTAGTTTTAATTGGCTGGCTAGATTGTTTTCCCGAGACACCTTCGTGTATTCATTGAAAATGTATGGTGTGATTTTCGAAAAGATAATTGTAGCGCAACGATAACTTATTGGCTGATTGCACTCTAGTGGAATGTACGGTAGGACAATCTGTTTTTGTGTTTCCAATCTCGTGGCATTACGCTGGGTGTATTTTTTTTTCCTGAAGAGTTTTCCCAAATCAATAGTGCAGGAAAGCAGCATTACAAGGTTAAAAGAATCACCTGTCGGTAAATCGATGAGAAAGTGGACGTTGATCATGGTAAAACTTCAGCAAAAGTCTGAAGATGTGATGTACATTATCATGTACAGTATGAAGGTATGTACGCCACGTGGTGTGAAAACGGTGAAGCGATGTCCCGAATTGCTGGGTATGGGAGTTGTACAGCCACTTCAAAGATGACTGCACATCAGTGTACAGCAAACTGCGCTGAGGAAGATTCTCGAGAAATCAAAATTGGAGTTTCATTGAGCGGTGCAGACTTCCCAAAACCACCATATGATTATGAGAGACGCCGTAGTGGAGGGCTCCGGAAATTTCGACCACTTGGGGTTCTTTAACGTGCGCCCAAATCTGAGCACACAAGCCTACAACATTCCCGCCTCCATCGGAAATGCAGCCGCCGCAGCCGGGATCCGATCCCGCGACCTGCGGGTCAGCAGCCGAATACCTTAGCCACTAGACCACCGCGGCGGGGCAGGCCTCACGGGGACTTTAGGCCTCTCACGTTACGGTTTCGGCAATCTTCTACTCCGCGGCTGGAGTCGTCGTAAACAGGATGTGGCGAGTAGGTGCAGGTCCGAAACATAAAACGTATCCGGCGAGTAGATTACGTTCCGTTAAAGCAAGTCTACGTTTCCAAACGGTGTGCACATGCGCATCTTCCATTCGTTCGTCCGGGGTGCTTGCTATTCTGTACACGGTCAACTCCGCCATATGGTCAAATTTCGTGATGGCGCTATTTTAAGCCAATTAGAAAGGTCGTTAACAGCACTCTGGGCCAATCAGTGTGGACGAGTGACTTAGTTTGATAACATGACGAAATTAGACTATATCGCAGAATAACACTCCAGTGACGCGGTAACGCGAAGATGGTACAGATAAGCTGAAAACCTCTATTAATTTTACCACGCGACATTCTTTAGGCTTGACGATGCAATGACCAATACATCAGTCCAGAAAGTCCAGAATAAGTTTAATAGGAGCAAACTTTCATTTTCATTTATGCAAATTTATACAATAAAAATATGAAAAAACCTAAACCTAGTGAAAAGGTTGAGAACATGAGATGCTCTCAGCGTTCAGTTAAACTGGATTCGTAATCCAGTCAGACACTTCTTTTTTTTACATGTTTGAGTTAGTTACATGTAATTAAGCAAACTACGATCGTATTCAGGGCGTTCCAGACGTTATCCAAGGAGAATGATGTTTAGTGACTAAAAGGCTAAAAATTACACATAAAATTGTGGAAGTGCGTTGGCAAGAATCTGCTTTTTCATCAGCTATCGCTCGGCTTCATCTTCCATCATATTTCTCACTTGATAAATTTGAGTGCACGGGGTTTTATTTGATATCAGGTTTGCCCAGGAAGATTCATCCCTTTTTTTTTTTTGCTTTTGTTACGGAAAAAGTTTTGTGCATTCAGCACCCCTGTCGAAATGAACAAATGCGTTTGCCGTTGCGCGCTCGTCCGCATCTCGTTGGTTGCACGTGAACAGACCTCAGCGGAATTGTTCACAGCGTGGTATGGCAGCGGCATCTTTGTTTGAAAACGTACACCACGACGCGCGCGCGCCATTCGAATTTTCCTACTTTTGTATTGAGGCTGTCGTATTGTATCGTACTGGTCGTGCTGTACTGTATTGAGCAGGTCGTACTGTCTTGCGTGTGCCCTTGATTACACCATTTTCATACACTGTAATAAAAGGAAGTCTGTATTATTTCTGCAGTGGACATAAATTGGGCAGAGGTTGATGATGGCGACGATGTTAAACATACAGATGAATGCATTGTAATAATTCTCAAAATGGACAAGATTTTTTTTTATGCTCTGCTCACAGCTCCACTAAGTGATACAAAAAAAAGAAAGAAACTGGCGTATACCGGAGACGCAACGCTAAAAACACAGCGTAGCTTATGGGCACCTAGGTGGTCCTGGACTCGTATCTATTCGTTCATCTTCAACGCTACTATCAGCCTTACCTTGATTCATCTTTATACTCCCGTCTGTTCACGCGTATTTCAAAGCAGAGTAGTTCATACACTATTTCGATATTCATCGATCACAAGCGTGAATTACATAAAAGGGTGCCTCTATGTCCCCCCGCTAACTTTTTCAGGGAAGTTCTTGATAAATATATCTTATATAGTCATATCTTTTAAGAAAAATGATCTTACTGGTTTATGAGCACTCATAGTTAGAGATGCGAAGTGCGGGAAAAAAACGGGAAAATTCTGGGGGAAAACTGATTCTTTTCCGATTTTTTTTTTCGTTTTTGTTGTTGTTGATGGCGCACTTGAAAAAATTGGCCAAAATTCTTGTGGGGTGAAACGTACAGTAATAAAGCTTAGATAACACCCAGCGTTGAACGTAAAACTAAAACATCGTACATGATACCAAAACATCAAACGACGGCTGACCCCTCGCCATCGACATCGCATGAAGTCAGCTCCTCCAGCGTCAGCTTAGCTTGAGTCTATAGCCTAGCTTCGTCGTTCCGGTGTGGTCTGGTGTGGTCGTGTTAGGGGTGGTTTCTGTTGTTGTGGTACCCGTTATTGTTCAGTTCTGACTTTCCCTCGTACACTTTTGCGAGCTGCGGCAGAAGTCCGCTTATAAAGCCGTGCGCAAGCAGATTCTGCTATGGTTGGGCTAATTCATTACGTGTGGACGCACTTCACGGTCGAGGAGACTAGTGGCGGGAACAGGGGACTCGCTGTGTGTAAGCACTGCAACAGCGGCTACGCTTTTCCCAATGCGACATCTTCATGTGATGACGAAAGCTACAGATGAAGCCAGTGATACCAACTCTGAATATGAGTTTGAATTTCATTTTTTTTTACTGTCTTGATCAATGTTTCCACATTCGAAGCCACGACGAAATAGACATTTCTGATTTCTTTGTTCTAACTGCCGTAACAATTTCAGGAAGCCGCATCCATTCAAAGAGAGCTAAGTGAGTTCGTGGTGATGCTTCTGGCTGCCTTCGGTCTGTTAAATGCCGCATTCGTTTGTGAAAAAAAAAAGAAAGCATTTCATTTTGGTTATTTACATAACAAAAGTTATTGCGTTTGACACATGGCAATAAACTATTGCCACATGCTGAAGAAAATTTGTTCTTTTCAATTTTTTTCTGAAATTCGGGGGAAAAAACAGGTTTTTTTTCGATTGCTCAAAATTTTTTGAAATTTCGCATCTCTATTCATAATTCGCTTTCGAAGATACTATATTAAAAGGCGCCAAGAAAAGCACCCATTACGCAAGGTATCAGGGTTAAAGAGCCGTGACACCATGGTCGAAAACACTAATTCTCGGCTCACCAGTCTCACCAGTCGACTGACTGAGACTCAGACCGAGCCTTGGGTCGAAGTCTGAGTGTGTCCGGGCGAGCAATGCTTTGGTCAGCTTGAGCCCGAGTGAGTACGGTTGAAGAAAATTTTGGGGAGTGGAAATCCAAGTTGAGTCCAAAGCGCAAACTATATTTTATGAGTTAGTTTGGATGAGCTCCACAAGATTTGCCCACCTATGGTCCTGGCTGATTGATATGATTGATATGTGGGGTTTGACGTCCCAAAACCACCATATGATTATGAGAGACGCCGTAGTGGAGGGCTGTTGCAGAACTGTTGACGTCGTAAAAGCAGTATTTGCTTGTTCATTTCGGCGTCCGCATCGACGAGGGCACAGTGTGTCACGAGCTGGCGTCGTCCGGCGTAGAATGCATTGAGTGACTCGTTTTCTAGTTGCTTAGCTTGACGGAAGCGGTAAACCTTGAACGTATATTGTTAACTCGCGATGCGAAGTAGTCGGTGAGTTTTCTGCGTGCTGCGGTGTAGATAGAAGTTGCGTTATCGATGCTTGAAACGGAAGATATGGCTGCGGTGGCTTGAAGATCAGGTATAGCGTAAAGTAGGTGTCATAAACGTCTTCCCCCACGTAGTGCAGCAGTAGAGCCGACTTTCGGGCGTCGTCTGTGATGCCGCAGCCTACGAGGAAGCTTTCGGACCGTTTCACCCACTTCAACCACTCGGTGCCGACGTTGGGAACGCGCTTCGAAGCAACGAAATGCGGGAAGCAAGCTGTGCTTCATACCGCAATGTTGATGTTCTGCCGTTGTATGCTGGTAGCTTCGTTTCGCTCGAAATCCTTGCTTGGTAGTCTTCACGTATACTTCCGGCGCATCTTCGTCGCCATTGTAACGGCCGATTAAGCCGGGCAAGCACACGGCTTTATTTAGATAATACATAACGGCCATGTTCCTCGCTTCTCGCCTGTACAGGATCGCCTTACCATATTTGGACATATGCTACATACGGACACTGCAACGCCATACTCGCACTACTGGCTCATCAGATCCAAGATGAAGTAATACGTCGATTCCGGTCTGAGCTGTCTGGTAGATACGCTCAAGCTTGTCCACTTCATCAGTCCCTAAAAACTTGTTCAAGAGACAGAATGTCATGCTTGTGCCTGACTATCCGGAAAATGGAGTGATCGAATTCCGGCCCGGGTGGCCGCATTATGATGAGATGAAATACTAGAAACCCGTATGCTTAGTTTTCGGTGCATGTTAAACAACCCAGGTGGCCTACCGAAGTTTTCGGAGCCTTGTACTACAGCATCTGTCATGATCATATTGTGGTTTTAGGACTTGAAACCTGAACACTTAGCTTATTATAGAATTCCATTCACAGATAAGGGGTTTCCCGTTGTCGGGAAACCGCTACGTTAAAGTGGGTATGCAGACAACATTATATTTCAACAACAAACTGCTTACCCTTGAAGCTCCAAAATTATGGATTGATATCTGGCGCTATGCTTGATTATTCGAGAAGCCGGTATTTTTTTACCCTTGTTCTAAGCGCACCTGGCTCAAGCGAAAAACCTCGCCATTGCAGTGGTATCTCAGAATCAAAATCCTCGGTATCACTTTCGAGACACTTGGAATATAGAATAGCCATCAGGACGTCGGTCGTAGGAACACAGGGACACTAAAATAAAATAGTGAACAGGATTATATTAATAAATTTGGCTCTTAAAGTCTAATGCGGTGAATTTCACTAACATCGGTTTATGAATAGACAAAAAAAAACCAAGGTCAAGGCTTCATATCTAAATTTCGTGCCGAAATCTCTGGTCACGGATTTCGTACTTTGGCGACATTGGTGCCATGAAGTTTGGTGAAACTTGGTATGTTATTTCTATGACCTTCTCAGAGAACAATGTGCTTCATTTACATAATAATAGCAACGTAGCGCTTTTATTGATTGATATGTGGGGTTTAACGTCCCAAAACCACCATGTCATTATGAGAGACGCCGTAATAGAGGGCTCTGAAAATTTCGAGCACCTACGGTTCTTCAACGTGCACTCAAATCAGCAACGTAGGGCCTAGTAGACGCTCAAAATTTGTGACGCCATGGTGTTTGGTGCGGAAACACTAATGTGACTTCGCCATTCGCTTTTCCTTCTGCGTGTTTCCTTGCTTTCCAAGCGTTCTTTTGCTGCCACCGTGGTGATTTTGTAATTTTATGATAATTTACTAATGTTTTTTCGAGAAAAATCGCTTTTTTGGTGTCTCTTTAACGAGCAGTGTGTGTACAGCTTTCGATTTTGAGTTTTCTCCATTCTAGCGTCGTTACCTGACTCAGCCTGTGTTCCTTGAAAGTGTTTTTGGTGTATCACTGTCACATCGCAGTCCCTTCGTGTCTTGAGGAGTAAACAAAGCAGTGACAACTCTGCTTCTTGACAAATAGCACCGAACTCGTGTCGCGTTCGGTGAGCCTCAAAGCCGTGGCGGGTTATCGTTCCAATGTCGCTGTCGCTGCGTTCCTCCTATAGTATTTCTTGCGCACCTCTCTAATGTGGACCTTGTTAAGCTACGATGCGCCAGCGCTGTCCATGGCGGGATGTTTCCTTCACACATATCATTGCGTGTTTTTGTGCCGACGAGCCCTACGAGTCGTTGTTCTCAGCAGACAGGTGTGCACGTCTGCTGAGGACAACGACCTTCTGTAGGCATATCGCGGCTACGGACCAGGCTGGCGTCACCGTTGTGAATGACGTAGCAATATTGGGCGGTGTCCTGCGGCCTTTTGTGCTTCCTGGTCGCTGTCTCATAACGCAACAAGGGCAGCGCAAGCGTGTGGCTTCTGATACGCTGCCTGGTCACCTCCGTGATCTTGCCTGAACACTTGGAGGTCGGTAGAAATAAACAAACGTGACATTCGAGTCTGGCATCGGACGTATACTTTGTCGCGCCGTCTCTGCCAGATTTCGGAGCCAGGGATTACGGGACTTGGTTTCGATCGGAACGTTCCTACACGAGAGTTTAGCGGCCCTTCTGATCTTCGCAATTCTCTGTAGCCTTCGGGACAACCGTTTTGAAGCCTTGGCATGAGAGTGTCGTCGCTGTGCAATGTGACTTATACGTGGTCGCATGAAACTAAAGATTGGGAATTTTGGGAATTAAGCAGCGCCCAGTCAAGCACGCTGCTACGAGAGGTGCTCGCCTTTCTCTCCGAAGATCCGAAGAGTGCTATGGAAGAACGTGAGTTTCATCGCCACTGGTCGTGCCCTTTTGTGCCGGTTCAACGCCAGCGAGTGCACCTGGTATTTCGCCCAGGGGGACCACTTCGGCCAATGATCTCGTTTTGTTTAGATTACATCTTCGCTATCACGCAGTGGTTTTGTTCATCTAACCTATTTTTATATGCCGTGAAAACATGCATATGTTCACTATCAGACATTTGTGCATATTGTAAATATTCTTTTTCTAGACAGTGTCTATTCGCATTTGATACGGCCCTATAACAGGAGTTTTGACGTATGCATTATTTTTGTAAAGTGGCGCCGTAAGTGTGGCGTATACTCCACCGGTGATACGGGTTGTCCCGGCGTTTCACATTTCTGAAACAAAAATTTAGAGCCGAATACTCTTCAGCTTTATCACGGTCTCGACGTTAGCGCGCAACTTAGTTTTCAAACGTTGTTGTGGTGTTTGTTGGTGTTTTACTCCACAACTAGAATATGATTGAGAGACGCCGTGTATAGTGCAGGTCTCCGTAAATTTTCACCATCTGGGGTTCTTTAACGCTCATCTAACTCTAAGCACACGGAAGTCTATTTCCTGCTTCGATTAAAATGGAACGCCCCGGCCGAAATTTCATCTCACAATCTTCGGATTAGCGGTCGATCAGTACCACGTACCGCGGTGGGTGCCACAAGTCTCTGTAGCACAATTACGTGTGAACTTGACACGTGACTTCGAGCGTGGTCCCATTTGACTTTATACTGAGCTCAATGAGTTGCCCGATAACTTTCTCAAGGCTCTATCTGCCGCGCTGCCTGCGGTGGTATAGCGCGTTGCGGCACTTAGCAAGAGGTCGCAACGGCTGCGGGTCCAGATGAGGGATGCATGATGAAGATGTTGAATCTCTGCACCCCAGTTCCTTACTCTGCGAAGGTTACCTCGAACGGGCCTACTACTGGCTGAACAACGTGGTCATGGTGCTCTGAGCTGCCGACACGAATGCATGCTGGGCTGTCCTGGTGTGTTACGCTGTCCAGAAAGAATAATATCTAGAACGTCAATATTCAATACATGATGTATTACGGCTTTTTTTTTTTTAAGTTGTTTTTTAGAAGTGAAGTGAGGCTGAAGCACTGAAAGGACGCGGCAGTGGCTTTTTTTTTATGCCAATAGTTTCGCTACAGTCTCCTACAACGATTACTAAAGCAAACGCTGGCGCTAGTGTCTATGCGCTATCTGCAAGGATGGTTCAGACTGCATGGTAAGGATGGACAGTACATCTGTCCGCCTAAACTTCGTCGTTCTAGCTTGATACGGTCTTGTGACCTTTTAAACTTGTGATATAAGAATAAATACTGGGTTATAAATGCAACGTTTCGTTATTACTATGCACTTGCTTACATGCCTATTTTCTTCTAGCGCTCAGAAAATACGATAGTTTATCCACTGACGAAGTTGAAATAGTGCTATCTTGAGAACGTTCTTGGCCGAGGTATTTTTTTCTGACAAGAAGATTTATTTATTTATTTATTTATTTATTTATTTATTTATTTATTTATTTATTTATTTATTTATTTATTTATTTATTTATTTATTTATTATCCTTGTTCGTTCGTTTGTTATTTATTGGAACGATTCTGTGTTGCAGCTAGAACGAGGCCTCGTGCTGTATACGCACGTCCGTTATTAACGTTCTGATTTTATATGCTTGCTGCGGTTACCTGAATGATTTTATAGGCTTGCTGCTGCCTCAGTGGTAACCGTGAAAGCGTTGTTATAATAAATTGATTGGCAGCGAGTCTCTTGCGGGAAGCCCTTCTTGTCCGGCCGGCAGTGCGCACCAGCAACGATTGGGACATTCACCACGGCGGCACGCTCTCCGAAGATTCTCATCAAAGTGAGTGCGCTTTGCATTTCTCGTTGCTGTCCGTGCAAGGAGCGCGCGCCACCTGCGCTGTACGAGCGTCTCGGGCGTGTTTGTGATGGGCGAACTGGGATGAAAACGCGCCCTCGCCCATGACCGGCGGGCCGAAAACAAATGTGGACGGCGGGCCAGCAAACATTCAGAGCAGATACCCAAATTGAAGTGCGGGGACGCGCTGCCAGGCAGCCCGCGTGCGTGATGCTTGCGGGACGATTGCGTTGCCATGGCGACCGTAAGGTGGTTGCCGTGACAACCAATTCTCCGCATCTCCCTTCCGTTCTGGTTCTGCCCGCAGGAAGCGTTTCAGAGAGGACGAGATGAAAGATTCCTTTTCTGTTGTTTTATTCTATACATTTGTCGTCGAGGTGGAAAGTGCTTTGGTGACCTTTTATTTCGGGCGTATATGCATGCACGCGCGCATGGCTGGCTTCTTGCTGACTCTCATTCCGCACGCCGTCATCAGGGACCAGTTGTTCCTGGAATTCATCCTGATGACTGCTATAGATGATATACACGAGCAGTAATTCGTTTTTTAACTAATATTTTATGCTCCTATTCACCTGCACTGAGTAAGTCGTCTGTTTAGATAAAGTTTGCCTTGGTCGTGCAGTCAGTGATCGTATGTAGGCGATTTCACAGCTTTCTGCGTCATCGATCATTTGTGGTGTATCATAACGAACTGAATGTGTTGAAATATCTACAGAGAAGGTTTGACCTTTTATTCGCCGCTAGCTTCGGTGTCTTTTGTATTGTATTAGGCTCACGTGGTGTGGCTATCAAACTGGGGATTATTCGAGCAGTGAGCTTGCTGCGATGGAACGATCTAAAAGTGCAGGGAAAAATCCAGTTTTAAGTATGGTCTATACGCTCGAGCTATTGCATTTTTTTATACGTACTGTAGCCAGAGCCATAAAATGTTTTTTTTTTAACCTTGATCGGTGCCCTGTTTCATCTTTTAGGAACTTTTTTGCCTGTACAGATGGTATTCCGTAGAACTCTTCACTAAAGTGAAAGAATTTCAAACCACTACTCATGAAGTTCATTTTCAAAGCGCTGTTGATATTTACAGTGTCAGTAAAAATTCAAATTGCGCATTTCGTGCCATTTCAGCAACACAGGAAAGCTTATTTCGAGCTCTCGTTCACTGTTGTTCTTAAGTAAACTTAATATTTTTGGGTGGTTGAGGTCGCGAAAGCGTTTTCGTCGCGATGCTGTAAATCGCTGTCTTGATGCTTATATTGCATTCCACTTATTCAACGCAATAATTTCTTTCAGCACCCAGATTTTCGCCTATTTCATTGCGTAAACGCAAAGACGAACTCACTATAGGCGGGCAAACGTGCCACTTTTCAGTCTTCAGTCCAGCTTGCACGCATCGCTGATGCGAGGCAAGCATCCCGCATCCATACGCCGTTCGCAGCTGAGCTTGTCTCGGCTGTTAGGCCTAACAAGTGCTGTTTCGCTAAGTGTCGGCCTCCGAATATACGGTTTTGTTTCATGCCAACGCAAATGACTTCTCATGGGACGTTAGACCAATGGGGAGCCAGAAAACCACTTCGCCAACAAAGGCGGGTGTGTGAGGTGCAACATGAATAGCGATATATTCAAGGACGACATTTTAACAGCTGACCGTAACCTGTCCAACGTCGCCACGCGTTGCCTAGCAACCGGTTGCGCAGCTGTGCGCCTGCTTCGTTTGGCCATATATATACACATCGCCGCCTGCGTGGACACTGCACGCAACCACTCAGTCGCACCAGGCGTACGTGATGCCACGGTGATTTTCGCGCTCCATCGTTCTATATAAAGCCGGCGCGTGGCGCTAGACTCGGACACGGGGAAACCGAAGTCTCAGACGTGGGGAACCTTGAAGGTTCGCAATGCCGATGAAGAAGCCGCTTACCGGCGCGCTGCCTAGCGGGACTGCTGAGCTCGACTCGTTTAATGTATTCCACGGCGTAGTACGGCTGAAATGGCGAGAGGTGGCTGTGCTGACCTCTACTGGAAGTTGGCGTCACTTCGTATCCCATGGCGTCACTTGGCATTACTTCGTATGGCCAGGACCAGCTAGGAAGTGAGTAGCTCCACCGTGCCTTTAGCCTTGCGCCCCTAGTGCAAGCTACGTTTGTGTTTTTTAACTATATACATTTCCCATGAATATATCCGAAAACTCGAGCCAGACACAAGTTTTCTTACTTCCGATGCTGGTGTATACGTATAATCAGCAATGGTGGGAGTGTTGGTGGTGGCGAGTTTTAAAGAATGACCAAGACTTGTGCCTTTAAATGTGGCTTCGCGGCAGCACTACACGAGCTGCCGTGAAGCTACATTTGAAGGCAGAAATCTCCGCCATTTTGTTCTATCGCCAAGGGCGCCCCAGTCTCCCTCCACCAACCCCCTTTTTATGCTCGACGACTTACCTCACCCTTTAGCAGTCTCGAACTAGCAAATTAAGGTTTTAGTGTTGACAAATAGTGTACGCGTTGCCAGGAACCAGGACTGTGATCACGGTGAGCAGCCTGCGACTGCTGTCGTTTACACAGTTAAGAGGTATTGATTGATATGTGGGGTTTAACGTCCCAAAACCACCATTTGATTATGAGAGACGCCGTAGTGGAGGACTCCGGAAATTTCGACCACCTGGGGTTCTTTAACGTGCATCCAAATCTGACAATTAAGAAGTAAAGGTAGATTATCGATGGAGAACAGAGCCGTCGGCTGAAGATTCAACGTCGAGGAATGGCGCACGTGCCTCGGATGTGGACAGTTTTTATGAATACTTGACCGTTGTTTGCACTTATTCCCGTGGAATGTTTTTATTCTTTTTTTTTCTTTCCTGCGTTTCTTTTGTAAAAGAGCGTGTTTGTTATACGCGTAAAAAAATATGTATATTCGTTTCTTTTGAATGCTTTGAATAATCGCGCAAATGTTAAATCGAGGTAGCTGAATATCCCATGGAATATTTGAAAGTATTCAATGTTCGCACTGGCCTATGTAGACATTCATTTCTTCGTGTATATGAGCTAAGCCACATTCCGAAAAGAGCATCGTATGTTCTAGTTATAGTTCTGGATTTGTCGTGAATAACCATACTTCACACTATGATGGGGAAAAGCTAGGTAAATTTGTAATCTTTGAACTTAAGCGAAATTAGGGGAGAATGAAAGGGCATGAATGGGTATGCCAATTGCTAGTTATTCATGCGAAAACTTGTGCTATCGTTGACAAACGAAGCATGCAATGTCATAGACAGATATTATTTCTGCGATCGTCCTCAACAAATTTGGTTGTTGGTGCTTTTTATATGCCTTGACTGCAATCGTGAGTGTGCGGTTTTTCGCTTATGCTCAATATTTTGTGGTGGTATGAACCAGTACATACTATAAAAATTCTGACGCAATAATGGGCGTGTATCTTTTATGCCGACGCGTACAACGGGCATCTCTTTCGTTATACAACGGCTCGACATAAAGGTCTCGGTAAAAGTCGCGCCGCAGTTTCTGCGAATGTGTGCTCTGTATGCCCGACGACACATGCCCTGAACACCGATTTGCAATGCTCGCAGGCTGCTGGGACGGGGTACCATGTTCGTGTTTTCGATGAGCCAGTTCCTGCGGCTCATGCGCATAGAAGCAGACCCGCCAAGCCTACCCCTCTTCGGCTCGTTGCTGGACGTGGGAGCGGGCGACGGCAACGTGACGGCAGCCATAGCGCCCCTGTTCGGTCGGGTGGACGTGACCGAGAAGTCGCCGTCCATGCGACGCGTGCTGAGCCGACGAGGGTTCCGGGTTCTGGACGCTGTGACGCTTCGACCTGCCGATGCAGAGGACGGTGGGGAATCACAGCTGTACGACGTCATCTGCTGCCTGAACGTCCTCGACCGCTGTGAGACACCTCTGGGACTGCTGCGCATGCTCAGGGCTCGGCTGGCGCATCGCTCGGGCAGGCTGGTGCTCGCTCTGGTGCTGCCGCTGTCGCAGTACGTCGAATCCGGCAAGTGCGGCACCAAACCACTCGAGAAACTGCGCGTGCGTGGCTCGACGCTGGAACAACAGGTCCAGTCGCTTTACAAGGACGTCATCGTACCTGCTGGATTCATCTTGGAGACCTGGACCCGGCTACCCTACTTTTGCGAGGGCGACCTCGAGCAGGCTTATTACTGGCTCGATGACGTAGTCATGGTGCTCCGAGCGGCCGACCCGCATGGATCTGGACCGTCCTGACACGTTACGCCGTCTAAAAATGAGCATGCAGCTAACATCAATTTTTTTTTCAATACATGGCGCAGCACAGCCTCTCTCTTGCAGCAGCGATCTTTTTTTTATCGTAATCGAAGCGTGTATGTAACACCGAGAGGCAACGACAGAGAGGTTTTCTTTTTTTGTTTCATTGCGCAGATAGTTTCACTGTAGACTTTCTTTGATTGATTACTAGAGATAGCTCTGGCGCTAGTGTATATGGGAGCTGCAAACCTAACGGTTGAGCCGGCGTGGGAATTTAGTGCAGTGTGAGGAGCTGCCTCAATTCTCACCTTCTCGCTTCATACGTTTTTTTTTTTTACTTCAAAAACAGGCCATTTACAATTGTGTATCACATCGTGAATGCAAAGCTTTGTAACAATATGCACGCGCACATACTCATTGCATTCACGCTTTCAGAAAAATACGAGCGCTTGATATTGAGCGAGATAATGGGGTAGTATCAATGTTCCCTCCGCTACTGGTGCCTAGATTTAGCAAGATTGACATAGATTAAAGGGGTCGTGAAATGTCGCTCCTGAAAGGACAATGTGGAACCACCGGCAGGTACACGTACTAACTAGGTGACATAAGCCTAACAGTAGACACGCATGGACGCTTGTCGAGGCAAAGCCGCGATAACCTTATCGAGCATGGACGCTTTGCCACGATGATCGTCCATGTAATCTACTGTTCCTAGGCTGACGTCACCTAGTTAATGAGTGTGGCTGCTGGTGGTTTCGCGTTGTCGTTGTAGAAACAACCTTTTCACGACGCCTTTAAGAGCCATGGAGACGAAAATAGATATAAGAATCCTACGTTTGTGGCCAGTAGTGATCTATTACTACTTTCTTCGGTGTTAATGAGCACAAGCGCTATCGACTACATGGTCAGTCAGGTATCCTTCTTGGTTTTTTGTTTGTGTGTTTGTTTTCGTGGAGGACAAATGCAGTGATGTGATGGCTGCGCTAACTACGCCAAACTGTGCCAAAAGGTGAAAGCTGCTACATCCTGCTGCATGTCGACAGGAATCTTGTAGTTTGTGCCGACCGTGCTCGAAGACATCATTTTCGCAGTCTTTCGTGGAGAGAAAAAGATGAAAGGCACTCGAATTACGTACCTGAATTACCGTTGTAATCTTTATTGATCATTGGAGCTGACAGGCGAAAACTGCCTAGTTTTAAAAAGATTTCTCAGGGCCAACAACTGTGTACTCAATTGAGAATAATATTCGATCGAGCTGATGGTATTGAGCAAGTGGCAGTTGCCGCCCAATTCTTGATTGAGCTTACAATATTTGTTCATCTCGCACAAACATTCGTGCTGTAACTTTGCCCATTGCGACCGTGCACGTTGCCCAGTTTGCAAAAACATGTGCACACTGTCTCGTAAACGGTGATATCTGTACCGAAGCCGCAAAGTTTTAATTAAGTAAAATAAATGGCGGCACGCGAAATGATGTAAGCTGGTAGGTTGTTCGAGAGCTTGATAGTATTGAGCAAGTCGCAAGTTGCAGGCACGCGTGACGATTGGCGGCGCTCGGCAGACGAGATCGAGTTCGGTGGCAGCACAAAAGCGACGACGGTGCTGTAAAATAAGGGTCTCGATCAAAATGTGATGCTTGCTTACGCGAGGTTCATTTCATCGCTCTACAACATGTCTACTAGGCTCAATTCAGTCATTAAACCTGCATGTGGAGTTTTCTAACCATGAAAAGTTTGGGCACCGAAGCGCACACGAGGGGGGGGGGGGGGAGGGGGCTCGAAGTGTTGACCACTTACGCTATGAAATTGCATCCTTATGTCAGAATGATGTCGGGTGAGAAAATATCTAATAATCTGTAAAGTTGTAAGTTTTTAGAGGCACCAGTCGTTTACATCAAAATTGATTACATCGATTACAGTAAGTAATGCATAGATACAATCATAATTTTTAGTTCTAGTGCATA
This sequence comes from Rhipicephalus microplus, assembly GCF_043290135.1. NCBI lineage: Eukaryota > Metazoa > Arthropoda > Arachnida > Ixodida > Ixodidae > Rhipicephalus > Rhipicephalus microplus. The sequence goes on along the minus strand of NC_134710.1, from coordinate 90,398,734 downwards.
TATTTCGTTAAAAAATTGCAGCGCTATTCGTGCTGGCTTCCAGCAGATTTCATACAGGGCACTCATGTATTGATACCATACAATGACTAGGACTTATCTACAAACCACGCCGCTGCCGTGGCCTTATGGGATAGCATGGTGACGCACTATCCGGCCGGCGTATCGGTGCTGCATCACGACTTCGGGAAAAGATGGAGAACCATTCTAAATAAAATTCATTCTCGCAAGTTTTGTTGAGAGCAGCGTTGGAATTCAAACACAATATACCAGTTATGCATCGAACCCTCTATTACCTGCCACGAAATCAAAAGCCGTCTCTTCGTAACGTGCGACAGCGTGTACTTCACCGCACTAGCGGACGTTGTACTGAAAACGCAGACGTCATCGCAATAGTTATTTTTAGTAATAGAATATTCGTGGAAAAATTTTGTGGCCTCGAGCTTTAGGGAAGGCCCACTGAATAACAAATATGAATCATATCCGGAGCAAATGTCGGGTGGCCTGATGTCACGGATATGTAGAAGTTTAGGGCCCTTCCACAGGAAAGTGAGAAGTAGTGAGCTGATTCTACCTTTTGGGACATTATATGGCTGTGTTCCAATACTCACCGTATATACAACTAAATAGACAGCTGAATGGACGGCGGCCATCTTAAGTCCCATTCCAATTCTCACGTAGCCGGCAAAGTAGACAGCTCCGAGAAGACCGCATCGTAGACAAATACGATGCAGGCTACTTTGCTGTCTAAACAAGATGGCGGCTCAGCGAATCGCTCAGATAGATCAAATCTGGCCAGAATGGCCGTCTGCACACAAGCAGACGCTTTCCCAGACGCTCAATGTGAGTAAAGTTTATTTGTTTTTGATTTCAACACAAAACAAGCCAGAAATTACAACTGTTAGGTTTGTTTCTTTTAGCTTTTTCTTCTGGACGTGAGGTGGCGCATCGTTGCGTAAAAGCTGTCTAAACGGGTCCAATGCTCGGACAGCATGGGCTCGGTGCGGTTTTCTAAGCAGTCTGCGTAGACTGTCTACGTGCTGTCTAAGAATTGGAACACAGCCTATACATTGCAATACACGTATGTTCATGCACATATAGTTACGTGTTAAACATGGTAAAACTCCCGCAATAGCCTGATATGCAGCCGCCAATTTGAGGTTTTAGCTGCTCCAGAAGCTGCGCCGAATTGGTTTCGGCTGGTCACATCACTGCACTTATGTGAATTTTCACAAACTATGGCTCAAAGCGCAACTCAATCATCAAGAAAGGGTATTTTACGTCACGGCAATGTGTACAGCTGTGCTGTCTTTATAAGGGCTCAACTCCGGCGATTCCTTGATGTCTACTGATCTCAATAAAAAAATTTTCAGTATACGTTTCCTTGATATTGAAATGTTGTGTGCCAAAAGTACACGACTGGAAGCGATTTAGGTCTCTATAAAATGAATTTCAAAGCCCCTGAGTGCAGATCATGACCCTTGTGTTTGTGACGTTACAGCCTGCATCGCTACTTCCCCGAGAAAAAGCAAACGACCATCCCCCAGCACTCAAGCCACCGCTGTCAAGTTATGAAAAACTGGCCCAGCTGTTTTATCGCCTGATAACACCGCAAGCTTTTTTTTTTTTTTTTTTTGCCGCACCAGCGTAACGTGTGCGGCATGTGCTTACATTACCGCTCGGCGTGCCGTGACGTCATCGTATATACGCGCCGCGAAGCCCGTATCAGTTTTCCGTCGCATTTCGTTTTTGGCACATCGTTTCTTGCTTTTCTTAATATTGTTGACAAGTTCTTTAAGCAAGCTCAAGCACCTTAAGGCACGTTTACACAAGAGAGACAAGATACCAATTTTGGTGTGCGGGCTGTCCTTAGAAGTGTCTTTTCTCTTTTCGTCGGCCTAGGTACACTGCAAAGACACAAGCAGTCCGCGGGTGGTCTCGCGAAGACCCCGCCCGCGCTTTCTCGTGCTCACAGTCTCTCGTTGGCCAATTCTGTAGTCACATTGGAGGCACACGCAGCGACACCGACTAATACCCCTGTCACACGGGCACCCGTGAAGACCGTTTAACTCCCTCGTCTTTACGACAACGAAGTTGCGGTTGGTGTCACACGGCCACCCTTACGCAAACGAAGGTGAACGGAGCATTTCGCAAAGGACGTTCAACGATCTCCCTTCGCAGGGGAACGAGGTACTCTCGTCCTCAGCAGTCTAGAGGTCAGAGAAAAATTTCGAGCACTAAGTGGCCGCAGTGAAAGAATAATACATTTTAGCAATATTAAACGTTCTTTCGTTGTATATACTCATTCACAACGCGTGTTTGTTTACAATATTTACGCCCGCCAGAGTCCACTTACTCTCAACACCGATGCCCTACACACCGTGCCTCGCGAGTCGGGCCGGCCGGCGCCAGCCGATCAACGTAATTACCAGCGCAATATCGCACCACTTCCTCACGTCGTCCGCTGTGTCACTCATGGCTGAAGAACACAAAATGTGCGCTCACGAGGCAAGGAAGCATAAGAACTTTCGTACCGGGCATGTACACGGGCAACAAAACAACTAAAAGCACAATGTGGCCAGCGTCACTAGCAGCATTGCTACAATTAGCAAATGCGTTTTTATTTGAAATTATTTTTAATGGTTTGTTAGTCGCATACCTTCTTTATAGTGCTTTTTTGTAAAAACCGCATAATGAGGATTCACAAAAAAAATCAATAGGGATCAAATTAGAATACTTTTCCGAAAATCAAACAGCGCCAGCTGAGCCCCCTCGCGGCAACTGTTACAACCTTGTCATTGCCGTGTGACACTGCCACAACTCCTTCTCCGTCGAACACCTAGGGGAGATTTACGTTGACGGTGTTCAACGGAGTTTGGTGGTGGTCGTGTGACAGGGGTATAAACTTGCACAGCTGCACCTCATTTTCAGCCATGCTCCCCGCTCTGTCATTGTCCCTCTCCTGCTACTCGGCGCAGCCCCATCCATAATCCGTGGTAGCGAGGGCCGGGGTTGGGGATACACAATAGGGTAGCGAAGAAAAGACTTCTGTTGGGTGCTCAAGCTGCCTGTTCAGACTCCGTAGAAGCCTCCGAGAGGGCATTGTTAACTCCCCCAAGATTGCCCGCTTCGTGGTCCTTTAAAGCAGGCATGGGGAGAATTTTCGCTCAGCCGCCGATCTCCCGAAGACACGCCGACAACAGGTCTGACAATGCGTTTTGCTGGTGCTTTCGGTCTCTCATCATGTTACACTACGATGAAATGCTGTCTTTTGAGGCGTCATCGTCGTCGTCAGCCTAGTGTGACCATGTGGTCTGGTGACTTCGGTTCGTCGGCGGGCGACTCGTCGGCCGATGGTTTGCGTCTGCCTCGTGTCTTCGGTAGGCTTGTGTCAGTGTCGTGTCGCTCTAGTGTAAACGCGCCTTACAAGACTCTCAACATCATGTGATAATGGCGATATCCTGATATATTTTTTTTTAAACGCCAGCGTTTCGCTTTAAAAACTACGCCTAAAGTTGCGTCTTTAACGCTACACATGTGAGCGTTTCTGCTTAAAGCGTCAGCTCGGTGTTTGCAAGCGTGATGGGTCAGCGTTTTCCAGGCAGGCTATCGGAGTTGAATTGATCAGATTTGCAAGAGCGAAATGCTGTAGCAACTTTCCGACATGAACAGCTTTGTTATTGTTTACAATATTTACGCCCGCCAGAGTCCACTTACTCTCAACACCGATGCCCTACACACCGTGCCTCGCGAGTCGGGCCGGCCGGCGCCAGCCGATCAACGTAATTACCAGCGCAATATTGCACCACTTCCTCACGTCGTCCGCTGTGTCACTCATGGCTGAAGAACACAAAATGTGCGCTCACGAGGCAATCGCTATAGAAGCGACGATTTTTTTTTTCTGTCACATGGTTAAGCTCGGTATATGTGTGAGTACACTGATTCACACTCAATTGAAAGGCGTGAGTGGGAGCATGAAGGAATGATGCGTAAATCAGGTAGGTTTGTGTGAATCAGCGGCGTAAATCATGGGATTATTAGGGAGTCCTGACCCCCCTTGTGTTCACGCTGGGGGTGGGACAGCCCCCGCAAAGGTTCCCCTTTGAGATTTTGTCTTTTGAGCAGCATATTTGCATTTCCTGACAGTTATTGATATAGCGCACTCTACTTAAAATCAACTCTGAAATATAATGATAATTGTTGGGAAAACGTCCCGATACCACGATATAATGGGAGGGACGCCTGTAGATTGCAAGGCCTCGTAAATTTCTACGACGTGGGGTTCTTAAACGTGCACCTAAATCAGTACAGTCTTTACTTAAGGCTAACAACGCAACGAAACATGGCCACGGACGCGAAACAGACAGTACAAGCGCCGAACGCAAGTTTAGCACGTCCCATTCATCGTTCCTGTGACGTCACATCTCTGCCTCAAGAGTTCTAACTCAGCCCAACAGGGTCGAAGCCGTGGAACGTTCTCCGCAGCCGACTGTGAAGCGCCAGCTTCGAGAATGTCTGAATTTTGTAAACTTCTACCGCCGTTTCATCCCCTGATGCGCCCCAAATACAGCGTATAGGCTGCTTGTCTAGGCTGCTGTACAGATCTCTGTAAAACTCTTCCGGTACCACAATTATTTTATCTATATTGGTTATGACCTTAACTTCCTGGTTTTTCTTAATGCATACATCTGATGTTTGCCTATGCACAGTTTTGGCTTCTCTGCTTTTTGGCCTCTTCCGCTATTTACAGCATGTTTAGTTATCTCCATGTTATACCGTCCTACGTCGGTACCTTACGCCTATTGATTCACTTTGAAAGCTCCGCCAGCTCTATTTTGTCTGTTGCATTTGAGGCTTTTATTGTTTGAAGTCTCTTGAAGAGATTCTTCGTCTCCTAGGATAGCTAGCCAGTGTCCTGTCTAATGACTGCACCCCTGACTTCTATTACTCACTCCTTAATGATACTAACCAGATTATTGTACATTGTGTCAACGCTAACGTCAATTTCCTTGGTTAGAGACGCAAATCTATTCTGAAGTGAAACATAATTCCTATACTTTACCGCTTAGCGCAAACTCATTATTTGGCTTCTTGCGTATCAGTTTCTGCCGTTCTTTTCTCAATTCAAGGTGACATCTCGACCTTACCATTTTATGGTCACTGCATCAGACCTAGCCCAACCTCTTCCAAATCCTGTACAATGCCCAGGTGTGTACACAGAATGAACTCCATTTCATTTTTAGTTTCACCATTAGGACTCCTCTTCGTTCATTTACGGTTAGCCCGTTTTCTGTAGAAGGTATTCAAGATCCGCAAATTGTTACGTTCTGCGAACTCACTAATAACTCCCCACCGGCTATAGAGCCGATGCCATATTCCCTTACTGCATGGTCCACAAAATGCTACTTGCCTGCCTTGGCATTAAGTTCGCCCATCAGTACGTTATACTGCAGCTTTGTCTTACTCATTCTTCTGCTTCTTGCAGGTGAGCTATATCTCTAATTTTTCCTGCATATGTTATAAGTCTCTGCGCACTGCTGCCAAGCTCTGTTACACTGTATTCATTGCATTGCATGTTTGAGTTTCTTAGTTTTCTATTGCTGTTTTGTTCGCAACAATGTAAAAAGATTTCGTGAAAGCTCTGGATGATTTCAAGCGTGAAATGAGACTTGAAATACGCTCTGTCAAAGAAAGTGTAAAGTTTTGTAGTGATACTTGCGATGAAACCAAGGCGAGTAACACAGAGCTGAAAGCTTTGAGGCAGGAACTTAGCGTCGTGCTACAAAATAACAAAGCTCTCAAGAAAGAAAATAAGCAGCTATCGCAAAGAGTTGTGCTTGAACAGTATATCCGTTTGAATAATCTCGAGCTTAAGGGGGTCAAGTCAGTCGACAACGCCATTGACGTGATAAGAAAACTTGGCGAAGTCATTGACGAGCCACTCTGTGCTGTTGATATTGACACAAGATACCAACACGAGTGACGGGCGAGAGCGACATTATCGTTCGTTTTGTGCGACGCGATAAGCGACAGGCGGTTTTTGCGAAAGCTAGAAATCATCGTATCACAAATGAGATGCTGGGACTTCCTGGATCTGATCGGGTCTACGTTAACGAGCATTTAACTCGTGCTGAGAAACAACTACTGGAAGCCACAATTGCCAGCAAGAAAGAAATGTCTTAGAAATTCGTATGATTGATTGATTTGTGGGGTTTAACGTCCCAAAGCCACCATATGATTATGAGAGACGCTGTAGTGGAGGGCTCCGGAAATTTCGACCGCCTGGGGTTCTTTAACGTGCGCCCAAATCTGAGCACACGGGCCTACAACATTTTCGCCTCCATCGGAAATGCAGCCACCGCAGCCGGAATTCGATCCCGCGACCTGCAGGTCAGCAACTTAGCCACGGAAATTCGTATGAACGAGCCGAGGCAAGATTTTCGCCAGAAGGAATAAATCATAGAATGGCATCAGAATTGCATACGAGGGTGATTTGTGCAAAATATCACAATAGCTGCATGATTTTTCGCTCAAAAAATCATGGCAATGTTCGAAATACCGATCTGTTCTCTGTACAACCCTGAGTCTTTCAACGCTAAATTCCACGACCGACACCAGGAACTATCTGCTATCCACTTTAATGTAAGAAGCATGAAAAACAAAGGTGATCAACTCGATCATTTATTTACGTCATTAACAACAGAATTTGATATATTGGTGTTTTCTGAGACTTGGCTGCTCACACATAACGACCGCCTTTGTTTCAATAACGGTCTCCTATATCCTAGCGGAAGAGGCGGAGGCCTTGCTGTTTATGTTAAATGCCGCTACCCACCCTCTGTACTTGAGGACTGCTCAATAATGGCTCCCAGTGTTGAATGTTTGACAGTATGACTGTCTAATGTAATCGTAGCGGCAATTTATAGGCCACCGACTGGAAATAAGAAAGAGTTTCTAAATTTTCTTGAAACATTGCTTGAAAAATTAAATTCTTCTACTGCTCCATTTGTACTCTTCGTTTACGTTAACATAAATTTATTCCATGACGATCTGAGCACTCACTATTTCAACAGTGTTATTTAATTTTTAGCATTTTACAATCACATTACTTTACCAACTAGAATTACTATTCACACCGCCACTCTTTTAGATGTCTGTGTTACAAGCATTTAACCAAGTAGTATTGAATGTGGATTATTGAGTTCGGACATTAGTGGTCATATTCTAGTTTTTTTTTTTGCTTTATGAAAAGAGTGCGATAACTTAAGGTTACAGTTGATAGTTACTTAACGAGAGAAATAAATGAAGATAATTTAAACAAACGTCAATTCCTCATTCAGAATATAAATTGGAATAGCATATGCAATATCGGTGACGTAAACTTGGCGTACTCGAAATTTATTTCTAAGTTCTCAGACTCCTGTAATGTCGCTTTCCCGCTAATTAAAAGAAGAATAAACAGGAAAAAGATGAGAAAGCATTAGATAAATAAAAAATTACACGAAAAAAATTCGCAGTAAGAACAAGATGTACCATTCCTTCATTTGGAACCGGGAACCCAACCTTTTAAAAGAGTATAAAAAGTCCCGAAATGAACTGAATAAAGAATTAAAGACAGCAAAAACAAATTATTTTATTGAGCGATTCACGAGAATCCTAAACGACAATAGGAAAGTATGGGAACAAGTAACTAATCCAACGAAAATGGAAGATAATAATGTGCTGCACAATATTAGTACGACGAATGGAATGTTGTCCGGTTTCGGTTTCCCCGGTGTTTTAAATGAGTACTTTGTCAATGTTGGTAAACCACTCGGTGATCCGCCTGAACTTGACAATGCATTCAACAACACTACTACTTCTTGATGAAAGTCTTTGTTTTTCTCACCTACATCCCCTCAGAAAATAGTGACCCGCAGGTCGCGGGATCGAATCCCGGCTGCGGCGGCTGCATTTCCGATAGAGGCGGAAATGTCGTAGGCCCGTGTGCTCATATTTGGGTGCACGTTAAAGAACCCCAGGTGGTCGAAATTTCCGGAGCCCTTCACTACGGCGTCTCTCATAATCATATGGTGGTTTTGGGACGTTAAACCCCACAAATCAATCAGTCAATCAAAGTTAAATTACTATGGTGTGCGTAGTATTACACTCAACGTAGTGCAAGATTACTTATGTCATAGAATGCAGTACGTACGGGTGAACGACCTTACATCTAACCAACTAACTGTCACTTGCGAAGTTCTTCAAGGCTCAATACTAGGACCACTATTGTTTTAAATATATATCAATGATATAACCCAAACTATTAGCTTCTCATGACGTGATCATGTATGCTGATGATACAAATATATTTTTACAGCGAAATCTCTTGTACAAGCAGAGGCTATAGCAACAGGTACTTAGGTAACCTGCAACAATGGATAAAATCACGTTTTATATAATTTATTTTTAGACCGATTAATACTGCAGATTCTTATAAGGTCAACATCCAGTTTAGACACGTGAAAATACATGAGGTTGATTATATAAAATTTCGTGGCGTCTGGTTCCGCCAGAACTTTTCCTGGAACAAGCATGTCTCAAAGTTAGCGTCTAAGATAAGCCAAAATGTTAGCAGTCTCTACAAAGTTACTAGTCTTGTACCTGTATGGTTGAGACTGCAGATGTATTATGCGCTTGTATGTTTTAAACTAAGAGATTGTATTCTGGTCTGGGGAACAACTATAGACGACTACTGTCAGAAACTACAAGTACTTCAAAAGAGAGCTTTGCGGTGCACTCATGCATTACTGCGGCAGTCCCCAGGATCTTCCCACTTCGCCATTGTTTCGTCACTCTGCTTTGCTTAAAGTGAACCACGTCTACTTTCAAATGCGAAGCATTTCTTAGCGAACTTTGGCGACGTTGAGCGTATCTATCTATCTATCTATCTATCTATCTATCTATCTATCTATCTATCTATCTATCTATCTATCTATATATCTATCTATCTATCTATCTGGCTGCCTACGACTTTTGACAAGCATAAGTGACTAGTCATAACATGAAAATCATGGCATGTATGTCATGAATGTCATGATGTACATTTCATGGTCTTGCTGCTCTTGCGGTGGTTTAGTTCACATGACATGTTGTAAAACTGGTCTGGTATGACATAATTGCATGGCGAACAGGAGCGACAGACCCTAACATGAAAATCATTACAGGCATGTCATGTAAGAACATGACCACATGCCACGCTCATGACGCTCGCTAGGGTTGCATATACCAAATTTGGCATTGCGGTACGTGAATGGATGAAGAAGGGATGCGACTGGTGCAAACATGATAATCATGAGATGCGTGTCATGTAACAACATGATTACATGCTACGCTCATGATGAGCTGGCGGCCGTTTCGCTTGCGTCACATATGTCAAATTTGGTATTACGTGACGTCAATGGATGACGAAGGTATGTGACTGGTGCAAACACGATAATCATGAGGTGCGTGTCATGGGAGAACATGACTACAAGCCACAGTCAAGGCGCCAATACATTTCGACGTGACCCGGTACGCGTGCACGTCGGCGTTCCTTTCGTCGCGTCACGTCGGCGTTGCCACGCCAGGCGCCGGTCCTGCCATATAGTAGCATGCACGCGCCACACTGCCTTCCATTGGCGCATGCGCGTTTCAGCGCGCCCAGCGTCCCTCCGTCACGAAAAGAGCCCGATGCAGCGCTGTCTTGGTAATGCATTGGCGTGAAATGCAGCATGTTGCATTTCGCGCCGGTTGCCATCAGGCCGCGCTGATGGACGCTGGTCGCGCCCAAGGAGGATTAAAGCAAAATTGCTGGAGTGGAAGCTCTCGCACTGCCTTGCTAGCAGAAGTGAAGCCACCTTTTGCCACTGCCAAGATGGCGGAAACATGCTCTTTTCTGATAGCGCCAACTTAAAGATCAAGTGGCTTTGTTATGTCAATGCCAAGTTAGTTCTATATTAAAAGATAGTTGTTCCCGACGAAATAGCACACAGAAACGAGTATGAATTATTCAATCTTCAAAGAATTTTGCCTCCAATTAGAGGCTCACTAAGGAATACTAGTAACTGTAAGACGTACTTGGAGCACTATGTGACCCGAAAAAGTTCCCACAATAAACTCGTTGGGCGTGCGAGGAAAACGCTTCGTTTTTAATCGCTGAACGGTGATACTTTATCATTCCCCTGGTAAGATGGCCGCCACAGCCGCCATCTTGCCAGAGGAACGGCATCACATCTGCGCAATCATTTCCACTCCAGTAATTTCTTTCAATCCTCCTTGGTCGCGCTTGGCGTCAGATTATATAGAGTGCTCGCGTTTTGCTAACGTAGCGTCGCTGTTTCCAGCGTTCGCCCGTGTCAACGTTGCGTTGTAGTATATTGATCCCTTTATGATGCGCTCGCGGCCATTTCGCCAGCTCCACATATACCAAATTTGGTGTTATGTGTTGTCAATGGACGACGAAGTAGCTCCACATATACTAAATTTTGTATCACGTGACGTGAATAGATGACGAAAATAAATGACACGTCTAAACATGATAATCATGACACGAAAGTCATGTACGGCATGATTTACCTCCACCTCGTAATGTTATGCTGATTTGAAAGCGACATATCAACCTTCCTCATTTGTGCTTCGCATATCATTGATTCCCACTGCACGTGGGATCTGCCATTCTTTTCGTCTGTTGCAGCACATTAAAGTGAATAATTTACATACTCAAAACAATAATTAGACTAATGATGAATACCTATTTCGAAAAGAAAGCATGCGGGTCCTCAAGACGTGTACTAACTATCTCAAACAAAGATTACCTTATCAGATGACTGTGACTATGAATAAAATGACTACAAATGTTAATTTTGATGTTTATTTGAAAATACTTAAAAAGAAAACAAATAAATATTTACTCGACTCTGGTCTCTGTTAGGCATAACATTTTCACTGCTATATGCTTAAGAGCAGTTTATTTTGTTGTACTTGCAAGTGTAGCTGCTTTATCTAATTATTATGTCATGTGATTAGTTATATTGTTTTGTTAACTGTTGCCAGACTGTACAATGAAGCCGAGGCCTTTGTCAGGCACTACAACATTTAGCTTCGGCTTTCTCTTTTGTATGAAAGGAAATAAACTTCACCTCACTTCATTGCTGATTCATAGAAGCGTTCAGCCGAATGAACATCATGGCTGGGTGTAGGCACGTAGGCATGCACCACCTTCATCTTGTACCTCTTATTGAACTTCATTACAATACTTACCACCCTCTCGCTAATGTTATAGTATTTTATGTTACCAGCAATATCTTTATGGATTAAGGAACCCCGCGCCTAGTTCTCTTCTGTCAACTAAACCACGACAACATAGGACGGGTGTGTCCTTCAACAGCGTATAAGCCTGATGTGTCCTCTTAACTTCGCTTAGCCTTATTGCATCTCATTTAACACTCTCTCATTTCTCGAATAGCACAGCTGTACTCGCCTCACTAGATAACCTTCTATAGCGTTAGACGAGCCAAGTCCAAATTCCAATGGCAGCCTGTCCGGACCCAAATATTCTTCCTCCGCTGCGTCGCAGGTCTGACCGCCGCCTTGGTCACTTGCCGCTGGGGGCTGAGGCAAGGGAGTGAGAAGGAGGAAAGACAGGGAGGTTAGTCATACATACGCATACAACCAATAAGGCCGGATATTAGACGCGATGATAGCGCCGTCTGTATTCTGGCAGCAGTTGTAAAAAGATCGAAAGATTGCTATTTTACTTAAAACTAAAAAAAGTTTTTATTATCTTTTACTCTCAAATACCTTTTCGAACAAATAACTAAGGATTTTGTTTGTATAACTTATAGATGCGCATAAAATATGATTTTATTTGTGGGGTTTAACGTCTCAAAACTACCATATGATTATGAGAGATGCCGTACAGTGCAGGGCTAGGGAAATTTCGACCACCTGGGGTGCACCCAAATCTGCGCACACGGGCCTACAGCATTTTCGCCTCCATCGAAAATGCAGGTGCTGCAGCGGGGATTCGATCCCACAACCTGCCGGTCAGCTGCCGAGTACCTTAGCCACTAGACCACCACCGCGGCGAGGCATAAAGCGAAATAGTTTTCAAAAGCACAAGGGCGTTTGTCACACAGGTCCCGTTAATTCGGGAGGCAATCGCCGGGCTAATTCCAAGGGCCGAAGTATCGGCCCCCCGAACCGCACCACGAAAGCGTGGACAATTTAGAAGTGGTCCTTTTTGGCGCGCCAGCGGGCGCCGGCTGTGGCCCAAAGAACAAGTCAGAGCCGAGAGTTGATAAACAAGCAAAATTATATTCTCAATAATGGCAGATCGAAAACAACACACAAGAATGCACACTCCACAATAGTTGCATACAATATGTCACCAGTCAAACAACGTACCACACAGTACAAACAGCCACACTCGAAACAACGGACACAGACAACAATACGCACTACAATGCAGTCGCATGCATTGAACAACCAAGACACTTAAAGACTAAAGAGATAGAAAACCTATTCAGTCCAAAGTTCTTGGAACAAAAGTCGGGATGATACTCTTCCGAGAATCACTCACTCAAAGTCCAGCGTTGTTGTCGTTCCGCAGGCCCCTGAAATTTCTCTTCCAGGAAACCTCGCCGAAGTTTCTCTTCCAGGAAACCTCGCGTCTTCAAATGGCCACTCTCCAAGCTTCAAACTTCTTCGCCGGAAACACGTCGGCTTCACACACGCAGCTGTTGCCACGCGTCTTCGCTCGATAGCGGTAAACACACGCTCTTGCCTGTAGCTCGAGCCGTCACCCCTCAGGTGGAAATCCTCTTCTTCTTCTCCTGCTTTGTCGCTACGGACAAAACCTTCGCCGACTACACGGCGGAAACCCTACGCGCTCTGGCGCTAACTTCCGTCTTCTCCTGATCTCTCGTCTCGGTTGCTCGGTTAAATACCTTCCGCGCGACTTTCCATAAGGTTCTCGTCATTTCGTCGGCGCGATACGCAGCGAAGGCTGGGGGGAGAGCGAGACGGTTGGAATGCCCTCCGCGGAGGATGACTCAACTCGGTATGACCACGCCCCTTTCGTTCTAGAAAAATCGAGTGCTTGCTCGCTTGCTCGGCCGCCGTTGTGGGGTGAGGAGGTTCGTCGGCGAAGCCACGCTTCCGCGGGGAGAGCGCGCGCCCGGGGAGCCTTGGATGTTTGTTTTCCTTTTTTTTTGACCTCGCGGCGTTTCTCCCGCCCGTTATCGCAAGAATTTGGCGGCGCGCCCATTTTTAGCGCTCGTTCTGTGACACTGCCCCCCACTTTAAGAATATTATCTCATAATATTCCAAACCACACAAACGAGCGCGAACAGTCACCACACACTCTCAAAGACTGTAACATAGTCCGTCGCTCATGACACGTCACATTCACAATATATCACTCAATACAATTGTACATTGTAGTTCAATTCCACAACACATGAAATATAGCCACAGGTACATGACTACAACACTTCATCACACATTCCAAACAATACCAATGTACAAAGTTCTCTCATTACAACAATTACTATACTCACATCATTACTATATATCACATCACCGTAACAACATTTTGACTCACTCAACATACAGTTGTGACACAGGACAACAAGAACATTAACACAACATATGGCACTCAGCCCTGCCAAACACAATTCGATTCCACCTCAGCACCTATCCTGTGCATTTCGAGCGGCGCTTGCGCCCTTTCTTGCGGTGCTCGCTCGATCTCTTCCTGTGTTTCCACGTTCTTTTTCGGCGGGCCCTTTCCAACGACGATATCTGAGGCGGTGTCTCAGCCATCGTTATCACTTCCGACACCGTTAACGGGTCACAACATTCGACGGGTCCTGTCTGTTTATTTACCAGCTTGTTCATGTCTCGACATTTGGCCCGGCTGGCCGACTTCGTCACCTTTACACTGTCGGTCGGTTGAGGTCGTGCCGACGTAAGTCCGGTTGCTCGGCCCGTGAACTCATTCAACACGATCATCTTCTCCTTCACTGTCTCTTGCGCCGCGGCTTCACCTTGGGCTCTAGTGAGATCCGTCACGGGCTGCTCCTCTACTGTATCTCGCGGTCGCTGGGTTGGCGAGGGTTCTATCTTAGGGTCTTCTCCCAAGCATTCCGGATCATTCGGTCCTCGCGCCCCGTCGATGTTTCCGATGACAAGGTCGTAAAGGGGGGTCGTCATACATAGAGCGGTAACCTTCCCGCTGAAGTACGGGGTTTCAACCTCAATTTCTGCTTCGGGAAGCATCCGAACCGTACGGTCAATTAGGCCAACCGGTTTCGTTCCGCCTGTCTACTCACTTTCCCGTACCAAATTTCTCCGCACGATAACCGTGGAGCTACCGGTGTCTCTTAGAACCGTAATCTTCTTGCCCGCAACCTTTCCAGGCAGCGTTGGCATTCCTTTCGCAACACCGGTTGGCTGTTTTGCCATTACCGCACCCACAATAGGAATTTTCTCCCCACTTTTCAGCTCTACGAATCCATCGGTGACGGCATTATTACCGGATTTCGGTGCTGCTAGCACACAGGATACCTGGTGAGTTTGACTCGCTCCGTTTCAACATGCGTCTGTTTTGTGCCCAGTCTGACCACACTTAAAACATTTTACTGACGTAGGGCTCGTAAAGATCGTTCGACAGTTTTTCGCGCGATGACCCACTCGGTTGCACAGAAAACATCGCGGAATGCTCTCTGGTGCACGCTTCTTTTCTTCGGGAGCCAATTTCTTCGAATCATCGGGACAATCCTTCTTGACCTTGGCCAAATTAGTTCCACCTTGCGCTTCCAAGAATTGATCAGCCAATTCAAGCATTCCTTCAAATGATTCAGCCTTCCTCTCTTTCAAGTACAGCGACAGGCTTGGGTGGCAACTAGTGAGAAACTGCTCTCTAATTAGGAGCTCTCTAAGCTCATCGTACTCCTGTGCCGTCCCTGAAAGTTCAATCCATCTGTCGAAATAATGCCAAAGTCGGGCGGCATACTGCGTAGCCGTCTCACCATCAGCTGGCTTTCCTGTCCGAAATCTGTCCCGGAATCCTTCCACTGTAAATCTAAATCGCTTCAGCAAAGCAGCTTTCACTTTTGCATAGTTGGCTGCATCGGTCGGCGTCAGCCTACCGTACACACTGAGCGCTTCACCACTCAAGCAAGTACTCAAAGCAGTTGCCCATTGATGTTCCGGCCAATTCTGGCTCTTCGCAATCGTCTCAAATCGGTGAAGGTACGCGTCAAGGTCGTCCTTCCTTTCATCAAACGCCACGAGCAACTTGCTTGGGTTCAAGCGGAAGCCATGATCTTCCCGTTCGCTGCTTTCAACTCTAGGTTGGACGGGAGTTTCACTTCGCTGTTGCAAACGGAGCCGCTCGAGTTCCATCTCGTGCTGCCGCTGCCGTTCCCTTTCAGCCATCTCCGCTTCTCTTTCTTCCTTCAGCTGTCGCTCCCTCGCTTCTCTTTCTTCTCTCGCCCTTTCGGCTGCCAACTTCTCTCTCTCCAACTCCAACTTCAATTGTTGCTCTCTTTCTTCCTTCGCCCTTTCAGCGGCCAGCCTTTCTCTCTCCAACTCAGCTGCTTTTTCTTCCTTGGCCCTCTCAGCTGCCAATCTCTCTCTCTCCAACTCAGCTTCTTTTTCCGCTTTGGCTCTTTCGACCGCCAGCCTTTCTTTTTCCAGCTCAGCTGCCTTTTCTTCTTTGGCCCTCTCTTTTTCTTCTTTTTCCTTCTGGGTGACCCACTTCCGTAGCTTGGCGCCAGAAAGACCCATCTTCTCACCAAGAGCGACTAACTTTTCGAGATCCATTGTGTCTCGCAAATAAAATCTTGCCGCGTGCAAAAAAGTATCTGCCTAAATCCGTCTATCGGAACACTCCCCTGTACTCGTTAACGAGAACACTGAACAACACACCAAATCGTTCCGATAGCACTATCAACAACTCGAGGCTCTTTCTCACTACTTTGGACACACTGTGCACCAAAAGGTCCTGTCGTGGACGCCAGATTAATTGTCACACAGGTCCCGTTAATTCGGGAGGCAATCGCCGGGCTAATTCCAAGGGCCGAAGTATCGGCCCCCCGAACCGCACCACGAAAGCGTGGACAATTTAGAAGTGGTCCTTTTTGGCGCGCCAGCGGACGCCGGCTGTGGCCCAAAGAACAAGTCAGAGCCGAGAGTTGATAAACAAGCAAAATTATATTCTCAATAATGGCAGATCGAAAACAACACACAAGAATGCACACTCCACAATAGTTGCATACAATATGTCACCAGTCAAACAACGTACCACACAGTACAAACAGCCACACTCGAAACAACGGACACAGACAACAATACGCACTACAATGCAGTCGCATGCATTGAACAACCAAGACACTTAAAGACTAAAGAGATAGAAAACCTATTAAGTCCAAAGTTCTTGGAACAAAAGTCGGGATGATACTCTTCCGAGAATCACTCACTCAAAGTCCAGCGTTGTTGTCGTTCCGCAGGCCCCTGAAGTTTCTCTTCCAGGAAACCTCGCCGAAGTTTCTCTTCCAGGAAACCTCGCGTCTTCAAATGGCCACTCTCCAAGCTTCGAACTTCTTCGCCGGAAACACGTCGGCTTCACACACGCAGCTGTTGCCACGCGTCTTCGCTCGATAGCGGTAAACACACGCTCTTGCCTGTAGCTCGAGCCGTCACCCCTCAGGTGGAAATCCTCTTCTTCTTCTCCTGCTTTGTCGCTACGGACAAAACCTTCGCCGACTACACGGCGGAAACCCTACGCGCTCTGGCGCTAACTTCCGTCTTCTCCTGATCTCTCGTCTCGGTTGCTCGGTTAAATACCTTCCGCGCGACTTTCCATAAGGTTCTCAACATTTCGTCGGCGCGATACGCAGCGAAGGCTGGGGGGAGAGCGAGACGGTTGGAATGCCCTCCGTGGAGGATGACTCAACTCGGTATGACCACGCCCCTTTCGTTCTAGAAAAATCGAGTGCTTGCTCGCTTGCTCGGCCGCCGTTGTGGGGTGAGGAGGTTCGTCGGCGAAGCCACGCTTCCGCGGGGAAAGCGCGCGCCCGGGGAGCCTTGGATGTTTGTTTTCCTTTTTTTTTTGACCTCGCGGCGTTTCTCCCGCCCGTTATCGCAAGAATTTGGCGCAAGAATTTGGCGGCGCGCCCATTTTTAGCCCTCGTTGTGTGACAGCGTTTCGATATGGCGGCTGGCGTCTTGCATAGCAGACGACATATCGTCTGCTTCTGCGTCATGGCTGCCCTTCGCTCGCTGCAGCAGCCTCCTTTCTCAATTTTCTCGTTTCCATATGGTACATTGCAGTAAAATACTTATTAGAAGCTCACAAGTGTCTTGCATACTTACTTTAGTGAGTTGTGATGCCGCATACAGGCCGAGCACACAAACTTGCAGCAGTAAACCCCCAAGTCAATCGATTGATGTTTACATATAGGCTGTGTTCCGATTCTTATACAGCACGTAGACAGTCTACGAAGACTCCTTAGGAGACAGCATCGAGCCCATGCTGTCCGAGAAACGGAACACATTTAGACTGCTGGATGGATGGATGGATGGATGGATGGATGGATGGATGGATGGATGGATGGATGGATGGATGGATATGGCTGTACCCTTTAGATCGGGCGGTGGCTAGCGCCACCAAGCCGTAATACCTAATGAACCAAAAACTATATTTATTTTTTTTCCTTAAAAAAAGAGTTTGAGGATTCGTACTTTGCAGTGAAGAGTTTAATTTTCACTCGTACCTTAACTTTAGCCACCAATCAGATAACCTCCTTCTAGTTAAGTCTACCCGCTTAAAGTTTATTTTGCCCTTCCGGTCCCTAAACCCCAGTGCTTTGAAAAACTCTTCGCCATCATCCTGAACTATAGGGTGAAGCCCTTTACAGAACATTATCAAGTGTTCGGCAGTTTCTTCTTCCTCTCCACACGCACTGCATACTGTGTCTACCCCTTCGTATTTGGCCCGATATGTCTTGGTTCGCAGTACTCCCGTTCTGGCATCAAACAGTAGAGAACTACCCCGAGTATTATCATAGATCCTTTCCTTGGCAATTTCCTGCTTAAAAGTTCGATAGATATCTAGTGCGGACTTCTTAATCATGCCCATTCTCCACATGTCAGTCTCCGTTTCCTTCACTTTATTCTTAACCGATAGTTCTTTTTGGTTTGGCCACCTGCTGTTTTCTAAGTATTTACCAGTCAACTTCCTGGTTCGCTTCCTCCATTTTGTATCGACATTCTTCATGTACAAGTAGCTGAAAACCTTCCTAGCCCAACGCTCTTCCCCCATTTCTCTCAATCGCTTCTCAAATTTTATCTTGCTGCTAGCTTCCCTGCCCTCAAATGATGTCCACCCCATATCACCTTGTACTCCCTGATTTGGTGTATTCCCGTGAGCTCCTAAAGCAAGCCTACCTATTCCACGTTGCTTAATTTCTAATCTTGCTTGAACTTCTGATCTCATGCACAAGACCGCATTGCTGAACGTCAGCCCAGGAACCATGACCCCTTTCCATATTCCTCTCACAACATCATACCTATTGTAATTCCACAGTGCCCTATTTTTCATGACTGCTGCATTCCTGTTACCTTTAGTCGTCACGTATATTTCGTGTTCCCTCAGATACTCGGTCCCATTGCTTATCCATACGCCCAGATATTTGTATTTATCTGTTATCTCTAGCGTGACCTCCTGTATTCTAAGCTCACTACCTTCGTTGTCATTGAAAATCATGACTGCCGATTTTTCCCTACTGAATCTAAAATCTAACCTATCTCCCTCATTACCGCAGATGTCCA
This sequence comes from Rhipicephalus microplus, assembly GCF_043290135.1. Lineage (NCBI taxonomy): Eukaryota > Metazoa > Arthropoda > Arachnida > Ixodida > Ixodidae > Rhipicephalus > Rhipicephalus microplus. Next base: position 90,379,879 of record NC_134710.1, on the reverse strand, counting down.
TCAATCTCTGCAAATCTTCCTTGTTGTTGGCCATGTTCCCTCAATCTTTCTTGTTGTTGGACTGCTTTTACGCGTCAATGCGCCACCTCGCGTCGAGAAGAAAAACCTCAAATAAACAAACGTAACAGTTGTATTTTCTGGTTTATTTTGTGTTGAAATCAAAAACAAATGAACATTACTCACATTGAGCGTCTGGGAAAGCGTCTGCTTGTGTGCCAACGGCCATTCTGGCCAGATTTGATCTATCTGAGTGATTCGATGAGCGGTCATCTTGTTTAGACAGCAAAGTAGCCTGCATCGTATTTGTCTACGATGCGGTCTTCTCTGAGCTGTCTATTTTGCCGGCTACGTAAGAATTGTAATGGGACTTAAGATGTCCGCTGTTCATTTAGCTGTCTATTTAGCCGTCTACGGTGAGTATTGGAACACAGCCATAATAAAGACCACGTAAGTAACGTTTTAGCGTGTACAGCCGTGAACAATATACATGCATCAGCATTCATGGGCAAACAAGGTACGTACAACGCACAGCCCCAACACAGATTCCCGGAGCACAGAAGCTATCCAGCACTGGCTGGCATTTACATCCAACTGCACGAACTGCGCTGATGTAATTAAAGGTCTACCATTTGCGTCCCTGCACACTTGTAGCTCAAGATATCGCAACACCTCGTTGACAGTATTCGGCAACCTTTCTGTAATTTATATCAACATATCCGCACGCCTTTCACAAGCAGTGCAGCGCGACTGTTTTCTGCTCCGCGCTGCCAGCGAAAGTGCGTCACTTTCCAATTTTCTACGCGTTTGCACTCTTTATGCTTCTAAATGCCTAAAATTAAATGAGAAGCAGTTTTTATGCGTACCATTATCAAAACCTACAAATAAAAAAAGTGGCCCCGTATCTGCATGTTAATCTGCAAATGTCGTCGAAAGACGATAGTCTTGCGTGTGGAGAGAGTCAACAAAACATTTATTTGATGTTCTGCGCAAGAAAATCGGTGAATGGTATTCTGGAGGCGCTGCGTTAGAGTGCCTCGAGCGTGCAGTGGAGGCGAACAAACGCATCAAGTCCCGTCACTCATGAGACATGCGCGCCATCTGGCAGTTTTCTTGGAAAACGAAGCGCGTGGCTCTGAGACGGGTGTGCGCGCCCGTCTTAGAGGCGATAAGGTGTAGAACGCAAGGCGACGGGTAGGTGCCACTACCATCTCGTCTTAGCAAAGCGTTGGAAACACTCGCCTTTTCGTGCAAGCATTGCATAGTCAGCGCAGCATATGATAAGTGCTACGGTCCTTATAATTATTTATGTATGCCTTTTCTAGTAAAAGACGCACATTCAGAATATGTACGTGTTATGGTACCCCTGACATTCGAAATAATTGCTTTTAATTGACAATTACACAGGTATGAATGCTAAATCTTGAGCAACATTGGGGGAAGGGGGGGGGCGCTGCGGATGTGGTCGGCCGTTTCAAATACCTGGTGCCGTTGAGAGTGGAGAAACAGACAAATCTACAGACAGACAGACCAAAATTTTTGCGCCGAGGGTCGCTAAGAAAGACTATCGTCTATTAAAATAACAGCTTTGCCGCGAAGGCGAAGCAATGAACGCGATATCAACAAATTGGAAGGTCACGCGCAGAATGGCAAGCATATCGAAACGTGCCCCGCGTTTCTCACGCACAAATGACGCAGGAAACGCACTCAAAGGTACAAATGAACGTTAATAAACATCTCAGTTGTATAGTTCGCTGTGTCTGAAAACCGCGCCCTTTTCGCAAACACAGACTGTGCAACGATTGCAGTGACCTTTGTGCGCTCGCTAACTAGAACGGAATCATTTAAGTGCGTGATTCTCCCTACCGGTAGATAAGGGTGCGCGAGAGTGTCCTCTCCCTCCTCTCCGCGGACCAAAGTATGCGTAGGAGAACCGCCGCGCGCTCATCGCGCCATCTTGCTGATAATGCTAAAAACACAACAGTTCTCTTCTCACCCCCCTCCCCGAGATACTCGTCATCAGTGGTAAGTGGTAGATATAAATAGCTTGCCGTTTGAACGTTGAAGGAGCTGTTCTTCCGGTATCTCAGTGTCACAAAACGAGCACTCAAAAGGGGCGCGCCGCCAAATTCTCGCGATAAAGCGCTGGAGAGACGCCGCGAGGTCAACGATAAAAAAAGAGAAAACAAGCATCTAAAGACTTCCCGGGCGGCGACCCTTTCCCCTCGGAAGCGTAGGTTCGCCGACGAACCTCCTCACCGCACATCGGCGGCCGAGCAAGGCCTCGAAATTTCTAGATGGAAAGTGGCGTGGTGATGCCGGGTTGAGTCATCCGTCGCGGACGGCCCTCGTATCGTCTCGACCTTTCCCCCAGCCTTCGCTGCGCATCGCGCCGACGAAATGATGAGAACTTTCTGGAATCTCTCGCGGAAGGTATTTAATCGAGCAGCCGAGACGAGAGATCAGGAGAAGACGGAAGTTAGCGCCAGAGCGCGTAGGGTTTCCGCCGTGTAGTCGGCGAAGGTTTTGTCCGTAGCGACAAAGCAGGAGAAGGAGATGATTTCCACCTGAGGGGTGACGACTCGAGCTACAGGCAAGAGTGTGTGTTTACCGTTAACGAGCGAAGACGCGTGGCAACAGCTGCGTGTGTGAAGCCGACGTGTTTCCGGCGAAGAAGTTTGAAGCTTGGAGAGCGGCCAAGTGAAGACGTGAGGAAGAAACTTCGGGGCAGCGGAACGACAGAGGTTTCCTGGAAGAGAAACTTCGGGGGCAGCGGAACGACAACAACGCTGGACTTTGAGTGAGTGATTCTCGGAAGAGTATCATTCAGACTTTTGTTCCAAGAACTTTGGACTGAATAGGTTTTCTATCTCTTTAGTCTTTAAGTGTCTTGGTTGTTCAATGCATGCGACTACATTGTAGTGCGTATTTTTGTCTGTGTCCGTTGTTTCGAGTGTGGCTGATTGTACTGTGTAGTACGTTGTTTGATTGGTGACATATTGTATGCAATTATTGTGGAGTGTGCATACTTGTGTATTGTTTTTGATCTGCCATTATTGAGAATATAATTTTGCTTTGTTTATCAACTCTCGGCTCTCTGACTTGTTCTTTGAGCCACAGCCGGTGTCCGCTGGCGCGCCAAAAAGGACCACTTCTAAATTGTCCATGCTTTCGTGGTGCGGTTCGGGGGACCGATAATTCGGCCCTTGGATTTAGCCCGGCGATCGCCTCCCTAATTAACGGGACCTGTGACACTCAGTGGTTAACGCCTCGCACTAACAACTGATAGGTCCACGTTCAATTCCGCGCACCAGAGTCTTTTTCTGGATCTTTTTTTTTTCTTGCGTTCTGATATATATAGATACGTATACATATACGGTGAGTGACGGCGACGACCACGTCGACATTGACACAGGCGGCAAAATCGAGCCGATAGTGTTCATATAATTACAATCGCAATTAAATAAAATTGTAGATAAAAAGGTTCGCATGGCGTTTTAATTGCTACTGCTGGTGATGCGCTGTCATCGTTTCGGTGGAGGTGACACCTGAATTCCCGGACAGGAAACTCGCAGTATGGTTCACGGGCCCACACGGTGTTAGTTAGGTAGGGCGCTTGGGCCAAAAAGGGGAGCGAAATTCCGGGTACTGCGAACGAGTCGCTGCGGGGCTCCTTGCCTGTGGAAAGCGGTTCCAGCCCGGGCATTGTCAGTCCACCATGTATTGTTCAAGTGGGGCATCGTGCCGCCATGACGGCGCAGGCCATTTCGCGAGAGGTCGACAAGTGTTTACGTGGTGGCGACATCTTCCTTGGAAGGGTTAGCGGCGGCAGCTGCGAATCTCCCCGATAATTGAACGAGCAGTGCGGCGGACGCTTTGAGCTTGGTTGCGGCAGCCCTTTTGATGTATGCTGCCGTGAGCTGGAGACCCCTCGCTCAACGACACGCACACGAAGAGGAACAGTCATGTTAGAGACACATGGCAGTACAGTGACATCGCCTCCCTATTGGACGTTCACGTGGGCCATGCATTCTCGTCACCCTCGCCGGTTGTGTGTGATCTGTGATTGCACAGTGTAATTGGATGCTAACGTGGTTGCTTGGGCGAGTTGGTACGACATGATTCACATAAAAAACAGCGCCAATAACGAGGGACAAGAAAAAGAAGAAGACAGACAGCAGCACTGCCCTTTCCCCCATCCAGGGATCTTGGGATTGGACAGTATCCTTTCTCTCTTCCGAGGATCTGGGGAAACGGGACTGTCCTCGCGAGCTGCTTCGTGTGCTTTTTTCGCTGAAGTGTTTTTCGATGCAATGCTTTTCATGCTGATGCCTTCTCTATGTAGAGCTTTCGACGAGATCGTCACAATGTAGGACGACATCTTCGTCTAGATGTTCGTCATGTGGCGAGAAACGCTTGTTTGTAAATAATGTAAAATAAACCTCTGTAATTATCTCCCGAAGAATGCGCCTTTCTGCCTGCAAGATGGGCTAAACGGGTCCGCCAACTACCCACGACGAGAACCGCCGGACCCGTGCTGCAACGACTGGCAGCAGAGATGGTATGCCATCAGACCCCGGTCGTAACAATAGCCGGGCTGGACCAAAGCCACCTAGAACAAATTCTAGGAGGCGCTGGCTGGACTGCCGCGCGTGTGCGCGCTGCGAGGGCGGGCTAGACAGCACCTGCGCGCTCACTTCTTACGGCCTTCGCATGCTTCGCATCGGTTGTAGTACATGACTATCGTCGCTGCTTTGAGGGAGGTGCTGTCACCCTGACCCTTCTAAAGTTACTAGCTATGTTTAGGAAAGTACCACCATTTTTTTAACCGAGCCGCCGCGTCGCGCACCCTCCTGTCCCGCCTTTCGGGCCGCCACGAACATCGCGCGTGCTATCAGCGTGACATAGCATTCTTGATAGGAAAGTGGCGCGAGCCAGGTTATAAGAAAGGTGTCCGCACGGTGGCCGTTAGGGAAAGGATATAGATAAGGTTTGAACACTTGTCAGAAGATATGGAGGAGAGTGTCGTTACTTTCTCTATGTTAAGAAATTTTAGACCTTCCTCCGCCGCTCCGTGCAGAGCGCGCATTGCCCGCACATGGGTTCGGTCGCGTTTATTCATTCTACACGCGTTAAAAAATAAGTTGTACAATCGTCGCAGACGCACAAATGGTTTAGTTAGACCTCTTATATACGCAATGTCCAGATATGGTTCGTTGGTCTCCACTTTTCGCTTCCTTGACGTTTGACGTAGGGGCGAAGCTCGTGAAGCAGGATCCTTGCGAGACTTCTTTGCACTTGGAATCAAGTAGGAAGGATAGTCCCCGAATACAGTAGACACGGAGTCAGGAAGAAGTTTTCTGATGCGGCACGCAAGCACATAGTCTTCATTGAGGAAGACTGCGCGGAAGACCATGCTGTATATACGAGAGTCGATGCAGACTTGTCATTGAAGATGAGGTTGTCTCTCGTAATATTCTTTAACGATTTAACACAGCTCAGCATTGCTTGGGAATTGGTTAAAGGAAACATCAGGTGTTTTCTCCAAACGAGACTTGCAATACGGAACTCAGCAATACACTATCACACAGCTAATACATATCCATGTACGTACTGCGCGTACTGAAAGTTTTACTACCATCTTCTGGAGTCAAGAAAGCACTGCAGGCTGATCACTGAGAAAGCTCCGAACAAAATCCAGCCGTGGTGGGAAAATCCCAGAGCAAAGCAAGCCACACTAGAGAGGAAGGGAAATTGACAACAACCTACTTGAGAATCCATACAAATTTCTTTAAAAAAAAGCTTCTCACTTGCCAAAAGTTGAGATGTTGTCAGTTTCTTTTTTGTAAATATGTTCTTCTACGAACTATGGCACACAACTGATTTGCACTAAGAGTTTTTGTTCCGGGACAAGCGGCTTGCGAGCGTAAACAGCTGTGTTCTTCGCATTATTCATGGATGTGGCTTGCACTACAAAGGAACGCAAAATAGTTTGGGGTCCCCGGACTCAATGTTTCCAGGTGGTGTTAACACCTCGACAATGCACACCACCGCTCTCATGGCGTGCCGCCCAAAGGGGTTATTCAGCAGCAAGTGTCCTCTCTTTTTTTAATTTTTTCTCCTTATACAGAGCTTTTTTTTAACCACTACAACTCAAGTACGTGTTTAAAAGAGCTGTCAAGCTGCAGACCGCAGCTTTTAGCCCTGAAAACCAATTAAAATTTATTTAGAAAAATAAAGAAATAAAATATAGCCAGCAAAGGGAGGGAGTGCTCGTCATTTCTGTAAGCAACCTTTCTTCATTGCGGCCTCCTTGTCTAACGAGACGAACGGCCAAATCTATTTGGAGCTGTTTGCTTGAAAAACAAGTGCAGCGTTGTTTATCTACTTCTCTAATCCTTGCCAGTGCTTTAGGCCTACTGCATTGTGCCTCATTAGCGGAATCTTCCACATTTTGACTCAATTTCAGCTTGTTTTACCACGCACACTTACATTATGTGGCGAAGCGTCTAACAGTAGTTCTTTTTTTTAAGAGATGATTCTCCCTCTACCCATGACTTTTTGAATGATTCCCCTCCGCCATCTCTGTCGAGAACTCCCATTCCACGGTTTGACATCGAGCAACACTCGATGTCGTGTGCGCGGCGCAGGAGATGCAAGGTCAGGTTCGCAGCGCCCCTACCGCAGACGGGTGGCGGAACATACTCAGAAACTCTACCATTGCTATCGCGACCAGTGATAAGGCCGTAAGGAAAGAAGCGCGCGCGGGTGTAGTCTAGCCCGGTCATGCATGATGCCGCAGGCTTGACTGAGGTATAATGGCTTATGAGGGCTTAATTGTAGTATTCATGCGGGATGTAGTGGCCAAGTACTGCACCAGGGTGAGCAATCCTGCTCAGATGAGGGTATAATCTGCCAATAGTACACAATGTCTACGGCCATCGGAAAATACCTTTTGTTGCTGCTCAATGTTGGAACAGAATCCATACCCTAATTAAACGTCTGCCAAATATGATTCAGTCACTCAGGAAATTCTTTCTATTGGAGAGTTTTGAGTTGCCATGCTAATACTGTGGAAATATATGTACATGTCTCATTATTTCTGTTTTTCTCTACATGTCTGCATATGATTTTGTAATCTGTGATTGATTTCTCTGTGTAAAGATTTTACTCACTAATTAAACACAATGCCTTGTCTATAACGGATCCTTAACTAGCCATGTCAGCTACGGATTCTGAATGTTTTCGCACAAATGTTTGTAAGCTATTACATTGAAAAATAAGGCATTCTTATAGTGAACTAAAATATACTTTAGTGGCACGACCATTCGGGCTCCGGCGTCAGCTTTCACGCGGATGCAACAGGTGGCGCCGCTGCTACTTTTTATTCGGTTCTGACTGTCACGGTGGATAGACGTGTTTTTTGAGCGCTCCCGATCGACTGCGCAGATAAGTTTTTTTGCATGTTTTGAGCGTGTCTTTATAATTATAAGGCAGCAGTTAAAATCCCTGTAGCACTTATTTTATTGTACGGCTTTTTCGGGGGTCAGTCACCAGGTATTTATTAGTTTGTGCGTGTGTGTGTGTGTTCAATTTTTGTGTTTTTGTTGTTGTTTTTTGCCACCTTGTGGGGGAAGTGCACGTACATTGAACATGCAAATTTTCGTAGTAGAGCTTAGCCTTTCTCTTTTTCGTTAGGCAGGGCTCGAGTTTTGTGATTATAGAGTGAGACAAGTCATAGGGACAATTGGTGTCGGAAAGACATGGTTAAAAAGACTGTAAAGTGTTCAGGATGTGGGGTGGGTTTGAAAGTGGACCCAAATGTGGAAGCGGAAGGAGAAGAGGCTGACGCGAAGTGTAGGCAATGTGAGGTTGAGGAAAAAATGGAGAAAATGATGGTTGCCCAGAGTGACCTGCTGATGAGAATCACCGAGCTCGAGGCTGCGTTGGCGACAGAGCAAAAGAAAACGAGGGCTATGGGAGAAAGGCTGAAGTCCGCCGAGGAAGCACTAACCAAGGTGAACAGAGGAGTGGCCTACGGAGAGAACAGTTGGGAACCAGCAACCAGAACGGCGGAGAAGAAAGAACAAGCAAGTTTGGAAAAAACAGGTTCAGCTAGTTCAATTGTCGCAACGCCCAGCATCGGGGAAGTAGTGGTGGGGCTGGGAGGGGACAAAGCAGCCGGCGTCACAGGTGCAAGTAACCCCCAGGTGCAGGACGCTCCAGCTGAAAAGTCACAGCATGTGATAATCGCCGGGGACTCGAATTTAAATCGATGCACAGAAGCCATCAAAGAGAGGGTAAGAGGTGACAAGAGGGTTGCAGTAGGGCCGTTCCCAGGACGCAAGCTGGAAGCAGTCATGAGTAAAGCGAGCGCAAAACTCAAAACTACAGCTGATAGACGAAACCTCGTGATAATTTCAGGCGGTTTAAACGATGTCTTAAATGAAGATACAGCAGGACTGGCAACCACACTGGCGAAAGGCGTCGATGACATGCGCGCCACTTCTCCTCAGATACTTGTAGTGATTTGCACGATACCGGAGGTACCGGTGCGTGATAGCAACCTGCAAAGAGCGGCGGTCAATGCAAACCAAGAGATATGGCACATGAGTCGAGAGAAAGGCTTTGAGGTGGTAGAAATAAACAGAGAGGTGCATAGGTGGGGTAGTTTTCAACGAGACAGAATTCACTTCGATGGGCGGCTAGGTCATGAGGTGGGTTGGCGACTTGCAGGACGCGCAGTAGCTTTGGGGGGGGGGGGGGGCAAGCGGGCCCTTCAGGGTGCAGGATAGCTAGTAACAAGGAAAACAACCAGGAAGACTCTTTGACAGGTGGTATGGACAGATACGATTCCAAAGTGGCACCAGTATCTAAGATAGGTAGAGTCCGGGGCAGAAATAGAAGTAGCCACGAGCGCCGAGCCAATTCAGGCATAGGGCATATTAACATGCAGGGTGGTAGGAACAAGCTGAAGTGGGAAGAGATAGAAGAACAGCTAAGGGAGGAGAGGCCGATGGTATACGGTTTTGTAGAAACATATCTCAGGGACATGGAACAACCTCCTAACAATGCGGACTATGCGTGGGAATATTGTAATAGAACAGAAGGCAGCAGTAAGGGGGGTGGTATTGGGGCATTCATTCATAAAAGTACAGACTGGCAAAGAGTCAAGCAGGAGTGCAAGGAACATTTATGGCTAAAAAGGAAAGTGGCAGGGCAAATGACACTCCTTGGTTTCGTGTACTTGTGGACGGGAGCAAAGGCCAGAGAGGAAAACCAGGCAATGGTAGAGTGTATATCAAATGACATTCAGGAGTTAATAGGAGGGTGCGAGATAATTATACTAGGAGATATGAATGCGCACATAAAATATATAGATGGGTATACCGACCCGACAGGCAAGATGATCATGGGTATGTGTGAAAGGCTTGATTTGATCATTTGCAACACTGTACCGAGAAGTGTGAAGGGCAAATAACATGGGAGGTAGGAAGGCTGCAGTCGACGATAGATTACGCACTGATTTCACATAGGATGTATGATAAGCTCAGGAGAATGCACATAGATGAAGGTGGCTCCAGAAGTCTGGGTAGTGATCACAAACGTATCAAGCTAAGCTTTGGAAGGGCAGTGAAAGTGGGAAAGAGACAAGATGAGCAACTACAGGAAATTTTTCATTCAGAAAGGCAAATTGAAATAGCCGCTAAACAAATTGAGAAAGTAATCACTGAGGATAATAAAACAGTGTGGACATACACGAATCTAATTAGACTGTTTGAGCTATAGCTTGCTAAGGCACGTGACAAGTCACCCCAGAAAAGAAGACACAAACCCAAAAGTTGGTGGGATGAGGAAGTTAAGATAGCCATAGCAAAACGTCAGGAAGCCTATAGGGAACACAGACATGCTGAGCAGTGGGGTGAACCGACAGATGATGTTGAAAAAAATTGGACATCTTTCTAAGGTGTAGCAGGGAAGCATCCCTTCTAATCAATGAAAAGATTAGAAGAAAGGGGGCTCGGTGGCTGGCAGAAATACATAAAAAGGATAAAAAGGCAGCTGCAAAATTTTGGAACCATCTAAACTTTCTAAGAAATGAGACGAGCCTAGAGCAGAGGTTTATAACTACAGCTCAAGGTGCTAGGCTAGAAGGGGACGAAGCTATTGAATATGTAAGAACAAGGGTGACAGAAAAATTTCAACAAAGAAGTGTCTTATGCACCACAAAAGACAAGGATGAATCAAGTGGCACAATGGCTCCATTATCACAACGACAGTGGGAAAGGGCTGAGAAGAGGGTTCTTAGTAGTACATCAACAGGCCCAGATGGCATTCCAATTATGCTGATAAAGACATTAGATACGAAGTCTAAGCAGGCTTTGAGAGAGGCAGTGAGCGAAATAATAATCGATGGAGAAGTTCCCGATGGATGGAAACTTAGCAGGATGAGCATAATCTCTAAAGGAAAGGGGGACAAAACTGACATAAACAACTACCGTCCTATAACAGTGACATCAGTGGTCTACAGGCTGGTGATGCAGATTATAAAGGAAAGACTGCAGACATGGATAGAGGATGAGAGGGTGCTGGGGGAACTGCAGAATGGATTTCGGAAACACAGGAGGTTGGAAGACAATCTGTTCTCACTGACGCAGTGCATCAAAATAGCAGAAAAGGAACACAGGCCCCTGTGGCTAGCATTTTTGGATATCAAGGGAGCGTACGATAGCGTGGTTCAAGAGGAATTGTGGGGAATACTGGACACACTAGGCGTGGAAGATGTAGTCACTAATCTTTTAAATGATATCTATAAAGGTAACAAGGTAATTATAAAGTTCGAAAAACAGGTATCCAAACCTGCAGATGTAAAACGGGGGCTTAGACAGGGGTGTCCGCTGTCACCCTTATTATTCATGATGTACTTACAAGGATTAGAGGCGGTAATAAAGGGAATTGGACTGAGCTTCAACCTCTCTTTCGTCAAACAAGGAAAACTCATTGAACAGGCACTACCAGCATTGATGTACGCAGATGATATAGTGCTAATGGCTGACAACAAGGAAGATTTGCAGAGATTGGTGGACAACTGCGGTAATGAGGGAGATAGGTTAGATTTCAGATTCAGTAAGGAAAAATCAAAAGTAATGATTTTCAATGATAATGAAGGTAGACTGTGGTCACAAAGTGGAGAGAAAGAACTATGAGGCTCACCAGTAAATATACGGCTGGTAGTGTGGGTGACTTGGAAGCATGTATATAGCGTTTAGCGAAAAGTCGGAGAGGTGGAGAGGATTCATTGGATGACAGCGATTGAAAAGAAGCCGGCTCTCGGTAACTACCGAAAGGGCAAAAACGAAATTAGGAGGGAGAGGTTTCATGATAATTCAAGCGGAAGCGCTTTACTGTTCAAAGCGAGGTCGGGTTGCCTTAGAACGCGTTGTCAAAAGCGAGATTCAATAAAGAAGAACAATGTACATGCTGTGGGGAAGCTAAGGAAACTGTTGAACATGTTCTTAATCCACCCAGGTATACGTGTGGGTACAAGCTTACATATGAGGCTTTGGGTTTTAAGGATAATCCCGGAAAGCGGAACATGTCCCCTATAGATGCAAGTCAGTAAGAGACGGTTAGAGTATTGGTGGCAGAAAATGTAGAGATAAAGGACAGAAATAATAGAAAAACGAAGTCACTCTGCACGAGGAGGCAAATAAATTGACCATGAATTTATATTTTTCTTTGTTATAATAAGATGCATTTAGTCGAAGCAGATAATGCATTGGGGCAACATAAAAAGTTTTTTTTTTTCTTGCGAGCTTCGGCTTCGTTGTCGGGCCGTCATGGAGTCCTGCACAGCTGCGGTAACTTCGAATGCGCGTTTGTTTTCTGGTTCATGCAAACGTAATATTACCAGGTTAGTGCGTGAAAACCCTGGCAAGAGCATTGGTATGGGAGATGCAAACAGCGACGCCTTCGTAGCACCCAGGTAGCCACAGCAACAACCCGGATCAAAGCAGTGAGAATTCGTTCTCCGCTTCGAGATGTCACGAGCTACATGTTTGTTGGGGCGAGATATCTCACAAAGCACAGACTCCACCACGGTACTTGCGAGAGAACGCAGCAGAGGCACCGGCACACGTGCAGTAGAGTAGCTTGTTATACCCGTGCCACACGGGCAGAAAAAATGGTATTTACCCCCGAATGCCTTCAGATTTATTGCCATTCGCGCGGTGCCACACGGGCGAACAAAATGGCATTCATCCGAATGCCATTCGAATGCCATTCGCCACCAACTGCCTTCGCCAGAACTCAGTTGACTGAGAAATGCCTACTCTCGACGACACAGCTCGCGAAGTGCGATTTACCTGAAAGTATATAAAACAAATCATATTGAGCTAAAAATGAAATTTCCCGTCTTTTATTTGCACTAAAGTCTTAAAAAGATGCTTTGAACGTTATACGAAGAAAATAAAGTATTGATAATGAAACGCTTGTCAATTTTAGCGAAACTTTGGCAAACTAGCATGCAACACTGGTATTTTTATCGCCATTGAGTTCACTTTCTCCGTGACTTTCTCTGCTTTTTTCATCAGTTCCCACTTTGACGATTTAACGTTTTCCCACACACAAGTGCTGCCGTGAAAAAACGAACTCTGCAAACATCTTCTTCTGAGAGATGCGACAGGCGCCATTTTCTATTTACGCTGTGGATCTGACTAGTGTTGGCTTAGGTTGCTACGGTCGGCTGCAACGTTGTAAAACAAAGCAAGAAACTAAAACTTAGGACAGCGTAATACACTTATTTCTACATTTGATGATTATCTGATGTGTATGAAGCTTGTAAATGCTTCTTAATTTTTTTATTGCTATTCACTCATTGCTCACTTGGAAGGTGCTGTGATCGACATCATCAAGTCAAATGTCATTCGCTTTGGACGTGTAGCAGTGCCGGCGAAACAAATGTCATTCGGGAACTGAAGGCCTTCGCCACCAAATGTCATTTTCTATGCCCGTGTGGCACGGGTATTAGTGCCAGCGTTGCAATAATCCGGCCTGCAAGAGACGCTCATCGGCTTCGCTCTCAAAAGCGCGGTAGGCGTGCCGCAAGAACACGGGTTGAAAAGCGCGTGTACGCACCGGGCCAGTAAAAAAAAAATGCCCCCACCTCCCGGAAGGGAGTCGTGAGGAAATGTGAATGCATTGAGTAGTGTTCATAACGGTGTTTCGCACGTGAGAACAGAGCGTTGGAAGAATAATGTTTCGTTTTTTTTTTCTTACACTGTGCCGCCAATAGCGCCGTTCGCCACAAGTGGCGTTTTTATTTCGCAGGTAACACAGTATGCGTTTCCTGCTTTAGTAGCTAGCGTGCAGGGTTAAAAAATACTATAAAGTGAACAAAACAAACAGCGTTCTCGGCCAACAGAAAAGTCTAGCTGGTGTTGTCTCGGCTTGGCGTTGGCGTTTCACAGCGGCCTCTCGGGCACACATTTCCGGATGTTCTTGAGAGGCGCCCTACCAGCGAGCTGTCGAGAGGGGGATGCGAGCCGACGGAAAGTGGGGCGCAGGGAGGAGAGAGGGTGAACGGCGAAGCACTGCACCTGCCTTCTCCTATACTCTCTCGCACCACATGATAAGCGCACGCGCCCGCAGCTGTTGCTATGGGAGATGGCGGTGGACTGATACCGATGGATGCTTGACATAGGCCGACTAAGAAATGCATTCGCATTTAAAAGCGCATCTCGTATGCGCTAGGATCTCCCTCTGGTCGTCGCTGGCCTTCTTTTCTATATCACCCGGACTAGTTTTTTTTTTTTTCGAGCACCTGCGAATGACAAGCGTTAGCACTATGCTTCCCGTTTCTGGTATTGGCTATAACGTACTTCGAAACGCATGCATAGGATAAAAGTGACTAATAACACGATACTAGATGCAACAATTGAAATACACGAAGCGAAAGGAAAGCAGCGTATTCACTTTTTTTATGTTTTGTCGGGCTGACACTATCCCTTAGGATAGCCCGTATCCACGCCTTCCGTGCGCCTTTCAGTCGGAAATCTAAACACGTACACTATCGCGGCCCTATGTTCATGGTTTCCAGAGAAATGTGGGCACAACACTTCCTTGGTGTCGACTTTGCTCGCAGTCTGGTCACTCGCCGATGAATACGAGCAGAAACACAAACAGCACACATCTCCGAAGAGCCATACGGCACACACAAAACGTTGCATCATTCGTTTTAAATGCGAAGCAGCTCTTTGACTAGCCTGTGTAACGCTGTCCGTCCGTCCGCACCGCGCTCCCCTGGCCGCAGGTTTTGGGGCGGTGCCAAGTAGCCTACGCCTTCCCTCGCAATGCACACGAGTTGACGTCACTCTCTTCCCTAGCCTGTCGCCGCTCCCCGCGTGTTGTCTCTGTTGCTTCACCCTCTCCACCGCTCACAACGTTCGAGCGCACATCGAGCGAGCAATCTTTTCTGGGGATTCGCTCGCAGGATTTCAAGCTGGACGGTTGTGCCCTCGCGATCTCCGACATCAGCGTAGCTCCCGCCGACTGGTTCGCCCTCCGCGGTCTCCTGACGCCGTGCAGCTCTCGCATTGTGGCGCCCCGCCCTTGGACTGCTTCGACTGGATCCCCACTTTCCTATCTCCTTCTTTTTTCCGCTGCTTGCCTTCTTTTTTCTGCTGCTTCATCTATTTTCCTTCTATTCTTTTTATCCCTCCTTCCCCCCACCCCTATAAGGCACTGCGCCGTGTCGCCTGAAAGCAGACAGAAATTAGGTGCCTTTTTCCTCTTCCTTCTAACCACTACCATCACCATCTTTTCTAGTAACGTTGCCTTGCAGTGCGCGCTGACGTCACTCTCTACCTCGCCTGCCGCGCACTATAGCTGCTACCTCGTCCGTTCGTCCGCAACACCTGCCGCAACAGCTTCTCGTTACACCGCCGACTCATCGGTACACGCGCAATAAACCTGACGCGCGCCTAACGCACGCGTTGAAACATGTCTGTGCATGTGGGCTACAAGACCTCCGCAAGCCATCGCTTCAAACGAATCTTCCGCAGCACCCGCGTTAACGCCGTTCAACCCGTGACGCCCCCCGTGTGCAACGCTGCTGCTTCGCATCCCATCGGTTTCCTTTCGGGAAGATGGTCCAAGATTTTTTTTCTCCCGCTGCTTACAACAGCAAACTCAGCATGGCATGCCCGCTAGCTCTTGAAGAGTCCGATACAAGTTTAGCGTCGAAGCGCAGTAATGCTGCAGGGACTGAAACGCCGATGCCGGAACGCGCCACCGAATGTCGGCGTTGGTTGCGTTGTGCGTCACAGCGCACAACGTAACCAGCGTCGTCGCCCCATTGACGTATGCGGTAGAGCATGCAGACCTTAAAGTTTCTTTAGGTCGCGTTGGCTCAACGCGCCAAACTCACACATATACTCACGCACACGCACTGAGTGACTCCCGTGCTGTGCGCACTACCGAGAGAACGCTTCCAGCTCGCTCTCGCGCACATGAAAAGGTGCAGTGGCACCCCAAGAAATCATAGCGGGCGTCTTGGCCCACCGAGACAGCAGCCGCAGCCTGCAGGTCGTGCCAGCAATAAGTAGGGGCTGTGTCGCACTTTCTTAGGCAAATACATGCATAGATCATACACATACACATCAGCCTGACAACGCCCACTGCCCCGCCGCGGTGGTCTATAGTGACTATGGCACTCGGCTGCTAACCCCAACTCGAAAGTTATCATCACGGACTCCCGGAAAGCATGTGCTCATTACTTGGTAGTAGAGATATCCCCCCTAGCCAGCCAAATTCTAAAACGGGCTCTCGCTGATCCAGCCCCGAAACGCATCGTATGGGCTCCTGGCCATCAGGGCTTACGAGGTAATAATGAGGCCGATGACGCGGCCGCCCGAGCGCTTACCCACCGGGCTCCTCACCTTGGCTCTTATGACTCGGAGGCCAATACACCGCTGCTGCGGTTCAAGGAAATTCTGACCTATTATCGCGACACTCACCGCCTTTACCCGGCTCCTGCAAAGGGGCTGAGTAAGGCGGAAGAGCGAACTCTAAGGCGCCTGCAGACAGGTACTCTACTCTGTCCTGCAATCCTAAAACATTTCGATGCGAACACAGATGGGCGGTGCCCACACTGTGGGGAGACGTGTGATATCTTCCACATGGTATGGGCATGTCCGAAAAATCCCCACCTACCCCCTTCCCCTACCCCTTCCCGAGAGGCATGGGAGACTGCCCTCCTCAACTGCTCATCACTAGAGTCTCAACGGGCTCTGGTGAGACGGGCGCGAGTAGGGGCCTCGTCATGCGGTGTCCCGGACTAAGGACGCCGACCATGTAGCGGGGTCATGCTTTGGCCCCGTATCTCTCTCTTTTATAATAAATGTTTTTCATCATCATCAGCTGCTAACCCGAAGGCCACGGGATCTAATCCCGACTGCGGCGGCTGCATTTTCGGTTGAGGCGAAAATGTTCGATGCCTGTGTACTTAGATTTAGATGAAGAAAAAGCAGATAGACAACCATCCGTTTGTGGCACGAAGCCTTGTTTCGTTCCACAAACGAGTGGTTTTCTGCTTTTCATTTCTTGACCCTTCCGCCTCCGCAGAACGTATTTAGATTTAGGTGCTCGCTAAAGAGCCCAGGGTGGTGGAAATTTCTGGAGCACTCCACTAGGGCGTCCGCCATAATCATATCGTGGTTTTGAGACGTTAAACCCCAAATATTATATTATTGACTGCGTCCACTGCTGGACAAAGGCCTCTCCTACCAGTACTAACCTACGGAGAAGAAACTTGGAGGTTCACAAAGAGGGTTCAACTTAAATTGAGGACGACGTAGCGAGCGATAGAAAGCAAAGCTATAGGTGTTACCTCAAGAGACAGGAAGAGAGCAGAGTTGTTCAGGGAAAAAAAACGGGGGTAAAGGATACCATATATATTTGAGATAAAGAAGAAATGGATATGGGCTGGGCACGTAGCGCGTAAACGGGACAACCGCTGGTTATTAACTAACTGGATTCTAAAAGAAGGCAAACGCGTGAGAGGGAGACAGAAAATTAGGTGAGCAGATGAGATTAAAAAGTACGTAGGTGTTGCAGCAGAAAGCACAGAACCGGGTTGATTGACAGAATATGGGAGGTAGTTTACACCATACTTTAACTTATGTAATGAATGCACGACGTTTGGCTAGTATAGCTAAAAATTGGAAAAGACGCCAACGTTCAGTTGCGGGTCTACGGCAAGCACTTTCGCGAAGAGGAGTGCGTTACGCCGCCGCAGCTGAGATATGCGGTAACAGCTGACATGTGTTCGCAACAGCTTGTCGCGGGAGTTTGTTGATGAATTTATTGGTACTGAAGAAAGACAGGCTCATTGTAAATTAACAAGGTGAAAAGAAAAGTGGCCGCTTCTCAAATATCCCTCACAGCGAGGTCCCTACGAAACAAAACATTTTGTCGCGTTACGTTTCCGCTGGCATCGAAGGCGCTGAAAACTAACTTCGATACATTGCTGACAAGCGTAACCCAAGACGAAAAGTAAACGTATCAGTAGTAAAAAGACAAAAAGAAAGCAACCAAGACAGTGGTGATAGCCAATCAAATCAAAGCTCAAAGGAAGAAAAGCAGTGGAGGGGCTCCTCCACTGCCTTTGTTTTGCAGACGTCCAGTGCAGCTGCGCTCGCTATGACACCCAGCCATGCCCACTCCGCGAAGTATTGAATCTACTAGACTCCAGACCATTTTCTGTACAGAAGATTCTAGGACCTTGGAGATGTACTTCGAGAGCGCATAAAGAAACTAAAGCGCAACTGAAGTACCTGAACTCGGCAAGATTGAGCGACCACATGAAGACTGGATGTGCTCCCCACAAATGTGCCTGTGATTCTGTGTATCTTTTCCTTTCTTTTCTATCTTTTTGCCCCTTTATCCCTTCCCCCAGTGCAGGGTACATAACCGGACGTGCATCTGGTTAACCTCCCTGCCCAAGGAGGAGGGAAAGGTAGCAGATGCCCTGACGTCACTTGTTGTGAAGCCGCGATTACAGTGGCTAGAATAGCCACGCGCGTGTCGTGACGATCCCAAACTAATGGAAAGGGGCTCAACACTCGGGGCCAGCGCGACACCTTCGGCGAAATCATTTAGTCGGAATATGAACAGCGAGTAACAGCTCACCGACAACGAATCAAGTACAAGAGAACGCGCGCTAGATGCACTGACAACGGCGAGTGTTTTCACGTCACTAATTCAGCAACTGAACAGACAACACGATCGGTCGTGCGCCTTCTACGGTTGCATTCCGACACGAGGCCGACGCAGCACCCAGCCACTGTGCCCGTGTTCCGCGTGAAACTCACCGGCGTCAGTATTCTGCGACCGTGTGACTGAGCACGGTGCAAGTGACACCTGAACGCGATTGCTGTTACGTTAAGATTACATGCAATGCTGGGGGAGAGTATACGAAGCGGAACAGAAAAGGTGTGCATGTAAGTTGTTACAGTACACACAACACGAAACTACGTATGTGCACGTGGTCCTCATTGCGTCTTGCTGGGCTCAACAGCGTCATCCGTTGTCACAAGCAGGAGCACTGCCCAACCGTCACTGACCTGCAAGGCATTCGTCGTCACTCCGCTTCGTCATGGTGTCCAACGCAATTTCGCTGAACACCAATTGTTTTATCCGCGTCTTCCGCCGCACGACACATAGATATGCACTCGTTCTACGCACTGTTGAAACCCGTGATGGACAAAGGGATTTGTAAACGTTGCTAAGAGTACAGTTACTTCCAGGAGAACACTGCGTAACCAATAACGCAGCGCAGAGCACGCATATTAGGGAGTTTTAGTGCTGGGTACCCAAGTGGCTTGCGTACGCAGGACGTTGGGGCGGCGGTATTGCGCATGCGCGAAACCCCCTGGGGCGATGGGGCCATGCGTCCGCCCGGTCCAACTTCGCAAGAACTCACGGTATCCGCACTGCGGATACTCTAGCCGTCGAGTTAAAATAAGCCAAAGTGCGAGCACTTATAGCGATTACACGGTTTCAGCCAGATTTCCAAAGCTAGAATGGCCTAGAACATAGAAACTAAAAAGCATATGCCAGCCCCCGACCAGCTGAATAGGTGGCGCCATCTAACGCGGCCATAGTGAAACAGACAACCACAACTTTGTTATTGCAGAAACATTGTGCATTGTACATCTGGTGCAAAAACTGCGCAGCGACAATATTACAAATGGGTAACCTTTTTATTCATTTTCACCTCAAAAACATTACGCGTAAGCTAACATGTTCATGACTGAGGTTGCACGAAGTGTCACAAGATGTCGACACTGTCGTTACAGTAACCTTGTCTTTTTCACTTTTTTGCGTATACCAGATTACTGTACACAATAAAAAAGTGTCCTGATCACTATGTATGTTTAACTTAAGATTTTAAATCATAAAAATACTTAAATAATACTTACGCGACAAGACGCTATGGCTCTGCGAGCGCGTGTGAACTTTGTGCGGCTTGCGTTTGCGTGCGTGCCACCGTGGCGCCAACTAAAAGGCATCCTGGTTGGGTATGGGTTGGGCACGCAATGCCGCACGCTTCTATGCCCGCAACGCCCCAAGAGAATGCGCACCCAGCACTAAAACTTCCTATTGTCCGCTACGGCTCAGCACGAGACCTGGGGAGGCACACATGCCGCCGCCAGCCGCGGCCGCTCACTGCTAGACCAGCTCCACTGCGCAACACGAAACCATAGCAACGCCGCCATTGTGTTCAGTGAATATGGCCGCCATGATGTCATTTCCTCCACACTTTTCACGTAGCGCGCCGGCTGGGCATGCCCTCTCCTATCTTTCCTTCCTCCGTGCCCCTGCCTACTAGCATCTCTCTCTCTCCCACCATCACTTTTAAACATGTGTAGAGATTCACTCCAATCACCATTCCCATGTGTCCGTTGACAGTTATGCATGTGCACCGCACGCGCGGGGCAGGCGCGTAGCCAGAAATGTTTAGGGCAAAGCTCCATATGCCGTGGGCCGTGCGTCCGCGATGTATGTAGTAGTAGTAGTAGTAGTCGTAGCAGTAGGTAGCCATCTCTCGTTTAGTCCTTGGAATGTCCGATGGATGGTGGTACTTCTATATAATCAATATATGATGAAAAGATGCTGGGTACTGGGAGTGTTCACTAGAAGGACGGACGGACAGACTGGCAGACGCGCGGACGGAAGGACACACGAACGGACGAAAACAAGAACCAACGGACGGACGGAAGCGCAGACGGACTGACGGACTCTTTGCCCCACTCATCATCATTCAGTCCGTGTATATGTTGTGATTTTTTTTAGAGGGAGGGAGGGGGGGGAGCACCTTTTTGATTTCGGGAGGAGTTTGAAATGGTCATTTTTTTGCTATGTATGCCACGGCGAAAACAACTCCAGGGGGGGGGGGGGGAGAGACTGGCGCGAAGGTATTACGTTTCAGCGGCATATTTCCTCCGTTGTTGCAAGTTCACTCGTGTGGTGCCACGTTACTCGTAAAATTTAAAAGATTTTTGTTTTCTTAGCGAACTTCGGCGACTTCGAGCATCATAACCATCATCCATCATCATCCATCATCATCATCCTCAGCCTGACTACGTCCACTGCAGCTTGCTGCAGCCAATTTATACCCGCAAACTTCTTAATCTCATCTGCCCACCTAACCTTCTGTCTCCCCCTAACCCGCTTCCCTTCTCTGAGAATCCAGTTAGTTACCCTTAATGACCAGCGGTTATCCTGTCTACGCGCTACATGCCCGGCCCATGTACATTTCCTCTTCTTTGTTTCAACTATGATATCCTTAACCCCTGTTTGTCTCCTAATCGACTTCGAGCGTATCTATCTATCTAGCCGCTTACGTTTCGGCGCTTTCGTGGTCACCCCCTCAACTTGGCGTGAACCAAAATTAGCATGGGAGGGTAAGATGGTTTGACGAATATGGCGCGCTGGTCAAGACGAATGTCACAATCCCGTCGCGTACATCGTTAAACACTTCCCGCCAGACAATGGCACATACCCACGGGCGGGTATGTGCCGCTGGTATGAGGGTATGTGCCACAGGTGATTGACACTTGGTATCTACCCAGGAACGATGAGAACACACATGGGCAATTTTAACGCGTGAACGTTAAGCAATACCCGACGACGGTAGCGTCGACCGAACGAAGGCATAGAATAAATGTCAGTGTTAAGAAAAACCTGACATACGCAGCGCTGACCCACCGACGAATGCAAATAACAAATTTCAGGGTGCCAGCAGGAATCGAACTCATGCATTCTGCGTGGCAGGCAGTCAAGCATTCTACAACAGAGCTACGCAAGTTTTCTTTTTTTTGTTGTTGTTGTAGAGCTATACGATAGATCTCGGATCTACTTTTCAAATAGACGCTAATCTTCGTGAAACGTCAATAGTGTATGTAGTGTTGCCTACCCAATTTTATAAACATTACATATGCACTCCTTTGATACAGCCGTCACGTCGGGTTAACGTCAATTATGGTTAGGTGTCATGCGCTGAAGTTCAATTATGTAGCTATGTCCAGGGCCAGCATCAGCACTTCATATCAGCTTCTGGTGTTGCTAATACGCATGTTCCAGTTGACATCGTTGTGCAAGTGCTAGCAACTAATTATATAAACATCTGCAACTCTTCAACATATCTCTGTGCGTGCAACATTTGTACATATATTTACGTCATTTCGTGACGTATCGCTAAAAAAAATTGCAACACGGTCACCTTCCCTCCGCATGCTTCGCATAACGTCGCTTCCCAGGTACGTGGGATGTGCCAGTTTTTTTTTTTTTTTTTTCATCTTGTAGGAGCCATTTTCACAAAGCTCGCCCCGACGATTTTTTTTTTTTCTTTTTCACAGCGGCGGACTCCGATTGACCGGCCAGGCATCCGTGATGAGAAACTGCACGCACATGCTTTTCGTGGAAGAGGGTTGTCGAAGCTGGCACCTGCCCCAGCAAGGAAAGGTGCCCCTTGAACCCATCAAGTGCACAATAAAGGCGTCCTTCTGTTTCAACCAAAGCACCATGACCGCGGTCAAGCTAACTACGACTAACGATAGTTGCAGACAGCGACATGCACGGCAAACATGACCACAGAGGCCCCGGAAGTCTTTCGCCCCGCCGCGGTGGTCTAGTGGCTAAGGTACTCGGCTGCTGATCCGCAGGTCGCGGGTTCGAATCCCGGCTGCGGCGGCTGCATTTCCGATGAAGGCGGAAATATTGTAGGCCCGTGTGCTTAGATTTGGGTGCACGTTAAAGAACCCTTGGTGGTCTCCCACACTCACACACAAAAATGCAGAAAAAAGATAGCTTCACCACAGAGCCCTTGGCTTACATATGGCCTTCTGAAAGCTATGAGGTCTCGAGAAAACATGTATAAAACAAGAAAAACAATCCTTCAATATCAAATTACTTGCTGGTTAAAATAAATTTTCTAACGCGCTTCTGCTCTCAGTTGACAAGTGCGAAAAAGAATTATTACGAAGTAAAGATTGCTGAGTGTAGTAAAAATGCTAAAAAAAATCGGAAATCATGAACACATACCTTAACCGCAGCAAGCAGAGCGATATATCGAGAATTCTAGTTCACAACGTAGTATATAGTAATCTGGTAGATATCTCTAATGCATTTTGTGATGCCTTCTTTAATGGTGCCATTGATTTTGCTTCTTCATTCTTTTTTTCTTGACCACTACTGATGTTTTTTCGACAATCAAGGCTCTCAACGCCACGAGTGCTGGCCTTGATAGTATGAAGGCTCACCATAATGAAATGATAGCAGAACACTATAACCGGACCACGGAATAACCGGTGCACCTTTGCTCCTTATCCACAGTAATTTACAGAATATAAAAGAAACCGTCGATATATCTGGTTTTATTCTAAATAAGCAGCTACTAACAAACGTGTACCATGGGGCTCTATATTAGGCCCGCTGCTCTTCTTAATTTATATTATTGACTTGCCAACTTGCCTCTCCAACTAATTGTATTTTATATGCAGACGACACGATGATATTATATTCTAATCACTGCATATCTACGCTAACAAATAAGCTAAATGAAGATATTCTGAAAAAGTTTACGTAGTATGAAAATAACTGCAAACTAATCATAATAAGACCAAATATGTTATCTTTTCCTCGCATCAGCATTCATTCACTCGAAACATCTCCATCAACGATCACACTATCTCTCCAGCTAACCATTGTACGCCTTTAGGTGTCGAACTTGATCGCCACCTTAAATTTCGTCTACACGTCTCTAACGTTAAAAAGAAAATGACCTACGGTATCGAAATTTCCAGAGCCCTCCACTACGGCGTCTCTCATAATCATATGGCGGTTTTGGGACGTTAAACCCCACATATCAATCAATCAAACCGGAAGTCTTTCGCGGCTGGAGTCGGCTCGAGATACCCGCTAAGCCTCGATCTACGGCTGATGTCAGGGTAACATTTGGAACCATATTTATACACGCACACAAAGGAACACGCGCGTGCACACATGCTTGTTGTCTTCGGTTTCTTTTTTTATATATATACTTAGAGTGCGTCTCCACAGATAATATTTGTCAGCTGGCACCTCAACTATGGCCATTGTTATTTTTGCTCTATTAAGTAAATGGCTCGCAGTTATTTTCACTTCTGAAAACGTAAAACGTCTTTCTCACCCCCACCCCCTACCCCCCCCCCAAAGTTGATATGTGCTATGTAGCTGCTTCCAAATGACTGTTTCGTCTACCGTTACCTACGACTATCTTCATACTGCATGAATATAGCGTGTATTGGAGTATTTCTAGAGTCGTACAGATAAGACACATCATTTCCGACTCTTGGTTCGCTGTTTGATCGGACTATCAGGTCATACCAAAACAAGGGGGGAGCACGCGTGGTGGCCAAGGCGCTGGAAACGCGTTCTTCGAGCAGACGACACAACCCGACATCCTATGTGAGTGACGTCACGACGTAGTTGGCGCCACGCGATGTATGACGAGATAAGCATGAAGAACGTAAATGACAAGTAACAAGAAAACCATGACTTGCTTATGCTTATCATAGTAATATCTGGAGTTTTATGTCCCAAAACCACATGATTACGAGACGCCGTAAGGGTGGGCTCCAGAAAGTTTGACCACCTGGTGTTCTTTAACGTGCACTAACATTTAGATGGAGGCAAAATGGCGGGCCACCGCCATTTCACCTCCACCTAAATGCGACCGCAACGGCCGGGATCTAACTCACGACGTTTATTTAGGTCAGCAGCCGAGCACCCTAGCCACTGTTCCACCGAGGCAGACGACTTGCTATCACATACGGGTTCGCTAGATTGATATTGAATGACGCGGCTCAATGAGCGCATATATTACACGTGGTAACATGAAAATGATACTCATGTCACGATTCTTCATGGTGCAATTTCATCTGCAATTTGTTTTCCATAGAGTCGCGTCGCAAAATACCAACGTTTACGTAATCCCGGCCCCATGAAAGTGGTTGTCCAACACCTTGGTATCGCGAGAGAGCAGCGTACCGTTAAGTGATGCTTCCACAGCCAGATTTCCGGGCTAGCGAAGAATGTTTTTGAAAAGTAGGTAGGTAGGTAATTTCCCGCTTATACCGCTCCTGGACGTACAAACAGCATTGCCCATCTGTACATTCCAGATGGTGACACCTCGATTTTACGGATGAGAGCTGCACATATTAGTGGCACATAAGCCCAAACTGAACGTGAAGGTCAGCAGATACGTAATTAAGGGCAGAATGCCTTCGAGTGCAGAACTGTAAGGAAAATGGCAATGCTCTCCCACCAAAGTTTTCATATTAATGAGGCTGCTGAGTGAAAACGTCGACGCCAGCAGTTTTGAATGGTCATATGCCAGCAGCACAACTGTGAATTAACGCCAGTGAATTTCCCTGCTGTAGCTCAAGGCACACAGTCTTTCTAGGACATTTTCACCCACATTCTGTAATGGGCTATGGTGCAGAGTCCCATTTTTGAATGAAAAAAAAAAAAGCTAGAAGAGCAAAATAAACAAAAAAAAAGAAAATTAGGATGTGCCAGCCAATACTACATATTACAACAGATAGAATCTGCCAAATTTTTTAGGACAAACTGTCACCCTTTGCACCACCACCCTTCATACCGACAGTGCCGCATTGAGCCCCAACAACCATGCAAACTGAAGACTGCTCCATTGAAGTTCACATGGAAGGATCCTTTAATTGAAACACTTGTGTGACCAAATTCGTAGCATTTTTCAAAAATAGAGTAACTACTTCAAAGCTTTTTGTACACTTTGTCCTCATATATAGCATCGACGCCTTAATTTCACGCATTCGATCTGCCTTGACCACCCGAAAAGAGAATGTGCCGAAATGCACACCTACAATTTTGCATTATAATTATTTTCCGAGACTATGTAGTGCAACTCTGTTCGGTAGTTGTGTAATAAATATATTTGGAAACAAAGATACACACGTTTATAAAGCAATAACAACTGATTTATTAACTAATGTTGTAGCCAATGGACTGGTTTGCGACTAAGGCAGGTCCAATGACCATGTTGTTAACTATCAGTTGTTTTTGTTTGTTAAACTTGTGTATCTTCAATTGCAAATATTTCCTGTGTGTCAGCAAAAACACATCTTCCGAAAACACACGCACTCACGAAAACTACAGGTCTGCATTTACAAACACACCAAAAGCAGACTTGCTTTGCTGCAAATAGCACAAAGCAGTCAATAGTTAAAAAATAAGCCCCCACAAAAAGCATGCTTCTAGCATTATTCATGCCTACTGTACCACTCAGGCATAGAGATGGCTCTCTTATAATGAAAACAGTAAAGCTGCACATTTCTGGTGTCTGCTATGTCTATGCTCCAAAAGTGCTGCTTCAAGGAGCGAAAGAACATGATCCTCAACAATCAGGTTTGTGCATAGTACAAACACCCCAAGAAGTAAAAAAAAAGACGCCAGGCCTGTGCGAAAGGCGCAGCCCAGTCACAGCGAAAGCTAGAAGAGCGGCCTTTTGAGAGCCTTTTCGAAACCCTTATTGGGTAATTGCTGCAAGCACACTTGCTGGGCACCCACTATTGCATTAATAATATCAATTTCTGGGTCGCAGGCCGGCATTCGCTATGCTATCCTTCCTCATTCTTCTGAGAAGTGTGGTATCTACTAAACACTTGCAAGGAATTTTGTACCAATTGTTCATGCAATGGCTGATGACGATGACGATTGATTGATTGATTTGTGCGGTTTAACATCCCAAAACTACCATATGATTACGAGAGACGCCGTAGTGGAGGGCTCCAGAAATTTCGACCAGCTGAGGTTCTTTAACGTGCACCCAAATTGGAGCACACGGGCCTACGACATTTCCGCCTCCATCGAAAATGCAGCCACCACAGCCGGGATTCAATGCCGCGACCTGCGGACCAGTAGCCGAGTACCTTAGCCACTAAACCATTGCGGCAGGGTAACGATCAGAAATTATGCCCGAAGTGGGTATGCACCACAGTTAATAGGTGATCAATAACAAGATTTTGTAATCAGTTGGAGTATTGGACAACCCATTCGTTACGCTATTTCCAATGTGCGACACTGGTTGTTCCTTTGCTGTAATGCTTTATTACTCATATTAGCGCAATACCTTTCTGGACATCAAGCCTGCCTAAGGCAACTTTGCGAGCGGCGTGGCTCAGTGGTAGAATACTGGGCTGGCACGCACCAGACCCGGGTTCGAGCCCCACTGTGTCCTTGGAGTTTTTTATTTACTGAGTTTTTCTTTCGACACTGGTTACGGATACCGGACAACTACGGCACCACACGTGACCAGTGTTTTGATCTCATAACAGATTTTGCTGTAAAGAAAGTGCAGGCACAGAAGTAACAGCAAATGTAACACAAAACAAATATGTTAAAAAGTGCAACAAGTTCAGTAGTCAATTTGCTTTTGTTCCAAAAGTATTTCAATTCATATACACATACACCGCAGCAACACTAATATACAATTTTATTTGGATGTCAGAAGGCAGCACTAGCACGGCAAATATGAATCAAAGTTCATCAATGAAGCTGCTATAGAAAGCAGCAGGAATGGCAGAGGCCTAACGAAGATAGCACTGGGGCAGTGGCTTTTTGTTTGATGACACTAGAGAACAAATATTAACAGGGCTTTTCTGGCCACGTGGAAGAAGCAACGAAGCTGGTGCTCATGTCCTTACTGTACAGTCATATTCCAATAAAAAACAGCAAAAGTCACCAGGCAAAACAAATATTTCGACACAAGCACTAACATTCCGAAAGTCTACCTTCCTAAGTGTTCAATGCCCAGGAGCTGCTAGCCTATTATACAAGCCATTGTAACCATGGATATCAAGGTACAATGAACCATATGATACTCATGAAATAAGAAACCTATCACTGATGAGATGCTTTCACATCATGGCAGCTTTGCCACCACAATATGCACAGTCACAGTCACTGTTCAGTTCTTTTCTTCCTTCTTCTCAGCACTGTCTTGG
Source organism: Rhipicephalus microplus (assembly GCF_043290135.1). Taxonomy (NCBI): domain Eukaryota; kingdom Metazoa; phylum Arthropoda; class Arachnida; order Ixodida; family Ixodidae; genus Rhipicephalus; species Rhipicephalus microplus. The sequence goes on along the minus strand of NC_134710.1, from coordinate 90,352,295 downwards.
CTACTACTGCTGTCACTGGATCCCGAAGACTCAGAACCAGCCCTTTCTGATGCCATCTGCAATGTGTATAAATTTCAACGTAAAAAATCCAACCTATACTCTGAATTCAATATTGTAGAATTTCCAAAAATTAAAGGCAGAGCAAGTATAACAAAGAGAAGCAATAGTTAAGCTCAAGTAGCTTTCCCACAAAAAAAAGTTTCAGTCGACAATTCGATTGAGAGCGCAATAATAATGTCTGGGGTTTAAGATTCCAAAATCATTATATGATTATGAGAGTGCCACAGTGAAGGGCTCCGAAAATTTTTACCATCTCGTGCTTTTTAATGTGCACTGACATCACACAGCACAATAGCTTCTGAAATTTCGCCTCGATCAAAATGCGATCGCTGGGGCCAGGATCGAACCAGCTATATTTGGGTCAGCAGCAGAGTATCATAACCGCTACACCACTGCGGCAGACATTTGGCAACACAAGGAACGATAAGAAAAAGCATTTGTCACACTGGTCAGTTAGAGATGTTCAGTGCCGAAAGAAAAAAGACTGCTTCTTGCAAGCTTTTCGGAATGCGGAATTGCGAAAGGGACGGAAAGCTTGCAACCAGTAATACTTTTCTCCTGACGATTAAAGTCAGTCATAAAGTGGTGGTTAAACCCAATGGGATTCTGCAGTTCGTATTGCTGGCCAGAAATCCTCCTGTCCGAATGGAGTAGTTTTAGAAAGCATGTGGTTACACAACACTGTAAAGTATCTATCCTCTTTGTGGAGCATTCCTGCAGTTAAATTATTTCATGGCAGCAGTTTTATGAGCAATTATATTTCACAAAAAAATTTGTAACTCATGAACCATTCAACCTTGCGCTTCTTAGTTGTCTTTACTTACGTATACAGCCCCAGAGTTTGCAAAGGTATAAAAGGTGTTGCAAAGATGAGGTCATCTACAAATTCTACAAATCAATTTTATGATAAAAATGCCGCCCTTATTTAGGACTACCATAAAATGCTGAGCAGGGACCCTCTCCCTACAGTGAAAGATAATCCAACAAGACTTGAGGGGCGTGCACCTGCTCAGTCCCATGCCAAAAATCAAGACGGCGGTGAGAGAGCCGCTAATAACAAGAAATGCCCATCAATGTTTCTAGTGAAATGCTTTATTTATTTACCGTTTTCATTGCCCCTTGTCACTGCCAAAATCGTGAAACAACTCCTTAAAGTAATGGAGAATTGCATTTGTTGAGCGGGAGCAAGTTTTTTTTTACTCTGCGGCCGAGAATCTGCATTCCACTGGTAGATTCGGAGCAACCTGCGACTGAGCGATCCGCTTGCTTTGTCTTGCAGAGACGGATTTAGCCAGAACTCCGAGAATGCGTTGTCATTTCTGGTAGAGCCGGACAGCTAAATTGTCTTCAGCAGTGCTTTTTTTTTTTGAGGCGCACCCTTTCTACTTGTCTACATTGCTCAAATGGCGTCATTTGACTCTGCTGGACACGCTGCTGCTGGTTTACGTCTCCCTTAGAGTGACAACGAGACAACTAGTTCTGCTAGCAGTAGCAGCAGTGAGGAGGACGAACCATACGTGCTATACGAAATTATGTACAGTCAAGCCCGCTTATAACGAACCTGAGCGTGGCGCGGCATCCGTTCGCTGTATCCCGAAGTTCGTAGTAAATGAAACACAGCTTTTTAAAAAAGTTGCGAGTGAAAACAAACTTTTTTGCCCCAAAAAGTCCTTGATGCACGTGTTTCGAAGAACAGAAGCGATAAGGGCGGTCTCGAGTTCACTTAAAACAGCAGGGTGCTCGTTCGCCGAGGCCCGTGGCATAAGCTGCATGAGGCACTGGCTCCAAAGTTTCGTCGTTCTCGCAATCCGATTCCTCCAAATCTCTCTCGCTACGTACTTCATTCACTATGCCCTAATCCATGCACGGTTCCGCAGTGTCAGCATCATCATCGGCCGTAATTAAACCATCGCAACAGATGTCCCACCCATTCTCATAGGTCGGAGTCGACGACGCGCCGCCACAAATCGCCGCCGCAGTGGTCCTGTTCGGAAGCTTCAGGCTCGGCATCGGGCCCGATGACGACGAAGTCGGCCTCGCAAAAACAGTTTCGCGCGCATGTAGCTATCACCGCCGCCCACGAAATGTTCATCTCCACAGCTGAATACCAGGACGCCCGTACAGCTGAGCAAGCGCTCCGCAACGCGGCACCTAACGCGCGGATTACGCTCAAGCCAAGCGATCACACTTTCGACGTTTTGTTGAGCGGCACGAAAAAGCTTGCTAGTCCTCCCGTCGACCATCATGACCACACACGCACACCAAGAGCGAGCAAGACGCGCACACGCGACACACATGCCAGAGCGCGTAGAACAGCTCTGGGCCCGTTTCCAATCAGAAAACGAAACTAATTCGAGGCAGCGTGGCGAGCATCGCGGAGCAGTGCAGACGATTGATATATGGGGCTTAACGTCCCAAAACCACCATATGATTATGAGAGACGCCGTAATGAAGGGCTCCGGAAATTTTGACCACCTGGGGTTCTTTAACGTGCACCCAAATCTGAGCACACGGGCCTAGAACATTTCCGCCTCCATCGGAAATGCAGCCGCCGCAGCCGGGATTCGAACCCGCGACCTGCGGGTCAGCAGCCGAGTACCTAAGCCACTAGACCACCGCAGCGGGGCGAGCAGTGCAGACTGGCGAAGGGGTTGTGATCAAGAGAGGCGAGCAGACTTGCGAGAGAAGGGCAAGGAGTTGCGATAAAGAGAGGGGAGGATGCGGCAGGAGGGCGAATTTGAAAACAAAAACACACGGGAAGGAGGCAGGTTGCGTAGCTAGCTTGAAAGGTCCGCGAAACTCGCACATAGAAAAACTTGGAAAGAGTGCATGGCCGCCTGAATCAGTGCGCGCGGCGGTGTTCGAAGAATCGGCGGCCGTGGTCAAGAAATCGTTTGTTGCGCCAGCGGGTTTGTGTGGCCTCACGAACTTCGATATTTCGTGATTCGTTCCGCGCAAGTTAACAGCCGTTTTCGCGCTTCCGCACGCGCGCAGAAGGCATGCTGAGCCGAGTGCGAAGTGAGCGAGAACAAGTCCTAAACACAGAATGAATCGCAAATTATCTGAGTCGGTGGGGGTGGCGTACGCGCGTGCACTAAACGCAGACTATCGGGTACAGTTGGTGGCCGACGATGTTTGCAAGTGGTCTGGTCACTCCAGGCCGGCGGCGCCAACGACAGTACCAGCGATCAAAAACAGGGTAGATGGCCAACCGGTCTTCGAAAGATCGGTGGCAGTGTGAAAACACTGGCCTCGTCTGGAGATGTGGGGCGCTCAGAGTAGCGGGGGGACAAAGGACGGAGGGGTGCCTAACAAAAAGCAGTGGGGGAGAGCGGAAACTAAAGGGGCGCGGAGGCAGGGTCGGCGTTTAACAATAACAGTGTATAGGCACCTCACCGATGCCTGATCGGTGGTCAAAATTGTTTGCCAGGAAAGTCCGCAGACCGCCGACTCCGTTCGCTGTAACCGATCTGCGACACTCGGAGACGTTCGTTGTAAGTGCGATTTTGTGCCATTGAACCAATGTATATTTTCACGGTCACACGGATATTGTTCGTTTTAAGCGAAAGTTCGTTTTAAGTGGGGCCGTTGTGGACTCGACTGTATAAGGAAACATTTCCTGGCCCACCATTAGCATGGCTGAACTTGAAAGTTCGGCTGTGCTAACGCATTGCAGCATACAAAACTTTGCAGAATGAAATGCTCTTTCCAAAAGATATAGGTTGTAGAGCAACAAAAATACTTCAGAATGAACAAAAATGTGAAAAGTGCGAGATTTTTCGTCACCAGTTGGTAAACAGTGAAATAAAAAACACTATACATGCAAAAAGGTTCAAAACAAAGAAAATTCAAAATATACATTTTGTAGATAAATGACCCAGGAACAATATGAAAATAATTGATGTTGTATAAAATGTTTCTCTTCACATAGACAAAGATCAGAACCAGGGTGCTGCTTCACTGCTCATGCCATGCGGTGAAGCATTGCATGGTTTTACGAGAGAGACACGTGTACTCGTACGCTCTTCTCAGTAAATTTTCGTTGCCTTGCGATAAGTGTCTCTAGGTATTTCAATACAGATGGATACCCGTGATGTGAATAATCCCTCTATAAATGAGACGTCAAATTAACTTCGCTATTTCATCTAACATCACCTGTTTGCATGAGCCACCTCACTCCGCATAGGTTGGCAATATATGCATTCGAGCATATTCCTTTGCATATTTTCGCATATTGTAATAAAAAAAGACAATATCGTGTGCAGTACTAAAATGTTTCGCACAGCTACGTAGTAAGCGCCAAGATGTGCTCCGGGGGCCTCCTTGCCGTTAGGAGAAGCTCTGCAGCCAGCGCCACCACACCGCGCGCTGGCTAAGTGTGGACCACCCACGTAACCCGAGTAACTATAAGATTATGCACAAAGGTCAGAAGCTATATGGACTTGCGGCAGAGGAGATAACTTGAGCATTTAAACAAAGGAAACCCATGAACGCCTACGGATGTCTCAGGCTGACGCAAAACATTGTCGCCATAAAACTTGAAGCTGAGGTGCTGTCATTCACGAAATCTCAGCTCGTTCTCACTCAATTCAGGTGGGCTCGCAAGACAATTCCATGCAGCGCATGTGTTTGGCAGCGCTGATGCGCACGTGAGGACCGCGTGATAGGAGCGACTAGTGACACTAGATGTGAGCCTGTGTCTGATATGATACAAGTAAAACCAAAGCAGCTGGAAACTGGCTGTGAGAGCCACCTGCACATTTTATACATGCGGCAGACCTTGGGCAATACTTTTTTGCAGATTTAATTTTCCCTGACTTCTAGCAACATCTCTCTATTGGTTAGCTGACATTTATTACAGCTCAACTGACAACTGGCTGACAATTATTACAGCTCAACTGGGTCAAATTGCGAAGCTAACACATCAATTCGATATTTAGCCTGCAAAGTTTCTTTTCATTACAGAACTTCGATGTTACTGCAGCATAATCATGAGGGGCACGCACTTCTGTCAAGTTCGCCAACCTAGTGGATTTTTTCAACTACACACGCACATTGGTTCGTGCAAAAGTCTATAAAAAAAATCGCTATGTTGCCCAAGTTGGCAAATTAAAAAATTCTGAAAGTTGAGTGGCTGAACTAACTACCAGAAATTGCTGGGTGCACGAGAAAGAAATTTAACATGCCAAAATCAATTACCAAAAAGCGTCAATCACCAGTGATCGATTCGAATAGGAGTGGTAACGAAAGAGTTAAGCAGCGTTCTCTGCGCGGGTTAGAACCAAAGCCAAAAACTGTTCTAACCACTGCACCTCCCCCAACTTTTCACCTTTTTTTTTCTTCTCTCACCGGGGAGTAAGGTGACGCTTCTGCTCCCTTGAAGAGCACGTTCGACCAGGTAAAGTAACAATGGCGCGCAACCGTTGGCCTGGCGACGGTACGGGATATCACCGCCAGGACTGTGGCCAGGACGATACAACTTCAAAACAAACAATAAAAATGTTTTATGTGCCACTGCTAAGACAACCGACATGGTCGCTGGCAATGCCAGCGTTTGCAGCAGGTCGGCCTTGTTCGCGTGAGGAAAGCGTGGCATACGCTTCCCGCTTTAGTTCCTAACAAACCATAGCCATGTTTTCAGGCAAGGAAATTCACATTTCGCACGAAGCATTGGTGGCTACAGCAATGCATTTTTGTCTTGAAGTTCCGTCATCTCGCCCCCGCTGATAGGTATCCGCTGCGGTCAACCAACTGATGGGCACGTAGTGTAGTTACTTTATCTGGTCATATTTCAAGTACATTCTAGGCACTATAGTTGGGGCCTGTGCACTTTGACGGATGGCGCGAACTGCAGGTGGCCGACGTGGCCTACATTTCTCCCCGAAACTAGTGCACCCAAGAAAATTTTGACGCTGGCTGGGCAATTTCGCACAGCGTGGCGCAATTGCAGCAAATCTCACGGTTTCGGCGTAGCTCGGCGCAACAATTTGAAATTGCATCAAATTGGCGCAATTGGCACAGCTCTTGCACCACTGCCGAGGGCATATCCAGGTAGACCGGCGTTTGATCCCTGTAGCCGATCTGGCCCAGCTGAAAGGAGACAGTCTTTCGCAATGCAAGGTCCTCTTGATAGCTCTTGGGTAGCTTCTGCGAGATCGACCCAGTGCGGCACATGAAGGGAGAGACACCCAATGCTTGCTCGCTTTGAAATCATCCAGCTGAATGCTTTTGTCTCGAGCGATCTCCCTTGCCTTCGCTTGTAGCAGCTCAATGTTAACAGCAAGATGTGCAGCTCGCTGCTCCCGCACAAAGTGTGCGAGTTCTCACTCCACGTCAGGAAACGTTCCATTTTCTAATCCACGGAAACTTTTTCGCTGGCCGCTGCAAGCAAAGAGCGCATCCTTCTACTTCAACCAACAGCGAATGCTCCGGTCATTGACTCTGAACTGCCACTCCACTGCACAGTTGCTAATGGTTTTGGCAGAAGCGATAACTTGCCTATTAAAAGCAGCCGAGTACTGCCTCCGCAGTACTAAAATGGCGTAAAATCACAGGAGCAATATCGTGGCCGTCGTTATGGCCGCCAAGTTGAAGCAAAACCCACTGACCACTGTTGCACGCGTGGGCCTGTACGACTAAGACTGAACTGCCACTCCACTGCACAGTTGCTAATGGTTTTGGCAGCAGCGATAACTTGCCTATTAAAAGCAGCCGAGTACTGCCTGCACAGTACTGAAATGGCGTAAAATCACAGGAGCAATATCGTGGCCGTCGTTATGGCCGCCAAGTTGAAGCAAAACCCACTGACCACTGTTGCACACGTGGGCCTGTACGACTAATGCCTCCTACCGCCGCTAACACTCCCCAACACCAAGCGTAGAAGCGCGCTAACACCTGATGATGATGATAGCACCGCGCTATGCCGAAACCAAAACTCAACTTTCGCCAAAAATTCTTGGGACCCGCATAAAGTACGGGGCCAAAATTTCGTACCCTATAATCATGGGGAAAAAGACCAAGCTATACATGGGGTGTGGGCTTTTGCGGTATATAAAACGGGGGTGGACTTTTCATTGCATTTTTTTTTTTAATTTGACATATATTCCAGTTTTTACGGTAGTTGCTGCCACGCTTGCAGGTCAACTGAAATTATTCAACAGAACTCGGCAAACAAGTGCATTCTTCAGTTATTTTTTTTTTCTCAAAATAACTGTTGCCAGCATGCGCACGCCACTCGCACATATAGGATGGCGCCATTTTCTAATCACGTTTGCTAGAATCACCTCGTTTCTCGACTTCAATGCATGCCTTCAGCACATTTCTTTCTTTTAAATTACAGCGCAATCTGATGAAAGAGAACACAGCAAAATGATTAAACTGTGGAACACCTAAATTCTTTTTTCAGGCTTAATAAGACCAGTTCATCTTCGATAGGGAAAGGGTTCACTGCATGAAATGCTCCTACCCGCATAGACCGCGTATCCCCTCTCCCCTGCACACGGAAAAGTGGTGAGGCACTGGGCCCACCTAATCTCGCCGAAGCTTGGAAAACCGTGATTTCACTGTACATGAACAAAGAAGCCTTGGACAATTGCGCTGTCCCTACTGAGGATATGCGAGTTTATACACTGGTGGAAAGTGTCTATGACCGCGATGATGGATCTTCAGAAGGTCGACTTATTACGTGCTATGTATTCAGATATGAAAGTGTTGGATGTCACTGACATTGTGCGCCATGTTGCAGGATCACTACATGACGACTGAGCAGCCCCGTTCGGGTATGCTGCCCCTTCACAAACAAGCCACATAGCAAAATAACACGGTCCCCCCCCCCCCCCCCCGAAATAAATGTTTTACATGAAGTCTACCCTCGTTTCCACCTTGATTATATAACTTATGCAATTCTTTTCTCTTTACAAGTTTTCATACTGAAACACCATACAACTAAAACTTCTTTGACACGAAACCTTTTGCCAATTGGTCAATTTCGAAATATCCAAGTTTAACTGTGAATGTTTTTTGTGTATGTCCTGGTTTGGAAATGAATTTCACTAGTTTTGTGGAAATACGAAATTTCAGGTGATCCAAACATTTTCGCAGCACCTTGAGATTCACATCACCGGGATTCTACTGCATTTTAGTATCTCTTTCAAGCATTATATATCAGAAATCAACTGCACTAAATTACAATGACCACACGTGACAGCCATGCAACCTGTTACTAAATGTTCTGTATATGCAGTTGGTATGGATTACTTACCTTCTTGTATGCCATTTCAAAAAGCTTGAGAGATGCTTGTTGCAAGTCATTTGTTGCCTGCTTTATAGATTCTGCAGATTCAGTGTCCTTCTTGCCAAGAATCTCCCGTACCTTAGTGATCTTTTCTTTCAACTTGTTGCACTGTAACGAAAAATATATACCAAGTAATCTGGCAACATTCATAACTAAGCAATAATAAAATTAGAACTACTATAAGTTGAAATGATTTATTCGGGTCCACCTGTACATCCCTCCCCTTCAACACCTGTTCCTCGGTAAGTGCTGATAGTGCACCATGGATAGTTACACTGGAACTATATGTACAGCAGCAATGTAGGTGGTATTCTATGACATACATTCAGTTTAACCTCATGCAGGGTACCCAAATTTAGGCACATACACTGTAAGTCTGCATGAGTCCGGGTTGGCTAGACGACTACAGTCAGGTAAGCATTTGTCGACTTGGGTCTGCGCCATACTCTGGTCTAGGAGCTTTAAGCTCGGGCCTCAGTCTGGCTTGAAACAGACCTAGTAAGACTATTTGCAACTCTGAGAAACTGGAGGTTATAAAAACTGACCCTCAACAAAACTTGCCTTCAGTGGTATCCATTGGTTTGAAAAAAGCTGAGGTTTCCCTCTTCTTAAGATTGGGACGGCAAACAGTGCGGAGTGCAACGACTGCGCCGTCGATGAGACTATTCAACACTTCTTATGTTACTGCCCAGCATACACAAACGAGAGGCTTCACCTGCGCAGTGTCCTATATCAACTGGACCGAAGTGATTTCACTTTTGAGAAAGTATTGGAACCATCCCATCCCAATTCCGAAAGGAAACGAAAGCGCTGTTGCGTTTTTTTCAAGGACAACGACCTGCTTTATCGTTAGTGATGTGAAACTGTTACGCGTCCGCCCAGCCAGTGACTTTTTTCTACTCCCCTACAACTTTCCTTCCCCTCTCCCCTTTTCCAGTGCGGGGGAGCCAACTGGGGCTGAGCCCTGGTTACCCTCCCCACCTTTCTCCTTATTTTCTCTTTCTCTCTGAGGTTTCCACTACACAGCAGCAGTAAACTGCACATAAGCAATGCTCTAATAACGCTCGAAAACTGTACAGGTGGTAACCCATTCCCACTATACGCCCCTCTTTTTTTATTTTTGTGACAATGAAAAAGATTGATCAGCAATTTTCCTTGGTTCACAAGACCTGCAATTTATGTAGGTGTTACCTGCTCACTAAATTTTGAATGAAGGTGGCGCAATGAGTAGGAGAGCGCTTACACCTACCAACTATGAGTAGCCAACAGCAGCAATGAATGTTTCCAGATTGGCAAGGCCCCGACAGAACCAGTGCACCATAACAAAGATTTCAGCCAATCCTCAATTGCAATAAAAAACATTGTGACAAAGTGCCCACTAGATGAAAAGTAAAGCACTGTTTATATAGACTACAGCAGATGCTCATAAAATGAAACAGGTTTAAACAGAAAGCCCGCATAGACGAAACCATGAAGAAACATTTCGTTGGTCTCCTTTATATATAATTATCAAAGTTCCGTGTAATCGAAAGATTCGTTTTGCTATATAGTTTTTAAATGAAACTCAAACTGTCGAAATCCATGAAGATTGGGAATGGCCATGGCAGTCAACTATGAAATGAATACCGAAGCTAGACAAGTCAATCCAGTGATCGCACATGTTCACGCATGCAAGCAGCGATCCATGGCTCGTCATAAATTTGAGATGGAAACATATAGGTAGCGCAATGTACTGTCAGAAAGTAAGGACCATCAAAAAATTGCTGCAACACCGATCAAAGACCGAAATTGCGAAGAGGTTCGACATTCCAAAGTCCACACTGTCGAGGATACTCAAGAACCAAGGAAAGAAGCGCTCAAGCTTGGGGACTTCGCCCCGTGCGGGATGAAGATGAGAACGATGCCGTACAGTCGAACCCCGCTACAACGAAACTGACAGGGTGTGGAAAAAATTTTGTTGAAGTGCAAATTTCGTTGTGAAATCAAAAATTATAGATGATCTGAGCTAGCCAAACAAACGAACCTTTATTTCCAAAGCTCAAAGTGTATCCGACAATGCCGAGATGGAAGCAGGGTATTGTGCAGCGCTGACTTTTGCCTTATTCTATGCCATTCTTATCCATTACTCACGGCTGGCTGATTTTGTTGATAATGCGGACGAACAGCCACTCTGATTAGTTACCAAACTGGCCTAGTGCAAACAGAATGATAAGCATTAGAAAAGGCACCGGTCCGCCATTGCACCCAGCAGCTACGTGAAGGAAACCATGAACTGAGTGACCGAGCTTCGGATCACCTGTGGCTCAAAAGCATCATCAGCAGCAGCAGCAGCAGGAGCAGCCCGACTACGTCCACTGCAGAACAAAGGCCTCTCCCATGTTCCGCCAGTCAACTCGGTCCTGTGCTTGCTGCTACCAATATATAGCCGCAAACTTCTTCATCCCACCTGCCCACCTAACCTTCTGTCTCCCCCTAACCCACTTGCCTTCTCTAGGAATCCAGTTAGTTACCCTTGATGACTAGCAGTTATCCTGTCTACGTGCTACATGCCCGGCCCATGTTCATTTCCTCTTCTTGGTTTCAACTGTGATATCCTTAACCCCGGTTTGTTCCCTAATCCACTCTGCTTTCTTCTTGTCTCTTAAGGTTACACCTACCATTTTCCTTTCCACTGCTCGCTGCATCATCCTCAATTTAAGCTGAACTCTCTTTGTAAGTCTCCAGGTTTCTGCTCCGTAGCTTAGTACTGGCAAGATGCAGCTGTTATATACGTTCCTCTTGAGGGATAGTGACAATCTACCTGTAATGATTTGAGAGTGCTTGCCAAATGTGCTCCACCCCATTCTTATTCTTCTAGTTACTTGAGTCTCATGGTTCGGCTTTGCGGTTAAAAAGCAAGCCAGTGGCAAAAGCAGGGCAGTCGCATAGCCATGTCTATCGAGCAATGACGGCACCCATTCTTGGTACACAGTGGCAGTTTCTGATGGTGTCAAGGTGTTTTTTTTTTTTACTTTGTCGACGTATTTTCAGGTTTTGAAAATGCATCAAAATGTTAAATATTGTGTTTACTGCATAGCATTAAATATCTAAGCCTGGAATTTCACCGTCAAATTTCGTTGAAGCGGGACGGCAGAAGAAAATGTGCTCGTTGTGGAGAGAATATTTATGCATTGACTCCTATGGACAGCTGACGGGAGAACCGAGAATTTTACGTTGTAGCGTAAATTTTATTGAAGCAGCGTTCGTTGTAGCGATGTTCGACGGTACTAAGAAATTGAAGATGTGATTTTCTTTTGGTTCAAGCGTGCGCACAGTGCGACCTTCCCTATCAGTAGCCCCGTTTCAAAGGAGAAGGCCAAAGAGATTGCTTTTCGGACGGGGATCGAGTACTCCAGGGTGAGCGATGGCTGACTAAGCCATTTTAAAATGCAGCATGGTCTTGTCTTTAGGACAGTTTCCGGAGATTGACTGATTGATATGTGGGGTTTAACGTCCCAAAACCAGCATATGATTATGAGACACGCCGTAGTGGAGGGCTTCGGAAATTTGGACCACCTGGGGTTCTTTAACGTGCACCCAAATATGAGCACACGGGCCTACAACATTTCGACCTCCATCGGAAATGCAGCCGCCGCAGCCGGGATTCGATCCCACGACCTGCGAGTCAGCAGCCGAGTACCTTAGCCACTATACCACAGCAGCAGGGCCAGTTTCCGGAGAGAGTGCAGCTCTAAACAGAGATGTCTGTACCCACTGACAACATGAGAGGCCGCAAGATTTGGAAGCCTACAAGTCTTGCAAGGCACTTCCTACTAAGACTCTCGTTTACAAGGGGGAAACATGTGCGGGAGGAAAGCAAAGCAAATTGTACTACGATGCTACGCAAGAGAAATGGGGTAGTAGCAGTAGTAGCATATAATGCTAGAAGTAGTAGTGGTAGTATGTGTGGATTTACGTAAAAAAAAACACGATATGGTTATGAGGGATGCCGTAGTGGAGGTCTCCGGAAATTTTAACCCTCTGATGTTCTTTAACGTGCACTGACATTGTGCAGTATGTGGGCATCTATCTTTTCACCACCATCTAGATGCGATCGCCACGGTCGGAATAGAACTGGCGACATTCAGGTCATCAGCGGGGCACCCTATAGCCATTGGTCCACCGAGGTAGACGCAATACGAGGGCTTATTAGTGTATAGCATCTCGCGGCCATTGAAAAAAAATATAATAGTAAGCTGAGTTTCCGTTCGCACGTTTTAATATTTTTCTCAGCTTTCCTTCACGAAACTCATTTTGAAAGGGCAGCGTAAGCATTCAGGGAAAGAAAGACAAAGAGAGAAAGAACGCTGTCTTTCTTTTCCCTTTGTCTTTGCGCTTCTTTCGAAGTGATATGAAGCAGGTAGCTCAAACCAAAGTACTCCTCATTCATGCTACACAACAGAACACACAAATTTACGTTCAATGCTCTTAACAATTATTCACGAGCAACACTCTTAATGAGGTACCGTTTAAAATGCAGGATATATTCAGGAGACGAGACATTTTTCGTCTCTTTTTTTATATATAGCCAACATTTAATCAAGATGTGATGAGAGTATGGTGAGTGATGTCAGAGCACCTATGTCAACGTAAAGGAGCTACGAAAAACTAGGACCGATCCTCGCTGAACGTCACTCTCTCCATCTGGGGGCGCACGCCCGCGAGAAGGGCAACTGGCGTTCAGTAGAAGTTTTGCATTTATCCGCGACACGTAGCATTCCAAATCTTAACAGGCATGATCCTGAGTGCCCAGTGCATCCATTATGTTTGTCAGCTCCAAATGCCCAAACCTAGAGAGGGGCCCCTCTAAGGTGTTCACCTACAGTGGAGAAATTATGCGATTAAACCTGGCATCCCTCTCTTCTGGGGTATCAGTGGTCTGGCTATTTGGTTCCGAGCTGCCCTTCCCAGCCTCGACGAAACAAAAGAGACCCAGCAGAGGCGTGATTGGACGGTGGACAAGACTCACAATACTGGACAATAAAACGAAAATCCGTAATCTGCGAATCGCATGGGAAATGCATGCCTATGTTCAACCGTTGGTGCCTTTGTGCTACCTTTAACAATGCCTTTTTTTTGCTTCTTGTCATAGATACAAATCACCGATGTCTTTATTTTAATTATTTCAATTTTTGATGAGTTTATTGTGCCTGTATTTATGATCATGAAGGCCTAAAAGTGTTTTACCTGCCTGTCTTTGGTGCCTAAAACACACTTTTTAGTGCCTGAAAATCTGGCCTATAATGATCAGATAAGAATCACATGCTAAGTCTTGAAAATTGTATTTTTTTATTACTCAGAAAAAATGGCTTGCAATACCTTTTATCAATAGCAGTTACTAATCTGATTCTGTATTGACTAATCATATTATTGACAAAAATTTACAGTAGCAGCATATGAACATCACCATTCATCCACAATGTAAATTATGAGCTAGGGAAGAGTGCAACTTGCTTTGCATTTCAGTAAGATTCGATGAAAGAGACCCACAACCAATATTTATGGTACCCGTTTTCTTGAGTGCAACAGAAAGCTTACCGGTCAGACCTTGTAATCACGGAATAGTAACGCGGAAAACACCGTAGAACATTTACAATTAGAATTTCTCGATTTGTGGCGATTATGCAGTCTTAAAAAGACATGCTGCAAGCAGTGAATGTGATCGAGATAGCGATTATGCGCCAGTGTAACGCCAGCAGTAATGAAAAGCGAAGACCTAAGTACAAACACGTAATGTGTTTGTCAAGCCTGCAGTCTCGCCACTACTGCTTTCTAGCATGCTAAATTAAATTATTTTACAAGAGCTACAGCATTTTCCAGGGGCTTCTCGTGCAAGTACCTTTGGTCGTGCAAAGGTCGTTTTTTTACTTTAGCGAAGTCGAGCTAAGCCAAGCCTTCGAAAATGAAATGCACGACGTGCGGCCGTAGTTGGACGGCTTCGATATGTCATCGCTGGACAACTTGAGGGATTCAGAGGAACGATTTTTGGCTCGCATGCGAGCGTAAAATTTGGGTCCCTATCAAGTAGAGCCAGAGCGACATGTTTCGACAAACGACAGCAGTAGCGATGAATCCAATGGACTGCCACCATCGCCACCCCCAGCAGCACGCATGAAACGATTCTCCAAGCAGTAAGTGTACAGCATTTCGCGCGCCGCAGCTATCGCATTTAAAATCCCACGTGCTTCTTGAACGCGCCCGACGCGATGAGAATCGAGCTACTGTGGAAGCGCCGCGCGGCCACGCGAATGCGCAACTGGCACCCGTTTCCCTGCAGAGGCTACGAAAGCAGCGCCACTTTTCATGATGTACTTCTTTTACTTTGTAAGCCACATAGAAACAAACGAAAATGAACAATAACATACATATTCACAATTTAAGCTCTTATTCTGGTGCGCTTTAAATAATCATATTAGGACTTCATAATTGTGTTTCATGGCTCTTGCGCTAGGGGCACAACACGCCGTTTTGGTTACTTTTAAACGCAATTTAAAAATATAAATCCTACTCAAATTGCAAAAAGTATGCTGTTACCTATCACCATAATTCATGCATTTTCCTTTCCACCGGAATCTAATCACCCGTTCAGCCCAGTTGTGGGTCCCTTTAAGTGAAGATCCCTAACTGTCCAAATAGTTAAATTTACCCTGTCAAGGTTTCACAGTAAGTTCTTAGTGGATGCTACAGGTCATTGATAAGAAAACGCTGCACATACTGTTCTCCTGCTCGAAGCACAGTTGAGAACGCTCAAGTATGATAGCGCACTAGCACAGTCACATGTTTTTACCAAATTGACTCACATATTTTCGGCACCCGTAATATTTTGCCTGCTTTACAAAATATATATATATATATATGTATATGTATATATATATATATATATATATATATATATATATATATATATATATATATATATATATATATATATATATATATATTTACTCACTTTGCACTCCCCGACCCACCCGAGCCAGCTCACCGCCGCATGCACAAAGAGACTTTGGACCTTTGGATGCTTTAGATCGGTGCACTGGGCGCATGCCTCACCGAGCGAGCGCAGTCAAACGGGCTGGAAGTGCGAAGGACTTCTTTCGAAGACTTCCCCCGAACTACGGTCCCTAGAACACCGTAGCCGAACCCTCAAACCTATTGACGGGTCACCAGAACTGCTCGAGTGTCTCTATCTCGCCATCTTTGCCACTGTGAGGGCTTGTCGCGCTGCCTCGCCAACTGTTCCCCTCGTTCTCTGCATCCACGCTGAAACGCAGGCTTGGTTAAATTTGGAACTTTAGCATTCGCCATCCATCCGTCATATTTTTACAGTTCCCTTGCGATAGGCTACTATATTTATACACCGTATTTACTCACATAACGAACGCACTCGCATAATAAATGCACCCCCAACTTTAGTTGACAAAATTTGGATTTTTCTTTTCCGCGCGTAATAAACGCACTCCCTACATTCGTCCGCAGCAGTCCCACTAACAGACACCTGGTGCCTCCTTGCCCGTTGGATATCTTCCATTTTTATTATCTCGGCTTGCTTTCTCCCCCCCGCCCGGGCGCGGTGGTCTAGTGGCTAAGGTACTCTGCTGCTGGCACGCAGGTCCCGAGATCGAATCCTGGCTGCGGCGTCTGCATTTCAATTGAGGCGGAAATGTCGTAGGCCCGTGAACACTCAGATTATGGTGCACACTAAAGAAACCCAGGTGGTCAAATTTCCGGAGCCCTCCACTATGACGCCTCTCATAATAATATGGTAGTTTTGGGACGTTAAATCCCACATATCAATCAATCAATCTCCCCCCCCCCCCCCTTCGCCCGCTGCCGCATGCCGTATGGTTTTTCTATCTGTGCGCGGCATGTACCCAGTCTTTCTTAAATATATATGCGCCACAGCGGGGTTCAGGAACGATGAGAGTAGAGACATCGCAGCTGACAAGCACACAGCGAGTGAAGGTCACGAAACTTCCCGCACCAGCCGATGGTCACTTCCTGCCAATACGAAACTTTAAGGTCCAACCACATGCACACGATTTTAGAGCGACGATGACAGGGTTTGCTGTCGCTATGGCTGTCGCAAAGGGCCACTTGTCGCCATCGCTTCGCAAGTTTTGGAAAACCAGAAAGAAATCGCTTGTTGCCCAGAAAAGATTGTGGCTATTTCCGCAACATGGTCCCCGATTCTCGCTTCGGTTCCAAGCGAGGGGGCTGCCGTATTCTGTCCTTAATCTTGTTATCGATGGTTAGTTTTGATGCTTCGGTGGTAGGTTGCTGCCATGTTGGTTGCTTGCTACAATGCCAACAGTGTCGTCGCAGTCATCGTGCGAGGTTGCCACGAAGCTGGCCAAGTGCATCGTGGCATCATAGCGCATGCTTCTGGGCACCCCTCGAGATCACAGCTGATACTATTGTTGCGGTTAAACGATTGCAAGAAAAGATAGCCATAAAACGCTTTTATGGCATGCACGAGCAGCGCGGGAATAGCTTGCAGAAGACAGCACCTTCAACCACCAAGATGAGTGATGTGCAACAAAGAAGCTGAGCGACCTACCTAACTACTTTTTTTTTGCATTACCACATTTTTTTGCTCATAACGAAAAAGTTTCCATAAAAGTTGCCCCACATAATAAATGCACCCCCAACTTTGCTCCGATTTTTTAAGAAAAAAAGTGTGGTCATTATGCCAGTAAATACGGTATATGACAAAGCTCGCTGTTATAAAGCTTGCCTAAGAAAACGGGAATTGTGCCATCACGAAGCACTACAGCGTAAAGTTCTCAATGTGCGACGATCGGTGCAACCAGCACAGGAGAAAGCAAGAGAGTGCTTACTAATACAAGTTTCCTGCCGTTGAAGAAGGCTTTTTCAATTACCGTATTTACTCGATTCTACCGCGCCCTCGATTGTAACGCGCACCCATTTCCACCGCGAAAAAAAAAAAAAAAACGTAAGACATCGATTGCAACGCGCACCCATTTTTCTCGCTGGCCCGCACGATCACACCACTCGAAAAAACGACTCCTTTCGGGAGCGTCTTCTATTTAAATATGAGGTACGGGCGAAGCTTGTGCCCATCTGACGTGTAACAGAGCATTGCCGTCAATGTAGTTTTACCGTGGACCGATGTCAGCACGCGAACTTGCTTAGCCCCCTTCTTCTCGACGGTTGTGGTGCCAGGCATGTCGAAGTAAGAGGCGCCTGATTGATTGATTTGTGGGGTTTAACGTCCCAAAACCACCATGTGATTATGAGAGACGCCGTAGTGGAGGGCTCCGGAAATTTCGACCACCTGGGGTTCTTTAACGTGCACCCAAATCTGAGCACACGGGCCTCGACATTTCCGCCTCCATGAGGCGCCTGATCGGCATTCCCGATTTGACCAAGCAGGTAGCCGTTGTTGCGCCACAAGTTTAGGACGAACCTCTGAAAACTGTGAAGCTTTTCATCGTACTCCTCCGCAAAACTTTTCGCATATGCATGTTCCTCTTCGGAGGGAAAAGCCTTTCCTCTTCATAAAGTTAGTTAGCCAACACCTGCTCGCTTTGAACTGGCTCCGCGTTAGCCCTTCTTCTAAAGCTAACTGCATAGCCCGCACTTGGAGCAGTTCTGTCGTCACGGGCCGCTGTGCCGCTCGCTGCTCAAGCACATACTCACCGAGCAGCTCTTTAATTTGCGGAAACCGACCCTGCTGTGGTCAACTGAAGCCTTTGCGTGAAGCTTTGCTGTCGACAATCTTCTGCTTTTGTTTCCCCCGGTCCCGCACGCACGTTTCGGGAACTCCGAACGACCGCGATGCGGCCCGATTACCGTCCGTTTCTGCGCACGCGATGACTTTTCTTTTAAAAGCGGCATCGTGGTGCACTCGAGTTTTTGGAGTCGGCCCTTCCACGCCGTCGATGCTAATGCACTACTAGATGACGAACTCCTCAGCACACGTACGAAGTGCCGCACATGGGAAACACATAGGCAGAAATGGCCGACGCGCCATGCCGACGCACGTAGGGGGCGGCCATTTTGGATTTGCCGATGGCAATAGATTGACCGTAATTTTTTTGTTCGTACTCGATTCTAACGCGCATGCTATTTATGAACTCGCTTAAGCGGAAAAAAGGTGCGCGTTAGATTCGAGTAATTACGGTATGTGCTAACGCTTAGGCCCTACGTTATCGCCATGTTGTGGGACCTAGATTGTTTCTCCCGACATTGCTGAGAACAGTTTCAAGAAAATTAGGCATTTAAACCGAGGGCGATGCACGTTAAGTGGGGCCGGTGACAGTGGCCGCGACGATTTCTAATCAAACCTCTCAACCAGTGATTCGACTAGACCGCACATGACCAGATCTGACGGCTGAATAAAAAAGTGCACTTTGTTTGTGCTCCACTTTAACTTTTTTTTAAATGTATATACAGTGTGCGTTAGGACTATTGTATGTTATTTCGTATGCACAACTTGGGCACCCTCTTCTCCCTGAAATCCCTGCGTAACTTGCACACCCCCTTCTTGGAGCCCCAAAATTGTAAAATAAAACTGCACATTACGCAAGTACAATGGATTCCCATTAGACGAAACTCGCTTAAACGGAAAAGCCGCATAAACCAAACTATCTAGGCACATTTGGTTAGTCTCCTATATATTTATAATAGGGAGTT
The DNA here is from genome assembly GCF_043290135.1 of Rhipicephalus microplus. Taxonomy (NCBI): domain Eukaryota; kingdom Metazoa; phylum Arthropoda; class Arachnida; order Ixodida; family Ixodidae; genus Rhipicephalus; species Rhipicephalus microplus. The sequence goes on along the minus strand of NC_134710.1, from coordinate 90,333,247 downwards.
TCGAATAATTGGAACATTTTTTTCCGCTTACATCAGTTAAATGAAACTAAAACGGGCAAAATCTATGAACGGCGGAAGTGGCCGCCGCAGTCTAGCAACCATGAAACAAATGCTGAAGCTAGCCTAGCCAAGCCAACCTAGCAATTGCACATGTCCGCCCACGCTCAGCAGCAAACGATCTATCTCGTTTCCATCTCTCTTGTTTCCATCTCCTCGTGAACTCGAGATGGAAACAAAAAAATGGCAGCACAATGCACGAAAGTAAAAATCATTCAAGAACTTGACCGCAACGACCTATTCAAGACGGAAACTGTGAAGAAGTTCAATATTCCCAAGTCCACACTGTTGAGGATACTCAAGAACATAAGGAAAATTGAAGACGCTGCAAAGCTTGGGAACTTCCTCATGGACAGAATGTGGATGAGAACAGCGGCATACAAAGAAATTGAAGATACTCTTTTTCTCCGATTCCAGCATTCACGCAGTACAAACTTCCCAATCAACGGCCCCATTTTCGAAGAGATGGCCAAAGAGATTGCTACTCGCATAAGGATCGAGCACTTGCGGGTGAGCAATGACTGTCTGAGCTGTTTTAAAAAGCGGCATGGTTTTGTCTAACATAGTTTCTGGAAAAAGTGCGACTGTAAACAAAGATATCTGTAAGCAATATTAGCAACATTTTTCTTTATAATCAACTATATAGGTATTGTATACTTCAAAATGTTTTCGTTCAGTCAGACACAGTTGGTGCTTGTGAGATAAGTCATATTTCATTCATTTTGTGGGCCTTGCTTAAATGAAACTTCTCATAAATGGAACAAATTTTCTTGCCCCTTCAAGTTCCCTTTAAGGGAACAGACTGGTCTTTGGGACCAAAAAATAAAAAAAAATCATTTTTTAAATTGACATATTTGGTTTCTGCAAGTATTTTTCTATCTCCTGCAAGTTTTCACACACCAGGAAGTGGTAATTTTTTTATAATGTCATTCTAACTTTCTAGATTCTTGGTGCTGTTAACATGCAGAACGTGCAAAAAAAACGGGGAACCAACTTCGAGGCTTCTTCATAATTTTCCGGCACCTGCGTTAGAAGCTCTGCTACGAATTTATGAGCACCTTTATGAGGATTGCAGAACATGCACACCATGATTGTTGCTTTTTGAAGAAGCTGTGTGTTTTCAGTTTTTTCCATTTTTCTCAAAAAGTAAATTGACGACAGTTCAATTTATAGGCCTCAATAGCCAGGGCTGGTACAACAATAATTCTTTTTGCAATGGAAATCTTTATGTGTGTAGAATGCAAGTATGGGAGCAGATTTTGAGCCCAAGCCTTTTTAATTATAACTCATCAAAATTGTAACACAACTTCAACTGCTTTTGAAAATGTATAGTTCATTTTGCTGTAAAATAACCAAGAAAGGCCTAAAAACAAAAAAAAAACTCTTGCATACTTTCAATCTATAGTCCTTAGTCTATGTTGGCATATCTTCAATATCACTTTTAATTAAGTTTTTCTATGGCGGCATTAAACAATAGGGGGTGAACTTAAGTTATCTCAGGAACAAGATGAGTTACAGAAAAACTAATTAAATATTTGAATTTAGCAGAAAAAAACTGCTTAATCCTGTGCAGCTCGATCAAGATCACTGAAGAAATAAACAGCAAAATGTCTAAGACCAGTCTGTCCCCTTAAGAGGAGTTCACTGTAAATACGGTAACAAATTTCACGGGCTATCTTTAAACTCTGAATAGAATATACGCTAACACACAAGTTGGGTCAATCACTTCAGAATCCCTTTTGCAATGAAACATACTATGCCTTACATTAAATATAAAAACACTTGCATAACCTACCTGTCCTTTAATATGCACCAAACTCTAACCAAGCAAGATACACTACTTACCTCTTCCTCGGGCAACTGATCCTTGAACTCCTCCATCTTTGATTCAGTATCATGAATGATACCCTCAGCCTGGTTCACAGCTTCAACAGCTTCTTTCTTCTGTTTGTCAGCTTCAGCATAACGCTCTGCATTCTTGATCATGTTCTCTATCTCCTCCTTACTCAAACCACCAGAAGACTGGATGACGATTTGCTGCTCCTTGCCTGTGCCCTTGTCTCGTGCTGACACATGAACAATACCATTGGCATCAATGTCAAATGTAACCTCTATCTGAGGCACTCCACGAGGAGCTGGTGGAATTCCAACCTGCAAATTATGTAAAATTACAGCTTATTACCACAAGCCGACTTGGTCTGCTTCACAACTTTTCAATATAGAAGACTTTCATTAAATGGAACCTGAATCTGGAAAATGTGCTTTGTTAATGGGAGCTCAGTTTACAGATAAAAAGGGCTGCAGAATTTAAGTAACAAACAAGACAGTTGTTTCGTTCCAAGAAATTTCCCTTTACTGAGAGTACACTGTACTTGGTGATAAAAGCAAGTTATACAGTTGAACTTATTTTGTGTGTGGCTATCCCATGTGCTTTACCAATAAGCTCCGAGTTGTCGTTTGAGAAAAGGTTTGAGGTCAAGCGCAGATTCAGGGGGAACAAAGGTTCATTGCAGTGCACCCTCTCCCTATTATGTAAATGTATGGGTCTCACTTAGTGCCCCCTCCCTAAGTCACAGTGACTTAGTGCCCGCTCCCTGTATGTTAATGTGTGGGGCTGTGTTTGCACACTTCCCCTAGTAGGTGACTATGGTAGGGGCCACCCCCTCACCCCCTTGCCGTGGGCACGCCTATTGTAGTGAGGTGAGTAACCTTGGGTGACCTCCATGTACGTACTGGCATAAATACCAGCAAAGCATTGCGACTGATACACGTTTGTTTAGCAGGTGCAGGTGCGAGAGCAGACGATGATCACCATGGTGTACATCACAGCCTTGAGTGGTAGCCTTGTCATCATTACGGTGTGGAAAGCCTTTTTTTTCCTGTGCACTTATTTTTTGGGTTGTTATTCTGCACATGGTGACGATGATGATATATGGTGTTTATTGGCGCAGGGGCCATATGATGGCCAAAGAGCACCAGTACAGGATACATAAGATGTGGGCAATGGGTGTGTTGACTGGCTGTAGAGAGGCCTAAAATTCCTCGCGCTAACAGCGAGTAAAACAAAAAGGTAATAAAATCATCATAATGACATAAAATGTGTTTAGTGAAGATCAGCGGCTAATGGCTCTGATATTGATTACATGGAGAGACGGTACAGCACGGATGTGTCTAGATGTCCTTGTCTCCAAGGGCCGCGAAACAGGTGCTTTGTAATATATCTTCTGCAGCAGCGACCTCTCTTCAGAGGTCGTGCTACAGATTACTAGGGTAGGTGACGTTAAAACTACAAAACATCTTTTAAAAGTGCAAATAATGACTAATGAATGAAAAGTGTATCCCTACTGATAAACATCGATAGATGAAGTGGTACTTGCTCTTGGTAGGGTGATGGGAAGTACTTTTTCTTAAAAGTGAGCAATTTGTTGCGTTGGATTAAAATGTGGAGAACGGTGAGTGGTTCACCACATCTCTCGCACAAGGGTGGATCACCACCAGACAGTAGATATGAATGTGCACATTGTGTGTCCTAATCTTATCTTGTAAGAGTCTGTGTGGTGCGACTTTGATACTGGCGGCCAATTGCAAAGCCGTGCATTGATAACGTGCAGATTATTTTCTGTGTGGCTATCCCATGGGCTTTACCAATAAGGTGTGAGTCGTCGTTTGAGGTAAGGTTTGAGATCAAGGACAGGGATGGCTATGGATGCATTGACAGTGTTTACGTGGACGGATCCGGCTAGCTCATCTGCCATCACATTACCTTGGATCTCGCGATGCCCTGGCACCAAGCACACAACAATGTGTTGTTTGAGATTGTACACTGTGCATAAGAGTGAGTGAAGTGAGACTACAGAATTTTTGTGCTTTTTCAGAGTCTCCAGAACTTTCACAACACTCAAGGAATCTGCAAAAATTACTGCCTTTTGTATTTTTACAAAGGCAGTAATTTACACAGATTCCAATTATTTAGTGCATTTAACAGGCACAAGTATCGACTATGCTTCTGCTGTGAATATGCTCATACAGTCGAGCCCGCGTCCTACAGTCGACCTATTGCGCGGATTAGGCCCAAGCCAAGCGGCCACATTTTCGATGTTTTGTTGAGCGGCAGAAAAAAGCGTGCAAGGCCTCCCGTCTGCCATCCTGACCACACACGTACACCAAGAGCGAGCAAGACGTGCACAGGTGACACACACGTCAGAACGCGTTCCGAACAGAAAACCAAATGCCTGCTTACGTCAGGCACTTAATGCCAGAACACCAAATGCCTGCTTACGTCTGCCCTGTGCGCCGGTACCGAAATTGCCGCTGACGGCGCATCAACGGCGCGGTATCCATCAGATCAGCGGCGGTGTAGAGGGGGGAGGGGGGTAAGATTATGATTCAAGAGCTGGTGGGGAAAGAAATTCGTCCCTTGAATTTTGAAACAGAAAATCGTTTTCTCCGAAAGGGTGATGCAGTTAGCGTGTTAGCAGCATGCTCGGATGTTATTTATTTACAAAGACAACTGTCTCAATTTACCAGACATAGCAGGGGCAAATGCAAATGTTTAGCAACTTCTAAAAATATACCGTATTTACTCGATTGTACCGCCCCCTCGATTGTAACGCGCACCCGATTTCCACAACGAAAAAAAAAAAAAAAACGTAAGACATCGATTGCAGCGCGCACCCATTTTTCTCGCTGGCCCGCACGATCACACCACTCGAAAAAACGACTCCTTTCGGGAGCGTCTTCCATTTAAATATGAGGTACGGCGAAGCTTGTGCCCATCTGACGTGTAACAGAGCATTGCCGTCACTGTAGTTTTACCGTGGACCGATGTCAGCACGCGAACTTGCTTCGCCCCCTTCTTCTCGACAGTTGTGATGCCAGGCATGTCGAAGAGGCGTCTGATCGGCATTCCGGATTTGCCCAAGCAGGTAGCCGTTGTGCCGCAAGTTTAGGACGAACCTCTGAAAACTGTGGAGCTTTTCATCGTACTCCTCCGCAAAACTTTTCGCATATGCCCGTTCCCCTTCGGAGGGAAAAGCCTTTCCTCTTCATAAAGTTAGTTAGCCAGCACCTGCTCGCTTTAAACTTTGGACCTTTTTCTAAAGCTAATTGCATAGCCCGCACTTGGAGCAGTTCTGTCGTCACGGGCCGCCGTGCCGCTCAAGCACATACTCGCCGAGCAGCTCGTTAATTTGCGGAAACCGACCTTGCTGTGGTCCACTGAAGCCTTTGCGTGAAGCTTTGCTGTCGACAATCTTCTGCTTTTGTTTCCGCCAGTCCCGCACGCACGTTTCGGGAACACCGAACGACCGCGATGCAGCCCGATTTACGTCCGTTTCGGCACACGCGATGACTTTTCTTTTAAAAGCGGCACCGTGGTGCACTCGTCGAGTTTTTGGAGTCGGCCCTTCCATGCCGTTGATGCTAATGCACACCAAGATGACGAACTCGTCAGCACACGTACGAAGTGCCGCACATGGGAACACATAGGCAGAAATGGCCGACGCACGTAGGGGGCGGCCATTTCGGAATGCCGATGGAAATAGAACGACCGTATTCATTTTTTTTTCGTACTCTATTCTAACGTTCATGCGATTTATGAACTCGCTTAACCGGAAAAAAGGTGCGCGTTAGATTCGAGTAATTACGGTAACTTAAAGAGAACAAAAGTTTACGTGATTCTTTTTTGCAATTACTCAGCACCGAGTTTGTGCAGATGCCCAACGAACTCATTTCAAAAATGCACGTTCTGCAGAAAACCAAAACAAAAACAAAAGAAAACAATTTTTAACTGATCTAACAGGCACGGTATTTAGAGGATGAAATCACCGGTTATGGTGTGCAGACGATACAACGAATGATATGGGTGCTAAAACACTCTAACCAGTGTGAATTGTCTTATTTATATATGCAGGGAGATGACATGATTGCAAGTGCGCCGATGTTCAAGAGCGGCTGCTGTGTTAAAACATGCGCATGCGAAGTATGCGAGAAACACAGGTCATAGTGACACAGCATAAGCAGTATTGCATTTTTAAGCTGCTTTGGAATCGCGAAAAATGGCAAAAAAATCGATTTCTTGAAACTCAAGTTTTCAGTTTCCGGAACCCTTTTTCTATCTGGTTCCAAAATATCTACACTGAAAACCGCACAGAATTGCTTCGGAAAATTCGTTTCACCCACCTAGGTAGCAAAACTTTTTCTGGAAATGGCGAGAAAACAGCGATTTTCAAAAAATTATAGCTTCGCGATACTTGGGCCGGGAGCCGGCTTCTTGGGCTCATCGGAAAGAGCATTTCTCCGTGTTTTACTTTCCTGCCTCAGCTGGCTCCTCCCTTTGACAAGCGCACAAAAAGCAAATGTTTGAAGGTCGTTTTGAGGCCCTTGATTGGCCGTGGCCACCATGTTGCCACAGCTCGCCTCGCCATTTGCCCATTGCTTGCTCCAGGAGATCGTCGTCTGCTGCTTGTGCGTCACGAGAACAAGGCTCTCGAAAATCGCTACTTCGTGACGTGTTCACGGCTTGATGATCACTTAAGATATAATTATGCTTTAGTTACGAACAGTAAGCGGATGCGCGATCAGGCTACTACGAGCGGGCGCGCAGTCTACGAGCGCCGCGCGTCATCAGAGTCGTCTTTAGCCCTAACTTCGCCGACAGCAACACTGCGGGCCGGAACGACGCGCCAGCGCATTCGAGGCGACGTGCTGCTTCGCAAGCAACGAAGCTGTAAGCGGCGGCACGATCTGATTACTACGAGTGGCCGCACCGGATGCACGATCAGATTATTACGAGCGAGCGCGCAGCCTACGAGTGCGGCGTATTATCGGAGTCGGCTTTGTTATTTGGAAAGAAGGCATAGGCCGTCATGGTGTGATCCATTTTTCTGATGCAAGAAACCTCTCTCCAAATAAAGAAAAGTTCAGTGAATATTTGTAACTAAGTGCTTAATTATGCTAATTACAACTTCATCACATAAAATATGTGCAATAATTTCAGTATATGGTTTAATTAAATTACAATCTTTTCTGCCATACCTATGTGAAGAAGAAAACGCATCATTGGCAAGCAACATCGTCACCGCTTGGGTACTGGATGCTGGGCTTTTCTCGCTCGGCTGGTGCTGATCATCGCCGGCATCTGCTTAACCGTTGCTCTTTCCCGATCGCGTTTCATCATAGGACCACCGTCCCAACAGTCGCCAATAAACCCCTTTTCAATTGGTGGAGGTGCTGACATTCCCGTCGCCTGAACCTGGATGCTGCCATTCGGCGTCGCCTAAACCTGGAGCTGCGCAACCGAACGCTACCTCCCATCATGGCTACCAACAAGGCGCAACCTGGCTCTTCCACTCCATCCCCCAGCAACCCCGGCGTTCTTCGTTTGCGAGAGCCCAAGGTCTTTAGCGGAGCTGATGAGACCGACGTGGAAGACTGGTTCGCTAACTACAAACTGGTGAGCGCAAACAACAAGTGGGATGACGCAGACAAGTCGACTAACGTCATCTTTTACCTCACTGACGCGGCCGAAATGTGGTATAACAACCACAAAAACGCCATTACGACGTGGTCCATCTTCAAAACGTCGTTTGCTGACGTTTTCGGCCGACCCGCTGTCCGCAAGTCCAGAGCCGAACAACGCTTGCGGACTCGCGCACAGAAGCCATTTGAATCGTTCACCAGTTACATCGAAGACATTATTGGTCTTTGCAACCGTGTGAACACCGCCATGCCCGAGTCGGAGAAGATTCAACACATCCTCAAAGGGATAAATGACGGCGCATTTCAGATGCTCCTGGCGCGCAATCCTGCCACCGTTGCGGAACTTGTGACTTTATGTCAAAGTTTCAACGAGTTGAGGAAGCAGTGCGCCCTGACTCGGCCATTTTCCTCACACGCTGACTCACTATCTAGTCTTACTTCTGTTCCTGATTACTCAACAACCCTGCGAGAGATCAAAGACTTTGTGCGTGAAGAAGTAGCTCGGCAGCTGTCGATTCCCTTCACGCAGCAGGCGCCGTCCTCTCGTCTGCCCTCCCCACTCCGTGACGTTATTGCCGAAAAGGTACCTCAGGCTGTTCACGTCGCTGCCCACCAGCAGCCTGTGGCCATGCCTGTTCCCCATGCGCCTGCTATGCAGCCCGTGGCCGCGCCTCTTACTTATGCCCAGGTGGTACGCAGCAGACCCAGCCAGCAGCGTTTTCCCCCCCCCTTGTCTGCACTTGCTCCCCACTCTACCCCTCTTTTGACACCTTGGGCCACACCGCGAGTCAGCAATTCCTGGTGCACTGCTGACAATCGGCCAATCTGCTACGCCTGTGGTACTCCAGGACACGTGGCACGATATTGTCGTCGTCGCTTCCAATCGCAACACAACGCTACTTGCCGTTACCGTATGACCCGCAGCCCAAGCACCTACCTGCTCCCTACCCCTCACCGCAGTATGGCTACACTAACCTTCCCGAATCTCAGTCACCCCAGCCCCCATCTCCGACTCGCTCCCCGCTTGCCGTCTCCTCGCTTGCCGTCTCCTCTCGATCTCTGTCCCTAATGCGTCCCCGACCCGCTTCCTCTAACCGGGAAAACTGAACGCCGCAGTTCCAGAGGCAAGAACTGCGCCGTCGTCGAAATGCCCGAGTCCTCGCACTTCACCTGCTAATGTCGTCGCCATATCTGTTGATGGTGTTTCTACCTTTGCCCTCATCAACACAGGTGCTGCCGTTTCTGTTATAGCCGTCCAGCTCTGCCACTCCCTACGCAAAGTGACCATGCCGCTCTCTGGACTATCGCTTCGTACGGCTAGCGCACAACCAGTTCGACCTCTCGGCACCTGTACAGCCCGCATATTCATCCAAGGCTCTATGTACGTTGTCGAGTTCATCGTCCTTTCGGTGTGCTCGCATGACGTCATCGTGTGTATCATGTCGTCATCGACTGCGCACGCGCTGAAGTTCAATTTTCGCACCTGTCTGACGAACTTTTGCACGAAACTCTTGAGCGGTCCCCAAAACTCGTCGTGCGTGAAGACACTGAAATTCCGCCAGCCTCTCTTGCCGTTGTCCCTGTTTGATGCGATGACAATAACGATGCTACAGTAATGTTTACACCTTCCGATATTTCCATGAGCCGCAGAGCCATTTCCTTGCCTTTCGCTACACTTGACGTCACTGCTGGCCGAAGCAATATTTTCGTCCACAACAACCTTTCTGCACCGCTTACGCTACTTGCCGGCGAATGTCTCGGTCGAGTGGAGTACCTCGATTCCTCTTTATTCCTTAACATGCCAGACGAATCGTGCAGTAACGCCTCGACCGAACTTCATGCCCTTTCCCCACTGGAATGCTCGTCGAGTGACACCTTCTCGAGTTCCATCGCCGACACCTTAAGTGCCCATGAACGCGCCGAGCTTCTTAATCTCCTCCAGCACTTCACGAGTTCATTCGACGTTTCTCAGCCGCAATTGGGTCGGACTTCCGCAGTGCACCACTACATTGACACCGGTTCGCACCAGCCATTGCGTCAAAGACTGTACCGTGTCTCTGCTGCAGAACGTCACGTCATCAACGACCAGGTCGAAGAGATGCTACGCCGTGGCGTCATTCAACCATCGCACAGTCCTTGGGCATCTCCTGTCGTTCTAGTTCGAAAGAAGGATGGATCGATTCGATTTTGCATCGACTACCGGCGATTAAACAAGGTGACGCGGAGGACGTCTATCCATTACCGCGCATCGACGACACCCTTGACAGCCTCCAAGGAGCCGAATTCTTCTCCTCCTTAGACTTACGATCGGGATACTGGCAGGTTCCTATGGCAGAAGCTGATCGCCAGAAAACTGCGTTCATTACACCAGATGGCCTGTACGAATTTAACGTAATGCCATTTGGGCTTTGTAATGCTCCTGCCACGTTTGAACGACTCATGGACAACACACTGCGTGGACTGAAGTGGTCTGTGTGTCTATGCTACCTCGACGACATTGTCGTTTTCTCTCCCGATTTTCCTACACATCTGCTTCGGCTCCAACTGGTTCTGACATGTTTAACCAACGCTGGGCTCCAACTGAACCTTAAAAAGTGCCGCATCGCCGCGTGAGAGCTGTCCATCTTGGGACACATCGTGTCCAAGCATGGTGTTCTACCCAACCCTGGAAAACTGCGAGCAGTCGCTGAGTTCCCGAAACCTACTACACTGAAAGAATTACGCAGTTTTGCTGGACTATGCTCGTACTTCCGGCGCTTTGTGCGAAATTGTGCGTCGATCATGTCACCACTGACCAACCTCCTACGCGGTGACGCAGACCTTTCATCCTGGTCTCCTGACTGCGACGTTGCGTTTGCCACGCTCCGTAGTCTGCTAACATCTCCTCCAATTCTTCGGCATTTCGACCCAACAGCTGCAACGGAAGTTCACACAGACGCTAGCGGGGTTGGTCTTGGCGCTGTCCTCGTCCAACGCAAGCCAGGCTACTCCGAATATGTCGTCGCTTATGCGAGTCGCACGCTTACTAAAGCTGAGGCCAATTACAGCGTCACTGAAAAGGAGTGCTTGGCGCTAGTATGGGCCCTTCGCAAGTTCCGCCCTTATTTGTACGGTCGCCCATTCGACCTGGTAACGGACCACCATGCACTTTGTTGGCTCGCCACATTGAAGGATCCTTCTGGCCGCCTAGCTCGGTGGGCACTGCGAATCCAGGAGTACAACATTCACGTCGTCTATCGCAGCGGACGCAAGCATTCTGACGCCGACGCCCTGTCGCGTTCACCTTTACCTCCAGACTCGGCCTGCGGAACCACTGGTACCAACTCCGTCGCATCTCTCGACCTCGACTCCTTTGCCAGTGAACAACACAAGGACCCGTGGATCGCTTCCCTTTTTGACTCTCTCTCTGGATCGTCAACCACTGCGGTACCACGATCTCTCCGACGTCAAGCTGCTCATTTCGCCATACGTGATTGGCTGCTACACCGACGCAACTACGCCCCTGAAGGTCATAAGTGGCTCTTGGTTGTCCCACGCAGCTTGCGATCACGAATCTGCGCCTCCTTTCACGACGATCCCCAATGTGGTCATGCCGGAGTTTTCAAAACTTACGAACGCATTCGCTATCGCTTCTACTGGCGCGGAATGTATAATTTTGTTCGAAAATTTGTAATGGGCTGCCCTGACTGCCAACGCCGCAAGTCACCGTCTTTCCACTCGTCCGGTGCGCTTCAACCACTTCCGTGCCCTGCCAAACCTTTCGATCGGATCGGAATTGATCTCTATGGCCCTCTACCGACAACATCAGATGAAAATCGGTGGATCATAGTCGCTGTGGACCATTTAACACGCTACACTGAGACCGCCGCCCTTCCAAGTGCCACTGCGCGAAACGTGGCATCTTTCGTCCTTCATCACTTCATACTACTACATAGTGCACCTCGAGAACTACTAAGTAACCGAGGTCGACCTTTCCTATCAGAAGTCGTCACGTCTCTGCTTTCTGAATGCCATGTTGTTCATCGCAAGACCACGGCATACCACCCGCAGACTAACGGGCTCACGGAGAGATTTAACTGCACCCTTGGCGATATGCTCGCAATGTATGTGACATCCAATCATACTAACTGGGATCGCATTCTTCCATTCATCACGTTCGCATACAACACCGTGGCACAGTCTACCACTGGATTTTCATCTTTCTTTCTTCTTTATGGGCGCGAACCATCCCACACCATCGACACTCTCCTTCCATACCGTCCTGACGCATCCGAATGCCCATCTGTGTTCGAAGCTGCCGGAAATGCGGAAGAGTGCCGTGAACTCGCACGCACCTTTACGTCACAAGAACAGCAGCGCCAGAAGGAAAACAACGCCGACTCTTCACAAAGCCACAGCTATTCCCCGGGATCACTTGTATGGCTGGCTATTCCTTACCAAACCCCCGGCCTTTCCTCAAAACTCGTTCCAAAGTACGAGGGCCCATACCGCGTTTTGGAGGAAACCTCGCCGGTGAATTTTCTCATTGAACCACTTTCCCCATCTCACGACATGCGCCGGCGTGGACGTGACATCGTCCACGTCGCCCGCCTTAAGCCATATCATAGCCCTCTGCCTCCAGACTCTTAGGTCGCCAAGATGGCTCTTTTTCTACGAGGGCAAATTGTGAAGAAGAAAACGCATCGTTGGCAAGCAACATCGCCACCACTTGGGTACTGGGTGCTGGGCTTCTCTCGCTCGGCTCGTGCTGATCATCGCCGGCATCTGCTTGACCGTTGCTCTTTCCCGATCGCGTTTCATCGTAGGACCACCGTCGCAACAGTCGCCAATAAACCCCTTTTCACCTATCACACCACACCTTCATACAAAGAATTTGGTTTGAAATCCATACGTGTTCTTTGTAAATCATGAAAAGGAGTAATCATGAAAAGAAGTCAAATATCACAAGGAAAACCTGAGATCACAATTTTTAGGTGTCTTAGAGACGTAAAGAAAAGTTGAAACTTTAAACGCAGCTTTCTCAATACTGTTTTTTTTTTTTTTGGCATTATTCTCAGCCGCTCAACATGGGTCAATGAAGAAATAATTTGTCTCTCGTAAAGTATTTGCGATATCGCTTCAAAATTTTTATGGAAGCACTGTGAGGTCATTCTTAGTGTCTGTGCCAATTTTCATCAATATCCAACAAGAAACAAAAACGTTCATCGAAAAAAGCCTGTCGAAAACTTCGACAGGATTTTTCTCACAAGTGTGTTTTGGGCATTGTGCATTGCTCGTGGAAAGAGTAGCACGGCAATGACTGGACGGATTTTGATTGTTTTTTTTTCCTGAATCCCTGAACACTGCTTGTGGGTACAGCAATCTTCAATTTCTGTTTTATGCCCTGTTTTTTTTTTCTAGAAGATGATTTGTCCGTGCCACTGTTTCTGACAATGTGTGTCGGCAGCCATGATGATCTCTAAAAAAAAAAAAAAGAGAACTTATTAAAGAATTCTGAGAGTGCCATACCCTGTAGCTTTCTTTTGAGTGAAGATCAACACCATTCACAGCTTCCTGGCATGTTTTGTAACAGCTGATTGATATGATTGATATGTGGGGTTTAACGTCCCAAAACCACTATATGATTATGAGAGACGCCGTAGTGGAGGGCTCCGGAAATTTAGACCACCTAGGGTTCTTTAACGTGCACCCAAATCTGAGCACACGGGCCTACAACATTTCCTCCTCCATCGGAAATGCAGCCGCCGCAGCCGGGATTCGAACCCGCGCCCTGCGGGTCAGTAGCCGAGTACCTTAGCCACTAGACCACCACGGCTGGGCTGTTTTGTAACAGCGCTAGGCTTTCCACAAGCAGACTATGTAATTGGACCATGTAGCATTATGTAACTTGAGAACTACTGAAGGTATGATGATGAAACTGCATATTTCCCTATTCAAGACACTTATGAGTATGCATGTCAAATTTCATTGCTGTAGGTCAACAATAAAAGTTTTTTTTTTTTTAAACGCCACCTCCCCCCTTAAGGGGAGATGCGGGTCGAAAAACGCGTTTTTTACGAAATTACCGATTTTTTATTTTTTTATAAGATTAGTACCTCTACTGTTATAAGAAATTAATACAGGTCAAGACATAACTAAAAATGCTTTAAAATTGCATCTAAAGGGCACAAGGGGCTTATTAAAGGTCAAAAGTGTGCAGTCTTCGAGCACCTTGCCGCTGATAACGCACCGCTGCTCGCCATTGTTGATCGCATGAGTCGAAGAGTCGAGCCTCACTCTTCAAATACTAACAGTTGCTCTCGCTGATGCAGTGCAAGAAATAATAAAAAAAAGCACTGTTCTGCGTGTTTTTCGAGCGCCGCGACTGGCTTATCACATGGTACGAATTGGGGACCGCCATTGGCCGCTGTGCGCCTGTTTGTGCTGTGAAACCTATTTGCGGGGTCCATGTCTTGTCGAGCAGTGCAGCTGAACAATGCTTTTTTCGTGTAATTATCTCCTTTATGAATGAAAAAAAGCATTGCTCACAAGTGAAAGCAGTTGTGCGGCGCGCTCTGTAGGAATAGACTACGAGCAGCTGGTCCGATTTGCGGCAGTTGTTGGCTTGAAAAAGCCAATGCATCAAAAGTCATTCACACCAGTCAGCCGGCAAGTTCTTGATGAGACAATGGATGACCTCAGCACCAATCTTGAGAGGTCGAAAGAGCTCGCAGTGAGAGAACTTAGCAGGGATGACACTGCTATTATGTACGACGGTAAGTGGCACAAGCATGGCTGCAAAATGGCATGACACTCGGCTTAGTTTGAATTTCGCAGTCCTGTCAAACTTTTTCCTAGCTTGCAGTTGGCACAAGGCTCTGCCAGATGGAGCGGTAGTTTGGCAAGCGTTTCATGGCCCTGTCTGTAAGCGAAATGTCTGTGAAGAGTTGGCTTGAAAAAGCCGAGAAGTACAAACTCATGGTACTGGCGTATTTTAGTCGCAGTGGCCACTACAAGAAGGATTGTTGTTTTTGGTGTGTAAATTTCATCTGATTTATTGATATCTTTCATAAATAAAAACTCAATTTTAACTTTAAAACTCATTTTCCTCAAAACACAAATTTGGTCATTTTTTTTTCAATGTACCCCTCCTTTTTCGGGCACTTCTAGTGCTCGGATCTGCATAAAATTTTCCCAAAATTTTTCCAAAGTTTGACAAATGCAATTATCTAGTTTAAATTTCAATATTTCATTGTATAATAAAAACATTGTACGTATACCTTTACTAGGGTAAGTGAAATATGGACTTTTTACCTCTATTATTTTTCACGCGTATTACTAATTTTGTATGTGCTTCCTAATTAGTTATTTGCACTCTGCACTTTATTTGAAGCATTATGAGCTATGAATAGTAAAAAATTACAGAAGTTTAGTGATGAAAAGAGGAGAGCAAAAGGGTTAAGGTTTTCACTTTGTCATGATGAAGAGCTAGAAGTGTGAAACTTGCAAGAAAACTAATTATATATTTCAAATCAGCATAAAAAGTTACATAAACAGCTCAAGTTTCATTGCTCTAGCGTGAATATTAAAAAAAAAAGTGTCTACGAGTAGCATCTCCGCTTAAGGGGGGACACTGTACTCGAGACGAAATGCCAGATATTTTCATGAGTTTATAAAGAAAATTCACAGTATAATTCAGTTTTTGATGCTGATTTCAAAAATGTAAATACTGTTCCTCTAAACTAGTTTTTGAGATATCCTAAAACTATTTACCTATCGTTTGCCAGTATAATAACACAAGAAATTTGTATTGCAGAGCCACTATTGGCACATGCCTGTGTACCTATGAACATAAGCCACACAACCGTAGGAGTACTTTTTTTTACTTGATAGTTTTAGCAAGCGTTTTTCGCACCTTGCATTTCAGTGTTGCAGACACACCCGCTTCATGGTCAGATTTCTGGCAAAAATCAAACTTTTTGAAGATCTCAATAAAAAATTCGCACCTACCATTGTGTAAACTAAAGGTACAGCTACATGTAACAACAAAAATGACAGTCCTAGCTGCTCTGGAGGCAAAGATATTTTTTAGACAAGTTTGCAACTGCAGCAAAATTTGAATCCTGAGAAATCATGCAAAAACACAAGTCCATTTTGGGCAGACAACAGCATGGAAGACCTGTTTATTTACAATGATTTGCAAATTTTGCTTTCTTAGTAGGCACCAGGCATGTAGTCCTTCTGTTTTGCGTCACCTAAATTGAGTTTTTTCAATGCCCGATGCATGTTTTCCGCAGAGGCACACTTGAGAGCTAATGCGGTTGCCGTGGGCTCGTCTGCCGACTAGGCCGCTTATCAGTTCGCTGACGCCTATGTGCGACAAATGTGCACGCATAATCCGCGATCCATGTATAATAAAGCGGTTTTCCGGCTTGTCCAGATTGAGTTGATGTCGCAGACCGAACTCATGCACTTGCTCATCAATTTCAAGGCTCGAAGAGCAGTGAGGTGTTAGTTTCCTTTTCACGCAAGATTGCCACATTTTCGAGTGGAGGCCGCGGCACAATATGTTCATCATTGCGGAAGCGTCGTTACAAGCTCTCTATCTGTTGCGTATAACATATTCTCTGTTATTGCCTTCATTGCGCGGGCGGCGAGCACGTTCACCGTAAACGAATTGATTTTCTGTTCGCCGACGCGCGGCGAACTCCACTCCTATGACCTGTCACGGAGTTCCGCGCGTTTAGCGATAAGATTGCGCTTTCGTTCCATCGTTGCAAAGATTGCTATCTCTCGTAGCTTCACTTCTGCTTTTTTACTTGCCGCCCTGTAACTGTTGAGGCTCCAAAACACTAACGCTTTCAGCTACGATGTCAACAACCGACCGGCTCGTACGCAAGTTAGGCCTACACCGGTGACACGGCGACCGCCGCTGAATGCCGCAAGTTTGCTATCCTCCCCGTCTTGAGTGATAGAGGGGCTCTTTCTGAAGTTTACAGCGAACGAATGATCGTCACACCCACTTCACAAATTAGTGCGGCGAGGAACTTTTTCACTGCGCAGGCAGTCGGCAGCACCATGACAAAATGGCGCATGTCAGTGCACGTCACGATGAAGAAGCAGACGCCGGAAACGCCACTTGGCCAATGGGGTGCCTAGGTTTTGTCACGTGCCCCAAACAGCCAATAGAATCACGCGGTTCTTCTTCTCGATGACGCGTTTTTGCTGAAAAAACAATAAGCAAGGCGAGCCACTGGTGGCGGAAAATTGAAGATGAAGAACGACCCTTCCAAATGAGACCAAGATGACCACGATAGCTCATGTGTAACGGCAACGATTCGGCATGGAAAAAGCGCGACTTTAGCGTCTATTTGTGCGCAGATTCATCTCACAGAGGTGTTATAAATTGATTTTATGCCATAAATAATGACACGAGAAGCTTGAAATTTCTCAGATAAGTGCAAAAATAGTTGCAGAATCCGAAAATGTCAACTTTAAAAAGTCGGGTTTTTTTCGCGATTTTCGGCCTTTCAAGACCCGTGGGTCTTGAAAGGCGGCGGCGCGAACGGCGTGGGCAAAAACGGGTGGCGGTGGCGCACAGCTTTACACAGACGCCCCTTCGGGGATTCTGTACATGAGGGTGTTGAAGATGTGTCAAGGGAGTTTTTGAGACGTCATGCATGTCTACTGGTGCGTATCACATATTCTGTTATTGCAGTTGCTCAGTGGTTACAGCAGGTTACAGTGCTCAGCTGCTCACCTGAAACAAGTGGTTTTGATCACAATCGCGTTTTGATCGAGAGGAAATGCCGGAGGCTAGTGTGCTGTGAAATTTCAGTGCAGGTTTAAAACTACACACTTTTAACGCGTCTAAAGCTCTTGCAACAAAATGCAGATACCTCACATGTGACCCTCCACTACATGACACTCATCTTAGGTTGTGTTTTGTGTTATAGTATTTGTATGAATATTTAGCAGCTCTACATCAACAGGTGAGCTTACTCCACAACATCCCACAAACTTTTATATCCCAATTATCAGCCAGCAAATGCAAAAACTCTAAATGTGATTTGCTACACATTCAAGCTGGGAAGTTTTGTGAAAAGGCAAGGAGAGAACTGGACTCACCAAGCTGAACTGACCAAGAAGTTTATTGTCAGAGGCCATTTCCCGTTCACCTTGGTGCACCTTGATTTCTACCTGTGTCTGGCCATCAGCAGCTGTAGAGAAGACCTGCAACAGCAGAAGCCCTTGCAATGATATATCATGCCAACACTGCAAACAATTTTAGGCACTTCAGACAATAAATCCGAGCTCAGTTCATTTTCTCCTCAAGGGGGTCTCCCCATTAGGAGACGAAAAATTGTACATCACTGCTCAGCCATCTATTACACACTATGCTATTGCAAAACTTAAGTCATCAGCAAAAACTAACATGAAATAGCTGTAAAAGCATAGCACTTGTAATTAACAAAAAAAAGCTTGTGAAAACTACCTTAAAACCCATATTACTGGCTGTATTTGCCCCAGATGGAAATTACCAAAAACAGGTTTTCCAAAGTACTTCGTGAAAGATTACCGCTACAGAACAAAATCCACATCTTAATATCAAGCATTTCCTTTTTGAAAAACTTTGCTCTAGCCGCTTTTCTATCAACAATGTTATGTCACGATGATAGCATGCATGACAAGCAGGTGTGTCGTGACCACGGTGATAACTCAAGGAAAGATCGCGACGTAGGCTAGGATTGATTAGTTATGTGGCACACATGCTCCCCCAAATACTAAACTTTTTTTTCTCAAGGAGTACATGTTGTTCCATATACTCTTGGTGTGACAAAATGATGTCATACATAACTACATAGTGAGAGCATGTGGGGTAATATGACATTCATCAGTTTATCAACGATCCCACACAAGTAACTTGATCAGCATGAATGGCACTAAAATTACTTTTTATAAAATCCAAATTTACAAATAAAGACTACAATGTTAACAAAGACACACATGCCAATGGAGGAAGAGAACCAACCTGACTCTTCTTGGTAGGAATGGTTGTGTTTCGGTTAATTAACTTGGTGAATACACCTCCTAAAGTTTCAATTCCAAGAGAAAGTGGGGTTACATCCAGCAACAGGACATCTGTCACATCTCCAGCCAAGACACCGCCCTGAAAACCAGAATGTCATTAACTCATGCCAATAAGTATACACTAAACCTCAACAAAGTTCCATCGTACACGAAAATATGTTTGCTATATCCAAAAATTCGTTATAAAGATATACTCCCACACTATATCTACGGCAAGACTATTTATTTACTCTGTTATAACAGATATTTCGTTATATCCAAGTTTGTTATATCGAGGTTTGAGAGCAATTATGTGTGCTTAAAAAATGCCAGAGCAGTGAAGCAAGACACTAATAGAATCCACTACTGCAAAATTACAGAGACCTGAAATCATGGGAAATATTTACGAAGTTCAGAATGTGCTCAGAGACAATATAAACATTGTGGAGGATGAACCTATGAAAAGAAAAAAAGAGAGGGAGAGGTTGAAGTGCCACCCAAAGCCTTGTCGAGAAGTGCCCGCTTAAATCACACTGATGTTTTATACGGTAGCAATGAATCCTTGACACTATTTCTATATTAGTCACACCCACACATATATAACAGAAAAAAAAAATCAAATGGGAATCAGTGCAACATACCACATACTTCAATATAAAATTGAATATTTTCAGTGCTTCGGCGAGCAGATTGCCTTCCCAGGAATATGTGGGTATTCATTATTTTTTGCTTTTCAGAAGCTTGTAGTGTAGTCTGTGGGCGGTAAATAGGAAATATGGTATTGATGTTATCATCATCAGCCTGACTGCCCAGGTCAAAGGCCTCTCCCATGTTCCACCAAAGAACCCAGTCCTGTGCTTGATGCTTCCATGTTTTACACACGCAAACTTCTTAATCTTGTCTGCCCACCTAACTTTCCCTCTCCACCTCACACGCTTGCCTTTTCTTAGAATATACCTATACTCGGCGACAATTTTCTGTGGCAGCACAGCCAAGGCTACGAAGCCCAAGCACGCCCTTTCTTACTACGCTTCTGCGTGTAGTCTACGAACGCTTACTTTGGTATGCTGCGCAGCATAATGAAAAATATAAAAAGAAAAGATGTAAATATATTGAAGATTGTTCACATTATTACTAAAAAGCATCACCTGTGTAGGTTTTTCGTTCTTTGCTGGTTTCTAGTTTTCTGGTTTTCTGGTGCCATTTCACCTTTTTCTTGTCCCGGAAAATAATGACGACGTCGCTCGGTTCCAACAAGTTCACATCGAAGCTTATAAGCGAGTATGGGTGGGTGTTCATCGGGTGAAGTGCATTCATCGAGCAGGTAGAAACGAAGACAGTAGTGCATTCTGAAATATTTTGTTTCCGGCACATGCAATCACCAAGTATTTGTCTGCAAGTCATATCATCAGCGCAAGTGGGACTCTAATCGCTATAGCCGCCTTGAAAGTGACGCTGGAGATCTGCCAGTTTTCAGCAACACCAGCTGCTTGGAAGAAAGAAGGCGATTGGAAACTGAACATAAAGCCAATGAACCTTTTTCTAAATTGTGTTACATACGTGGTCGGTGTTTCAGCTGGCTAATATTGTTGATACGACAACTCTGAAGATTGCGTACTGTAACACCACTCCTGTCGGTAACAGACGCGTTAATGTAATTACCCTGTTGACTGAAAAAAACAGCGTTCTTGGCCAAGTAACAGACGCGTTCATGTATATTACCCTGTTGACTGAAAAAAAAAAACAGCGTTCTTGGCCGAACGCGTTCACTTATATTACCCTGTTGAATGAAAAAAACAGCCTTCTTGGCCAAGTAAAAATTGCGTTCCACCAACTTCAATTTACGAACTTCAGACGCCTGCTCATGACCGATCGGTGTCAAAATTTCTGCTTCTCGTCGCTACCTTCGTGTCTCCTAAAAAACAATGTGAGCATCTGCAGCATGTTCTTGCGTCTCTAAAATAAGGGGAAATAATGATGCCGACCAAGTATGCACTGCAATTCAGGGAGATGATTTTTTGGCTTTGCATTGTTACAATTGCCCAGTACCTGCTCGGCTGCACCTTTCTTTTTTCTGGAACGAATCGCAATGCTCAAAGAAGCTTCCTGTTTTTTCTTTTAAAAATGAACATTTTATTTATTTCCTCCCAAATAAATGTAAGACAGATTTATTGCATGGTGGCCATGCGAAAAAGTACATGTTGGATGAGCTTGCGAAACCGAAATCGCACGAAAACAGACTACTTGGCGTAGTAACACATGTGCAGACGCTCCGTCCCCGTAGCTTTGGCTGCACTGCCCCAGAAAGTTGTCGCCGAGTATAGCTACCCTAGATGACCAGCGGTTATCTTGCCTACGCGCTAGTGCCCTGCCCATGTCAATTTTTCTTCATTTAACTATGATGTCCTTAAAGGAGCACTGACATTAAATTTACTCATGTGAAGATTTTTTCGAGAGTAGCTATCGACCCCCTAGCGCAAGTGAGGGCCGAATACCTATCACTTTTATTGATTAATGTCACTGGTATCTAGCACAATTCAAAACGGCCGGCAATCCCGCCATTTTTAGCGCTCGAAGCGCTACCAGTGATGCTACCTTGCGGTCACCTCCAGATCGCACCAGAGTTGATTACTTCTCCACAAAAAAGAGTGACGTCAGGCTCAGCTACTCGGCAAGCATTTCGTCTGCTAGGCGCACACTTTCAGTCATGCCTTGTCACCTGCATTGCCGTCATCGCCGTACAAAATGTTGACTAGGCTTGAATACGACAGTCTGTAGCGTGGAATCGCCGTGATTCGCAACGTCCAGACTCATTTTTGCTTCGATCGACCCTTTGCAGAACAGCCATTCCAAAATGAACACCGTTCCAAGCAGCAATGAGAAGGTCCCAAAGGATGCATGCTTCGGTCATGCTCGCTCATGCCTCTAAATTAGCTAAATATAGGTGCGTTTCGGTGTGCACAGCATTCAGTTATACACAAAGGAGTCAATAGAATATATATATAGGGAATGCACACTGGTGGAGATATAGAAAACGTTCCCTGCTTGCCAGGTTCTTTGCACTTCCAGATGGCCCCACCTATCGTCTCTATCCTGCTGTCTTGGTGAACTCATTGGTTGACAATACAGTGGAACTTCGATTATACGTCCCCCGGTCCTACGACGACCCGTGTTTTACGACGAATTGGCTCGGTCCCGGCAAAACTCCCATAGAAGCAATGTATTAAAAACCTCAATTGTACGACACAATTTTACGCCGGCCCCGCCTCGTACGACGCTTCCCTGGACTGACCGAGTAAAAAAAAAACAGAGACGACGACGCAGACTGCCACGCAGGCACACTCCGGCAGCGCGGCCGGATTAAAGTCGAGAAACCGAGCTCGTTTCTGCATTCCATGCTGCATTCTCTTTCCGCGGCGCTGCATTCACGGAGCCGCTTCAATTTTTCGGCACGCAACGCAGTCGCGGTCGGCCTAGGCTAGCTAGCCAAAGCCAACGTCGGCCAAAGCCAGCCGGAGCGCATTCATTTTGTCGCAGTGCACTGCGCACTTTTGTTGCGGTCTTGTTTTGTTTTTCTTTCCCCCTCTTTTTTTTTGTGGTTCGGGAGTGATTGAGCAGGTAACAAGGCAGATAATTTCGCGATCACTTTCGAGCGTGCGATAACGTTCACTAGATTTCGCATTGTTGCACGGGTTGCACCAGACATGTTGATCGGCGATTGTTGACAGCCACGGGAACCGGCCATGGTGTTTATCTACTAGAGGGCTGGGGCGTTTTAACCACACGCGATTGGTCAAAGCTTGCGCTGAGGTATGCGCTTGCAAAAATTGAATAGGCCCACTGCCATTTTGCCATTCAAACTGGTGGGTGTTCTGTGGCCATTCCTTCACGTGTGTGCATCGTTGATAGATTGTGCGCCGCAGCTGCTGAGTCCACGTGCCACATTTGTGCATTCTGACATTAGTACTCTTGGTTGTGACTTCTGCGTCTCGCGATGTCGCGAAACCGAAAACCGCTGACGCTCGGCGAAAAGCTTCGAGTTATTGAGGAGGCGGAGAAGCGGACCGGATCAACAAAGGCCAGCATTGCCCGCGACCTGAACATTCCCGAGTCGTCGCTGAAAACGATCCTCGCGAAGAAGGACAGCATCCTGCTGAATGCGTCAAAGTTCGGCCTGAACAGGAAGGCCGCGAAAGATGGCAAATACGCTGCCATGGAGAAGGCCCTCGTAGAGTGGTTGCGTCAGGCACGCAGTGCAGCTATTGCCGTGGATGGCGCAATTTTGAAGGAGAAGGCAGACATGATTGCGTTGCGCTGCGGCATTGACGACTTTAAAGCCTCCAACGGCTGGTTAGATCGTTTTAAAAAACGAAATGGAGTTGTTTACAGCCGCTGCTGCGGAGAGAGCTCGTCTGTCAGCTCCTCCACTGTTGAACAATGGACCGCATTGCTGCCGGAACTGATACGGCAGTACAAGCCTTGCGACGTATTCAACGCAGACGAAACTGGATTATTTTACAATATGCAGCCAGACCAGACTTTGACGTTCAAAGGAGAGGGTTGTCACGGCGGTAAGCGGAGCAAAGAGCGTCTTACTGTGTTGCTTTGCGCTAATGAAGACGGCTCGGAAAAGCTTCCTGCCCTCGTGATTGGCAAGTTTGAGAAGCCGCGATGCTTCAAAAATTTGAAAAGGCTGCCGTGCCAATACACGTTTAACCGCAAAGCCTGGATGACTGCTGCCAAGTTTGCTGCATATCTGCAGCAGCTAGACTCGAGAATGGGGGCTAAAGACAGAAAAATTCTTCTTCTGCTGGACAATGCGCCGTGCCATCCAACGGATACGTCGCATTTGAGGAATGTAAAAGTCGCATTTCTGCCCCCGAATTGCACAAGTCAGCTGCAGCCACTTGACGCCGGCGTCATCAAATGCATGAAGCAGAAATACAGGAAGTTTCTGGTTCAGCGTCGGCTAGCGGGCATGGAACGCAAGCAGATGGCCACGAAGCTCTCTGTGCTCGATGCAATGCACTACATCGCTAGTGCATGGGACGCGGTCACGCAGGAAACTATCGCCAACTCCTTCAGACACTGCGGTTTTACGAGAAGTGGCGGCTGTTTCAGTGAGGCTGCAGTGCTTGATGATGACGAACCCGAGTTTGGGCGCCTGGAGCTGCCTGGATCGTTCGCGGACTATGTTGGTGCCGACGACGATGTCGCTGTGTGCAGTGCAGTGTCGCTGGATGACATTATTGAAACTGTGCGTCCCGACTCTGCGGAAACTTCCGACGAAGAAGAGATGGACGATACCGCAGAGGCAAGCGCTTCCGTACCGACTTACACGGACGTGTTGGATTACGTCGACAACAGTCGCCGACCTCGTCGTTTGCGTGCGCATACGACGAGGTCGGCGACTTGCTGCAAGATGTCGCAGCTCTCGAAAGGAAACTGATGCGTCGTGGCTGGGCCAACTCGCAGAAAAAAATTACAGATTTTTTTAAGAGGTGAGAATAAAGGTTCGTTCACGCCTCCGATAAAATGCGTGGTTGTCATTTTTTCAAGTAATTTAATCTACGTTTACCGGAGTATCGCCGTATTGCGTTGCGGACTTGCTCAGGCATTATGTACTGACTGTTGTGGGGCAGCAATGATCGTCACTGCTTATATATCCTTAGTTTTTGGATTATACGACGCCCGCATTATACGACGGTTTTGCGTGGTCCCCTGAAAGTCGTATAATCGAGGTTTCACTGTAAATGATGCGGCTTGCTTACACTTCAAATACTCTCGCTTCGTTCATAACTATGGATAATAAGACAATGTTGTTTGTTTGTTTTTTAACACTGATGCTCGGTTTTGCACACTCCCATGTCTACCAAAAGCGCCCCTGCATATCTGCAATTGCTTGTTTGACTGCACTCAAAACATTCACATTAAACCTAACATAACACAATTCGTTTTCATATAATACGTTTAAGTACTTAAATTGCTTTGTACCGAGCACGAAGCATTTCTTTCAAATTTCACTGCTTTGACTACTTGCAACTAGAAGCGAGCCGATCAGCTTTTAGAGCTTTGATTACACGATCATAGATCGGGCTGCCAGTCTAGTGCTTCGTGGGGTGTTGTTTTACCGGTTTTTGTTTTTGAAATGGTGTTACGCTATAACTTAGTGATATAAACAAGCTAACGCAAGTGATTTATTATGCAATACTAAATCTGAATACATAGGAAAATTGCACGGCTGCTTTCAAGTTGAAAGTAGTTGATCATGCACTAAAAAACAGCAACAAGGCGACCGATAGGCACTTCAAAATAGACAAGTTATGTGTTCGCTACTGGCAACAGCAGCACGAGCAGCTGAAAGCCACCAAGATGCATTGGACCCTTTGTGAGCCAAAGACTAGGATGAATCGAACTTTATTTCGTAGGCAGAGAACTGCCACAACTGTGGACGATTCAGTGTTAGATGGCCATCAGCCCAAGGTTGGCGTCAAATGCTAACCTTTCACGGGCAACGCTAACGCTATGCCCCCAAGTTTTGCGTAGGGTATTTTATTATTTGCTTTCGGCTTTTGTGCCTCAAATAAATCTTGCCCTCTGTTGAACCTGTGGTTTTATTGTTAAATTAATCGTTAATTAGTTAAAATTGTTAACCGTTAATTAATTAGTTAAAATCGTTAATTAGTACTTCTCAAAGCTTGTAGTTAGTTTCCGGCGTGAGAATCTAGACTTGTGACCCCTTTGTTTTCTTTTTTCTTTGTACGTTCTCGTGGAAAAATTTCCCCGTGTAATACTCGCACTCCCCAACTTTTATTAGTCTTCCGGGAAAAAAAGTGGGAGGATTGTGAGAGTAAATATGGTAATTCAACAGTTTAAGCTTATTGTTTTGTTTGAGTGTCCCTTTAAAGCTTTGCCGAGTTAGAAAATAGTTTGCTATTAGAGGACAACTGGATTTCCCAGAGTTCAATAGAATGAAGATTGACAGCAGCGTCCAATGCATACATGACTGCCTAAAGGTTTCTCAAGTGCCTAAAAGTCTGAGTACAGTACAATCTTGTTAAACAGAACCTGCAAGGATCAGAAAAATATGTTCCATTTAACAACAATTCCACTTATTACTGATAGATGAACAGGGGCATTCAAGTACAAAAGTAATAATGTTAGAGTTCCATTTCAACAGCAATTCCACTTCCTGAGAGTGTACAGTCGAACCCCGCTACAACAAAAGGCGCTACAACGAAAAATTCACGGTTCCCCGTGAGCAGTCCGTAGGAGTCAATGCATAAATATTGTTGCCACAACCAACACTTTTTCTTCTGCCATCCCAAATTGCACGATGCAATGCCAAGCTCAGATATTTATTGCTATACCGTAAATACAATCTTTAACATTTTGATGCAGTTTCAGTACTTAAAAATATGTCTACGAAGTCTAACACACGCGTTAGCACCCCCAGACACCAGCGCTGTTCAGCAAGCATGGGCGCCACCATTGCTCGATAGTGATGGCAATGAGACTGCCCTGCTTTAGCCACTGGCTTGCTTTTGAACCGCAGACGTAAAGCTGAAGTTCAGTCACTCAGTTCATGGTTTCCTTCCCGTAGCTGCTGGGTGTATCCGGGGAACGGTGCCTTTTCCGATGCCAATGCTTGTCATTTTGTTCGCGCTTGGCCAGTGTGGTAACTAATCATAATGGCTGCTCGTCCGCATTATCAACAGAATCAGCTAGCCACGATTGATGGATGATAAGAATGGCATAGAATAAGGCAAAAGGCGCCACTTCACGATATCCTGCCTCCATTTCGGCGTTGTTGGATACACTTTGGTGGCGGACAGCTGCTGGTGTTAACGTGTTAATGCAACTGCTTGGTTCATTCAAGGAAGCGGTTGTAGGCGTTGTTTCAGCGTGCTTTTCACCATGGCCTCGCTATGCACGGGTGAGAATCGTGTCGTGACGCTGCTGGGAAAGATAAGGAAGCAGTGGACAATTTTTGAATTCTGAGAATAAACATTCCTTTGTTTTGCTAACTCAGATCAGCAATAATTTTTCGATTTCACTACAACAAAATTTTTTTCTGCGCTCTGTCAGTTTCGTTGTAGTGGGGTTCGACTTTCTAATGTAAATAATAATGCGTCACCAAAGAGTCAACTCAATTTGCAAAAATTCTAATGCCATACTGTGCTGCAAAATATACTGCGCGGAAGTGGTTTTGATGCAGTAGTGCTTGAAGCCACAAGCATCAAAAAATTATGGAGGGTGGCAGTGGCCACCAGGTGTGTCTAAGTGGGCATGCCTTTCATGTCCTGCTTTCAGATTAATGGTGCTGTGAAAAGCACCAGTCTCTTACTGCATACTACCCGACTTTTAAAAAAAAGCTATGGTATGCCCCTTTGTTCATGATCAGAAAAAAAAAAAAGTATGATTCACTGAGAATGTCAACTTTATTCTCCTGTCAGTTGTGATTCAGATTTTCTGGCTTTCTGGATCACATCTGTATACATCTCGATCGCGCGCTAATTCATAGGTTGTTATCTTAACAGTCTGTGAATTAGGGCATGATCATTCTAAAGAGTTACACAAGCACTTCGAGCTTCGGACCATACCCTGCCATCTTCGACTTACAGAAACCTTTCTTCCTTGACATGCGGCTGATGATATCCTGCTTCAATAGAACCACTGCCAGACATGTTTCAGGCACCCAAATAGGAGTGATGCAGCTATATTAAGCATGCTAAATTCCTCTTGATACAAGCCTTTACAAGAAAACCACACCTCATTAGGACTTAGCTGGGAACAGATTTGATTCACACAGGTCATAGTGAACAATGAAATAAACGTGTGTGAAGTAGCAGTGAAATGTGCTCAGTCCCCATCATGTGAAAGCAATGGCACTGCACTCGCCCTTATGAAGTTCAGCTATCACCAACACCATAAACGTGATTTCTGTTTCATGCTTAAATGTAAGGCAGAAGCAACACTGTCACTCTTAATAAGAAAGGTACAGATTTGACAAGTGAATACGGTAAATTTACTTTCTCCATGTTCCACACAGTGAAAATGTTAATCTAGAAACTTTAAATCGAAAAATCCCTTTTAGAGACAACTCTTAAAGGATCCTCGACACCAAATTTGGGGACTCAAAAAGATCGTTATGTTAAAGACAAGCGTTGTTGCCTATAAGATATTTCAATTTGGTTTTGAAATAAGAGAACGTGCTCATCCAAATATTCAGGTGCAATCAACATTTTTTGTAGTTTGACGTGGACAGGAGCCCCTCTCGTGACCTTACTGAAGACGCAAGAAAGCATTGTGGGCGTCAAAGAACATTTGCGGGGCGTGCACAATAACCCGTCTGGCAAAGATTTCTTTGTCACTTCTCCTTTGTCGTTAGCTGCTCTCAAGGTTGTCTTGGTTGCTTACGCCAGAAATGCTTTTCTTTTTCTGAGGGGGACACGCTCAAAGCACCCACTAAGTTTCATTGTTCACCGCCCGCGGGTCCCCCTATTTGAAAACGGCACATACAGCACAATCCGCATCACCAAAGCTTGAGTGCATATGGTCTCAGGCACTGCCTTACTGTGGGGCACTATAGAGTATCTTATCATATTTAGGCAATTGTTTCAAACTGATGCCAAATTGTTGATAATTAGTTATATTAGCCTTAATTATAATATTTGATAACATGTTTACAATTCCATCTTGGCATTACCAGACACAAAGCTAGAAATTACTGCAAAAAAAAAGTCGCAGTCAGAACTTTCACTGTCAGGGGTCGTGAAACGCGATTTTGGGGCCCTGAGAAGGAGGTGTGCAAATTATGCGGGGATTTTGCGAGCGCATACAAAATAATATGTCACAATCCTAACGCATGTAATATATACATTAAGAAAAAAAAAATAAATTGGAGCACAAACAAAGCGTACTTGTTAATTTTTAAATAATTAGCGCGTCCTTTGAACAGTCAGATCCGGTCACGCGCTGCCTAGCGGGGATCACTAATCACGAAGTCCGATCGGAAATCATTGTCGCGTCCACTGCCACCGCCCTCCTGAAGCGCATCGTCGTCCTCAGTTCCATCTAGCACGTTCGAACACCCCATTTTCTTGAATCTTTTTCGACAATACTGGTAGAAACTAGGTCCCACGACACGGCGATACTGGGAGAACTAAGCATCCGCACATAATTGAAAAGGCCTCCTTCAATGGCAGAGAACTAGCAAGCGCAGACTCGCGTACTGATCGCGCCGGTCGTCACGTTGAAGTACGCCCTCTCGTAGTGCTTTGCGGCAGCACGCTTCCCGTTTTCTTCAGCGAAATTTACAACAGCGAGCTTCAATTTCGCCGTTTATAAAATTACTGTAGCACACGGCAAGGGAACCGTCAAAACACGTCGGCTGGATGGCGAAACCTTAACTTCTGAAATTAACCAAGCATGCGTTGCAGCGCGGACGCAGAGAACGAAAAGAACAGTTGGTGCGACAAGCCCTCGCATGCATCCGATGCAGCAGGTCGTCCGTGACGTGACACGAGAGTGCATTCTCGCCTTTATCGCAGTGGTAGAGATTGGGAGATAAGGGGAGGCAAATGCTCGAGCAGTTTCGGCGACCGATCAACAGGTTTGTGTTCGGGTGCGGTATTCTAGGGACCCTAGTTCGGGGGAAGTCCTCGGAAGAAGAAACTGCGCACTTGCAGCCTGTTTGACTGCGCTCGGCGAGGCGTGCATCTGGCCGAAGCATAGAAATGTCCAAAGTTGCATGCGCCAGCGAGCTGGCTCGAGCGGGTCAGGGAAAACAAAATATCCTATTTACTCGCATAATTCTCGCACTTTTTTTGCCGGAAAACCGATTAAAAGTTGGGGGGTGCGAGAATTACGCGGGAAAACTTTCTACGAAAACGTACAGAGCGAAAAAGAAAACCAAGTGGCCGCAAATCGGAATTTTCACACCAACAACTAACAGCAAGCTTTAAGAAGTACTAATTAAAACTTACCTCAACAATAAAAGCAGAGGTTCAACACAAGACAAGATTAAATTGAGACACAAAAAGTGGAAGCAAATAGTCGAGAATTAGAATACCATACGCAAAGCTTGCAGACGTTGCGGGCGTAGCGATAGCGTTCGTCGCTCAACAGAAGCCCTCAAAAGATAAGCGTGGGACGTCAGCATTGGGCTGATGGCTATTTAACAGAATTGTCCACAGTTTCCTTCTTAAGAAATAAAGTTTACCATCAATTCCAAGGGCCTATCGACAGCCCTGTTGCCGTTCTTTAGTGCATTATCTATCACTTGCAACTTGAAAGCAGCCGTACAGCTTCAGTATCGCCTCATAACTTGACAAGGTTACCGACGCAACATACAAAACATGCCGCAACGCGCACTGGCCACTTCGGCTTCGCTAGAGTTGGATTGAATCTCTGTGCAATAGTACGCTTGATGCTTAAGAGATGGCGCTAGATGACTGATTGATTTGTGGGGTTTAACGTCCCAAAACCACGCTATGATTATGAGAGACGCCGTAGTGGAGGGCTCCGGAAATTTCGACCACCTGAGGTTCTTTAACGTGCACCCAAATCTGAGCACACGGGCCTACAACATTTCCGCCTACATCGGAAATGCAGCCGCCGCAGCCGGGATTCGAACCCGCGACCTGCGGGTCAGCAGCCGAGTACCTTAGCCACTAGATCACCGCGGCGGGGCAATGGTGCTAGATGACGTGCACTATCATCATCAGTGGCTGGAAAGAGCAGACGACATTATTGCAGCAGTTTTCGGGGGTGCGATAATTTATCGAGGAAAAAAGAAATGATATGTTTGTTGGGCAGTGTGGGGTGTGCGAGAATTGTGCGAGTGCGAGGATTATGCGAGTAAATACGGAATGCGAGCAATTTTTTTTTTTTTTTTCAGAAAAGCTGGCGAAATATTAAGGATGCGCAAATTATGCAAGGGCACAAATTATGCGTGTAAATATGGTATACCTCGCCTCATTTCATTGTCTGGGTTGATTCAATACAGTCGAACAAAGATATATCGCACCCGAAGGGGATCCCGAATCAGTTCGATATATGAAAACTTCTATATAAAAAAATACAGGCCCGAGAGCTTACCTGTAGCAGACCATCACCTACAAATGGCACATACAAGAATGACAACTAATTCCGCACACACGCTGCAACAGAATGTTTTATTTGCGTGAAAAAAAAATTGCTTATCTTGGTCTGCTTCTTCGTTTTTTAAATGAAGTTAAAGACGCTAGTCTCGATCTTATCAAGGTTGTCCAGGTGCGACAGCCCGGTTTCCTCCATGTGACCGATACAACGGCGAATGACGCCGAATGCTGCCGTCGCTTCCACGGCGTAGTACGCGCGTGTAGCCAACGCTTCGGCCAGACGATCCTTCTCGTCACATGAGCTGTAGGCCGGGGCATCTTGCATCCCTGCGACCGCAGCTACTATGTCCTCGTCTTCAAGGCTTGCAACGGCCCAGACATTGCAGTTCACTTCCACAATATCGTCCGCAGACACTTCATGTGGAACTGCTGCCGGGTAGCGGGATGACAACTTGCGAAACACGTAGTCTATGCGTTCGTCGTCGTCTTTACCGGTTTCCACAAGTTCCGCCATCTCGAAGCCTGCCTCGCAGAAGCAGTTAACCACTGTGTCTGTCTTCATGTCTCGCCAGGCGTTGAAGATCTCCGCGGGAGAAAACTTCGAAGAGATTTCCGGCCACTCCTTCGTCATCCACCGAGCTTCATCGATTTACCAAATCCCAGACTAAAGCCCGGACCACTTGTCAACGGCCCGCGGACACCTTGGCTCATAGGCGGCTACGTCACATGCACGTGATCTATAAGTCCCAAGCCTGCACGAGCGGCCTCAGGCCATCTGCGCCCTTGATGCTGTCTGCGTCCGCTGTGGCGTCTGCAATGTCATCTGCTCCCTCCATGGCTGTGACACAGGCCACAACACCGACCCCATTCCAACCTCAACAGCAGTTAGGTAGTGAATTATACCGATTTCCATTATGATGCAACTTCTGGGGCTCTTCGATTTTTCACTTCTGGCTACCACACCACCCGTGGGCTGCGAGAGCCAGCCAGAGCGCGCTCGTTTTTCTTGGGCTGCTCCATCCCCCACCCCCCGCGACGCACTTCCGGTTGGCGTTCGTTTTTCTCGGGTTGGATGGTTCTGGCGACCCGCGGGGAGCCCGAGGGTCGCCAGACACCTCCAGGACAATTTAGTCGTGGAAGCTTTCTGGAAGGTTTTGGGCAGGTTTCGGGCTAGCAGACGCCGAAAAGGTACGATTCGCGCTCGGTGCCATCTTTGTGAGGACTCGATGGATTGAAATGTGGGCACTTGAGGACTGCGCCTTCGCTTGTCATTGTGCGTGGCATTATCTTCTAAAGCCTGTTCTGCCTTGCGAGATGAGGCGATTACGAGTGGCGGCGAGTGTTTGAAGCTACTGTTTATCACTTTTTCCCGTGAAGCTCCCTCCGGTGAACAACGCAGTGAACTGTTGCCTGTTGACTGCATCGTGCACATGCCTTCAAAGTTATGTACGTACAACACGTTCGTGTGCACACATGAAAACAACTTTGGAGGTTTTTTTTTTTTCGTAGTAGTCGTTTGTGGAGCTGTGCCTGCCTTCTGTGCACTTAGCGAAAACGATTGTGATCGAACTAGCTCGCTCCGTCGTATGTTTGCGTACGTGAACCTCTTAGAACCTCTGTCCCGACTACTCGATTGATATTCGATGGTGATAAAAGGCCCTAGATCGCTACTATTGGCGATGCCCGCTGGTCGCGAACGGCGTGCGAACCCATTATTATTTATGAGCCCGCATATGTGGTGTGATATTATACGATACGCCGCAAGAAAAAAAAAACGAAGAATGGATTCAGAAATGTATACATCCTTCCGTGGCCCATTTCATCGTTGGCTTTGTCTTTTTTCACCTCTTCGTAATAATGTCGCGCAGTATGTTCTATGACCTAGTAGGTCAAATCAAAGCTGATATACATGATATTCGTGAAGTGCCACTTAGGACTGGAAGACAGGCCAGAACAAGTTCTAAAATGGCTCGAGAACGTGTCATGCAAATGTTTATTTTATATACGAAACGCACTCGTGGTACCGATACCTGTGCATATCATAAACTTAAGACAAAAACGTAAGTTGATTAACGTGTGTTTGCAACGTATAATACGCGATAGCTGAGCAGGTATATATCCTCGGGCTCTTTTGTGGACACGATCACTTTCGCCTGACTCCGCGTCGTGTTGTGCAGTGACTGATACATGTACCGTATTTACTCGCGTAACCCTCGCACTTTTTTTGCTGGAAATCTGATGCAAATTTGGGGGGTGTGAGAATTACGCGGGGAAAACTTTCCACAAAAACGTACAGAGCGAAAAAAGAAAAAAAAAACGAAGTGGCCGCAAATCGGGATTTTCACGCCAGCAACTTACAGCAAGCTTTAAGAAGTACTAATTTGAACTTACCTCAACAATAAAAGCAGAGGTTCAACGCAAGGCAAGATTTATTTGATACAAAAAAGTGCAAGCAAATAGTTGAGGATTAGAATACCATACGCAAAATTTGTGGCCATTGCGGGCATAACGGTAGCGTTCGTCACTCAACAGGAGCCCTCAAAAGGTAAGCGTAGGACGTCAGTATTGGGCTGATGACTACCGTATTTACTCGCATAATCGGCGCACTCGCATAATAGGCGCACCCCTAGTTTGGTCGCGGAAAATTCGATTTTTTTAAATTCCACGCATAATAGGCGCACCCCGAACTTGGCCGTGATCAGAAACGATTCTACCCCCCAGCGGTACAGTTGGAACGCGGTCCCCGTACCCTGAAGAAGAAAAGAAGGCAAATCGACGAGCAAATAAAAAAAATTCGAAGTGCAACGACCTAACCAACGTGTTTGTCGAAATAAAACTTGGAAAAAAAAAGCGTCCATGAGCGAAAAAAAAAAACGGCTGTTCCATCAATTACTGATACCCCCCAAATCGCCGCGCTTTTTGGAGGTCACGTGTACAACGCCGGGGGCTCGATCGCCATCACCACCATCAGAGAAAAAGAAAGAAACGCCATTTTGCAAGCGGTGTGCGTATGTTGTGGTTGTGTATTGAACTTTGGTTCCACCATGGGGAAGTACGCGAGCTACACGGCTGGGTTTAAACTGAAGCCAGTGCAGTACGCGCTGGAGCACGGCAACCGGGCTGCAAGCAGGCATTTCGGCGTTGGAGAAACCAGTATTCGGTACTGGAGGGACCAAGAAGAAAAACTTAAGGCGACGAAGAAGACACGACGGGCTTTCCGCGGTGCCAAGACCGGCAGGTATCCGAACGTCGAAGAGCAACTGGTCCGGCATATACGGGAGCTACGACAAGACGGCTGTGCTGTGTCGTTGGATATTGTGCAGACTGAGGCGCGCAGAATAGCCCGAGCGCAGGGCATCGAAGCAAAAGAGTTCAAAGCCAGCTCCGGATGGACAACTCGTTTCATGAGGCGCCATGGCCTCGCACTGCGAAGGCGGACCACCTTGTGCCAGCGCTTGCCCGCAGCGCTGGCACAAGGTCAGCGCTGCGGGCAACATCAGCTGACATCAGCTGCGGGCAACATCAGCTGAGGACAACATCAGCTGACTACAGGTGGTAAGATTAAGAGGCCGCCTGTGGAAATGCTGTGTGCTTGGATCGTGGAAGCGTGGCAGGCGATCTCCGACGAAGTCGTCAGGAAAAGCTTCAAGAAGACGGGTATCTCGAACGCACTGGATGCGAGTGAGGATGACATGTTGTGGGGTGCGGATGATTCGGACACCGAACACGAATCCCTGCTCGGCGAGGATGAATGTGTGATCTCCGACTCGGACTCCGAATAGGGAAAAGGAGGAACAGCTACGACTTTTGTGTAAATAAATTTTACGTGTGTGTGTGCAGTTGACGGCTCTCGCTTGTTCATTAAAAGGTACATAGGTATGTTCGTTTTATGCTGAATTAATTGGTAAACGATAAAGTCGCCTTTTACTTGACAAGTGTGCAGATTTAAAGCGCGAGAACCGAGTTGAAAAAATTTTCGAAAATTTTACCCCGCGTAATTGGCACACCCCTAACTTCGAGCCGGATTTTCTGAAAAAAAAGTGCGCCTATTATGCGAGTAAATACGGTATTTAACAGAATCGTCCGCAGTTTCCTTCTGAAGAAATAAAGTTTACCATCAATCACAGTTTTAGGCCCATGGCAGGTCCAACGCGCCTTGGTGGCTTTCCAGCTGCCGTCATTAGTAGCGAACACAAAACTCTTAGACTCCGAAGGGCCTACCAGCGGCCCTGTTGCCATCGTTTAGTGCATGATCTATCACTTGCAACTTGAAGCAGCCATGTAGCTTCATTATCACCCCATAACGTGCCAAGATTACCGACACAGCATACAAAACACGCCGCAACGCGCACTGGCCACTTCGGCTTGGCTTGGATTGGATTGAATCTGCGTGCAATAGTACGCTTGATACTTAAGAGATGGCGCCAGATGGCATGCGCTATCATCATCAGTGGCTGGAACGAGCAGACGACATTTTGGCAGTTTTCGGGGGTGCGATAATTACTCGAGGAAAAAAAGAAATCGTATTTTTTTTGGGGCGATGTGGGGGGGGTGCGAGAATTATGTGAGTGCGAGGATTACGTGAGTAAATACGGTACTAAAAAGACGTGAGCTTGTTAAGCTGCCAGCGTCGCGGCAGCTCACCTTGCATCATTCTCGAGGCAGGGTGCGCCAGCTGGCTGTTTCGGTCGCGGACGCAGCGAGTGATCGTGCGAGCGTACGAAATTGTACCCTAAAGGCGTACGCTGAAGGATGTTATTTCAGCTTTTTGGCGAGCTTAGCTACGTATTTCCAAGCGGACAATGAAGAAAAAAACCAACATACAAGCGGCGCATTGTTTCGTTTGTTGCCATGACGGTAGAGTTTGTTTACATTTACGTTGGCTGTCCCAGCGTTCTATTTTGCGATCTTCGGGTAGCTTCGGGTTATTTCGGGTTCCCCACACACGTGACCGCGACGCTGTTTCCTGTCCAGACCGGAACTAGCTGACTGACCCTCTGGCTACCTCTGGCTAGCTCTGGCTGCCAGAGAGCTGCCAGAAACCTGAAAATCGAAGAGCCCCATTGTAAGCGAACTACTTGATCGTGCATGCATCTTAGACCTACGCGGTCGTTCCACCGCTGTTTCTCCTACCGAGTATTAAGCGTGTTTGGCCAACCTTCAGGAATGCGCACATGCTCGTAGTGGCTCAAAACACCGATAACAAGAACTGGGTGTGCAAGCAATGCGAAATCCAAAAAGATGCAAGAAGCGGACATAAAAACAAAGAGAGAGCAAGAGCAAGCCCAAAATTTCTAGTGTCTAATTTAAGATCGACACAGAGGCATGCGCAACGTGCTGTCGTCTGCGAGCTGCCCGAAAGAAACTGTTCGGACAGTCCCGGGCCACCTGCAGGCCACCAGGCACGTAAAAAACAAACGTGTCTGAGCGATCCCGGACTAGTGGGCGGAGCTTCCGGTTCGTCCCTGAGAAAAACGAAAACGGCACCGGCATCAGGGGCCGTCTGGAGCTGTTCAGGGCGTGTAAACCGATGAAGCTCACTGCTGGATGTCCCGGCTGCTGACAGCTTTGCTTTCACCGAAAATGGTTTTGCAAACGATGTTGTAGTGCTGCTCAAATCAGTGAAGCCACCCGTAGTTGTCGGCGAAGTTGTTTCATCGAGGGCAGCTGCAAACCATTTGGCCTTGGCCTTTAGCATAGGGCCATCCACCGGAATGTTCTTCACACGCACTTCTAAAAACTTGGCATAGAGTGCCTTTTCTACATTCCCGTAGGCAGGAGTACGCACATGATTGGCTCCCGACGTTCACTACTCCTCCGCCTTTGCCTTCATACCTGCTTTGTTCTTCAACAAAGTACTACTTGGAGTGCTTCGTGGTATCCCGTAAGTCCACGACGGTCGAACATTTCTCGCCCACCTCAACACGCTAATAGGCTTCAACTTTGTCACTGCCCATAGCTACACGAGAAGTCGACAATTCAAGGAGTCCGCAGTGGCTCTGTACACCACGCACGCAAAAAGGAAATGCTTCACATGTGGTGGTACGTAGGCGACACAACAATGGTGGTAGTAGCTAGAAGAGGATGAAGGCGCCTAGTTTCTACAGCACGGTAGGGAGCATGGTGCAACGCCTACAGAAGCAACAAAGTGCTCGCGAGGCGATGGCCACCTACGAGGGCAACAGCAAAAGGCGCAAGCTGTGGTTGGCTATCAAAACTCACAAAACAGGAAAAAAAATAAAACGCGAAACGAGGAGGATGTCAGCTCCTACGTTTCTGCTCTTCGAGCCAACGGGTACACAGAGAAAGCATGAGAGAGAAAAAGAAAGAAAAAAAAAAAACCGTGCCGCAAGTTACAGATTGTGCAGTCTGAGCCCTTTCGCTCCCATCTTTTTTCAAGCATTTCGGGTTTTGGCGAAGGCATGGTGCCGCGCAGAAATCACCGGGCACGGCGACTGTCGATGCGCACTTTCCAGCTCGCGTGGCGTTCAATATATCTGAAGGCGGGCAAAAATACCAATCGTTTAATCGTGCGAATTTCTATACTTTTACAAAAAATTTTAAGGGGATAAGTTACGAGTTCAATATACACGAAAATTCAATATATGTGGGTTCGATATACAGTAGACTCTGATTAAACGAAATATGAAGGGATCAGTAAAATATGTTCCGTTTAAAGGAGTTCCATTTACCGAGAGATGAACAGGGGCACACAATGCAAGAGCAAAACCAATCTTGTCAGAAGCATTTGTTCCATTTAGGCAGCAGTTCCATTTACCAGTTTTCCGTTTACTGAGAGTCTAATGTATCCGTTTTCGACTGTAGCTCCAAAAGCACAATTTTGATTCCCTGCTCATGTTCCCATCAACTGTAATGATGATGAAAAGTCTGTCGTCTACAAAACATGGCAACGCAGCAATGTTTGCCGAGAGATAGTTGACCGACGTTCATAGCATCTCTATTGTGGTACCGTAAAGCTGTCACGAACGTTGTTTCCACTTTAACAAGTTGTGTGGCACTGCCTGATGACGCACACGGTAGACAGAGCTAGGACCCAAAAATGTGCCGTAGAACACAATCTAACACAACCAGTAGAAAAAACACTGGCACACTGCACCAAGCGAGTGATGGCAACACGTGACAATGTCCAGATGTACTTAAAAGTGGAATCAAGCAGATCGCTTGCTGTACTTCCACACTATATGTAGCTCAAAATGCAAAACTTGCAGTTCTTTTTTTTTTTTCCTTTCCATCATTCTGGGGCAGAGAAAGCTAATGCTCTGTTAATACCTTCTCTTACCATGAGGTTTCAGTGACGTCAAACGTTAGTGCCTATGGCTGCCATACCTTCTCTTACCATGAGGTTTCAGTGACGTCAAACGTTAGTGCCTATGGCTGCCAGTAGTGCCGCTTGAGTGCTTAGGAGCACAATAAAACTGCGATTTCAAGCAAGGTCATCGATTATAGTCTGGATCCTTGCTGAAGCAAAGAAAATTACAACTCGGCAGCTTCGATCTTTGTTCACAACTCCTTTAAAAGCACAACTTGTGCAACTTTTAATGGAAAAAAAAAACAAGTTTGGTCAATTCTAAGGATCAGAAATGCAGTTTCTTTGCCTGGTATAGTCATCAACAAGCATAGCTATCTATAGCAATCGATACTGGGTTTTTTATGCACTGCAACACACTGCCCCATGTCAGAATTTTCACTACTTCAGAATTTTCACTACTTACACATGTATCAAAAGCAAAATAG
Source organism: Rhipicephalus microplus (assembly GCF_043290135.1). Lineage (NCBI taxonomy): Eukaryota > Metazoa > Arthropoda > Arachnida > Ixodida > Ixodidae > Rhipicephalus > Rhipicephalus microplus. Next base: position 90,294,803 of record NC_134710.1, on the reverse strand, counting down.
TTTTCCCTCACTTTCTGATTAGGTCATTCATTTAGAAAAATTTGTCATTTGAAACCAGCAAAAAGAAACAAAGTTTGGCTACAATTGAACATAGCAACCCAGCTTTTGCAAAACACATTGTCTCACCTGAATAGCAGCACCTACAGCAACAGCTTCATCCGGGTTCACTGCTTTGCTTGGCTGTTTTCCGAAAATTTCCTGAACAGTTTCTTGTACCTATGGAACAGTAATTGCATGAATAACTATGTCTCTGAGGACGGCACAACACAAACCAATTGGCAACAGCAAGCTCAGTCAACTTTCTCCTCAAACATAGGAACATCATGTTCCAATTAGGAGACGAAAAATATTAACATCACAGCTTGCTGCTTGCAATAATCACGTGGTCTGCATATAAACCTTTGAACATGCAAGCATAAAAACTACCACTCACTATGCGATGCGCATAAGTTAATTTTTTACTTAGTGTTTTATGGTGGTTCACCGATGGGAATCGGTAAAGCAATAACAAATATGTTTCAACTGCTGTCACACAGTGCTTATTATTTATTTGCTTTCTTTCAAAGCCGGTGGGTACACTTATAGTGGATGACAATCTAAGAATAAATAAAATGTACCACAATGCATTAGTAAAAAACGTACGACTCATTACGACTCTTTCCTATGACACAACACGAGACGACGCACTGCTGCACCGAGAGCCACAAAAATTAATAGGATTTTCTCGTGATGCTTGTTCCTTCAAAAAGAAATTGTTTGACATTGTCTGCACATACCCAGCATCAGTCTCACCAGTTGTAAGTTGACGCATAAATAATTGTTGAGGTTTCAGGTCTCAAAACCACAATATCGGAATCCTATGATTGTGATTGTGTTATATATACTGCTTGGAATGCTTTACAGCATTTTATTGCGTGCCATCGTTTCAACAACAGCAGGCTGCAACATGGAATGTACCATATTTACCCGCTAAATGAGCCCACCTTTTTTTTTTTTTTTTTTAAGTTGACGCCAACTTGGGGGGAGGGCTGATCGATATATGGGGTTTAACGTTCCAAAACCACCATGTGATTGTGAGAAACGCCATAGTGAACGGCTCCGGAAATTTCGACCACCCGGGGTTCTTTAACGTTCCCCCAAATCTGAACACACGGGCATACAGCATTTCCACCTCCATCGGAAATGCAGCCACTGCAGCCGGGATTCGCTCCCGCGACCTACGGGTCAGCAGCCGAGTACTTTAGCCACTAGACCACTGCGGGGGTGGCTTGGGGGGGGGAGAGGGTTTATTACGTGACAGAAAAGTCAGGGGAGTTATAAGAGCGAAAATTTCGTGTGACGGCTTTGCTTGTTTTGGCCTGTGAAATGCGCGACAAATCTTCTTTTGTAGCCTGAAACTTTTTTTGTTTTCTCCCGTAACTAAAGCGCACCGATTGACGCTGAAGTGTCGTCCAGTCGCTTGGTTCCTATGCTTCAGCGCATGCTGTTTGTAACCAGCCGTGCAGCTTGAATGTGTGTTCCACGGTGGGAAAATGTGTTCCACTTAACAGGATTTCCGTTTACTGAGAGGTAAAGTGGGTTTCTGCATTCAAGTATGAAACAAATCATATGAGAGGGAGTTGTTACATTTAAGCAGCAATTACGTTCAACAGAATTCCACTTACTGAGAGTCTACTGTATATGTATTGTGCAGTGCAGGTATACTGCACAGCACACGTCACATAGAAAGGTCCGATTGTGGACGAAGTGTGCACAAAAGGAAATAGCTGATATAGCTTATACGTGCAACACAGTGTGGGAGCAACAAACTAGATATGGAGAATGTGCAGCTGGCACGAGCGTTATAAGAAAAAGAACTTTGTTAGTTTTGCGTATGATTATGTAATGTGCACCTCTTAAGCGGGAGACACATGGTGCGATTTCGGATGCAATTTGCCGTACGGCTGTTCATGCCAACAGCCGCATCCGACAGGCGGCCAACAGCATGCGGCGATGATTCGCACGCCGCGTGTGCATCCAACTTGCTGAATAAAGCCGCACGGCAACCGCACCGGTCTGGCGGTCGCAGCCAATGGCACCGCAGGAGCGTGACAAGTGTTGCCACAGGTGGGTGCCGTCACAAGTTTCTGCCTCGCCGCTTCGATAGCACCAATCGCCTTTGTTTTTTTTATATCGCGATTGCCTTTGGCATGAAGAACATTAGATAAACCGTTTCTGACATGAAATGACTCATGATTGAACAAAGTGATGCTTGAAGTGTGCTATTTCTGCAAGACAACGCCCGTTTTCGAAACGACCACGAGATGTCGAGCCGTGATGGAAGCCCATTATGCAGGTAAACAAACAGTGGCACCGATATCGGAGAACCGGCCCGCTTAGTTTTCACTTTTGCTCTTTGAATCAAGTCTGTCAATTAAACCAGTTGCACGTGTGAAAGCGTCATATAAGTGTATGAGTTTTTATCGTGTTGGTAAAAAAAAGCGCACATCAATGAGCTCACATTGGAAAGAGAGCGACGGTACCGAGAACGTCAGCCTTGCTAGGCCTACGCTCGGAATCGATAATGAATATGGGCTGTGTCGATGTTTGTCACTCGTGAAGATGTAGCTTTTTTGGCGATGTTATTAGACAACAAGGTACGGTTGCGTGAGCTTCTTTATTTTGCCCTTAATGAAGAGGATACCATGTCTTCCGAGCGTGCAAGCAGAAGGGCCGTATGTGGGCGGAGCCTGAGCGCTGATGGCTGTTCGCCCTATGTGCCGGGAACCGTCGTACGCGGCGTGCGGCGACGCCCGCCGCATCAAATGCCGAATTGCACTTTGTGTCTCCCGCTTTATGCAGCTGAGTTGTCTAACGGAATTCAGTTCATTCCCCAGCCCACAAAAATGTGGCAAGATAATGCATCGTAAACTCAATATTTATACGTTCTGCCTTCTTTTTAGCCAAGTGAAACCTAAATGGATCAACGTTTCTTCTTCTTAAAGAACTGAAGTATTTATTGAGTAGTTTCACCACAGAAACTTTTAGTGGTGAAACTACTAATCCCTTTAGAGCAGAAGCTTTTGTGCATCAAAATGTAATCCCTTTAGAGCAGAAGCTTTTGTGCATCATAGTTTCTAGAGCCCCCAAAATGCTAGATTGATAACACATCATTTTAGAATAATAATTCATGATAACAAGCCACAAAATATCACTCTAAATATGCCAGCCAATTAGTATTACAACTGTGCAAGAGGTTTATAACTTTCTCTCGATGAGTCACAGAACATGAGTGCAACTGCCTTAAAACACATGCTACAATCATAATCACGAACATTTCGACATACCTTTGGCATCCTTGTCATGCCTCCAACGAGTAACACTTCCCCAATGTCAGTACGCTTCACCTCTCCATCTTGCATGGCCTTCTTGCAAGGCTCCACTGTCCGCCGGATGAGGTCTGCCACAAGGCCTTCAAACTTGGACCTCGACAATTTAAGTGTCATGTGCTTGGGGCCAGATTGGTCCATGGTGAGGTAGGGTAAGTTAATGTCCGTCTATAAGAGGCAAATCGGCAGCGTGACACAAACTGCACTTCTGTCAACTGTAAACTGCATTCAAACGTCCATGGTGACATTTGAACATTACACAAGAAGCATTAACTGAAACATGATTAACCCTTTTCTGCTGAGTGTCGCGAATTCGTAACATACCGAAAAACGTGGAGCAAGCAAATCACAAAATGCATGCTGCCTTTAATGTCAGCAGTGAAGTACTCAGGTGAAACGTAGCTTTCAGCATGAAAAATCTCCCACCGTCTTGTGTAAGGTATTCTACGCTAGAACCAATGGTTTTGTAGATGATGGCGGACAGCACAAAGCATGCGCAACAGCTCTCCCTTCTTCGTTCTCGCTCACCTGGGTAATGTGAATTCTATCTTCAATAATTTTGTTTAGTTGGTGTGTACGCACTCAAAATCTGCCACATAACAAGTTCTGGAGTTCTGAAGTACATTTTTGTAACAAGACCCTCGTTTCTGTGACATATGGAGAATCAGCGACATACCTAAAAGTATGCATTAAAATCGTAGTTTAGATCATTTAACTGCATAATCAATTAAAGGTTGCTATTTATAGCTGGAAAATGAAAAGTTTTTACTTTGTTCGGCTGTGTCATATTTTTTTTTCCACTCATTCGTAAAGTTCCCTGTCCCTTGTCATGGTGCATTTTACTCACGCTGTGTTAGTTTTGTTTTTTAATGGTGAATTCATACAAGTTGCTGTACTCAAAAGTACTTTCAAATGCTATATTAGAGTAGCTGACGCACACACGATTTGTAACTTGAATCATGCAGAGAAATGGTAAAATGAGCTGCCAAACATATGCACAAAATATTGTTCCCTAGCCCTTCAAGCATTTGCCACAATATGCGCCAGTTACACATGAGATTTTTCGGACTATGAAGGAACTGCAAAGTTGTCTAAAATATAGAACAGCCCAAGAAAACAACTGCATGCATTTTCAAGTCGCTAAAATGACCCATTCCCCAAAATTATGCCTAAATTATAGCTCAAAAGGCCTGCCACTACACTTAAAGGGCCCGTAAACCACCCAGAGGCAGAAATTCAGTTGTGGTGGGGAAATTGTGCACGAGTGCACGACGAACACAGAGCCGTGAGAATTTTTCGAAGCGGTGCAGCAATAGCGAAGTTAAATGCGTTTGATTATCGAAACCATGACGACCACATTTTTCAGTCTCTCGTGCACTTCCCATCGCTGGTATCCTCTCTCACGCCGCTTTGCCCTCTTGCTGAGCGCCCCTCCCAATTTCGCGAGGTATACGGCAACGCTAAAGCGCTGCTTGAAACACCGTCTACTTCCGGTTGCTGCGACTCTGGCCGTCGACTCCTTCAGTTGCATTGTAGCTGTGTGCTTGTTGGCGAACCCTGGCTACCGTAATCGTGCTGGTATGAACCATGCGTCGCGCGCGCGCCTTCAAATGATCGCCAACGCGATGGACCCGTACGGGGACACGCCAAACCCAGCATGTGTTGCATGCCCACGGGCAATCCGACAGCCGTTTACAGACTGACCGGAAGTCGTAGGCTCTTGCTCAACCTATCACAGCATATTTGGCTCAGCGCATCAGAGATGTGGCACGGCACGCAACGCGTAGGCTTGAAAGGCTTCTTGAAATCTGTGGCGCGCCGAAGGCATGTAGCGCTGCCGCAAATTCCATCGTGATGGCGTTCTGCACACGATGCGCGCGTTTATTTCAAATGTTTCAAAAAATATCGGAGGTGGTTTGCGGGCCCCTTAAAGACAACTAACATTTTTCAACCCGGTTTTTCTACAGCACAACAGAAAGCTTACCCTTCGTAGTGTTCACAGTTAATCCAAAAAGCACATAGTCATTTTATAAGCATTATTTTTCGATCTAAAAGGTTCTGAACATGAATGAGCCCTTTCATCCAGCAACGCTGAGGAGTGATAGTGATGCCAGTAGCCTTTCCGGTGACTTGTGCATGCTGTCGTTCTGCTTTCGCAGGAGTTCCTGTAACTACGCTTGATCACGTTTATTCTGATCTTTACAACTATTTCTGAAAATGCCAAGCCGTTACAATTAGATGATGTGTATTTATACAGCTTCTCTACATTTGTACCGCGTTGTGTGCGCCTGAGCCCAAGGCTGTTGTGCCTGTGTTGTGGATGGCTTGTCCTATCATTGATACTCTCTCGACACACGAGCCAAGCCAAGCCACCGAAAACGTCACTGTGAATATACACAGCCGTGCTGACTAGCAGTACACGCCATTTCTGAGACAAATTGTAAATAGAAAAAACCACGTCACTCCAAAATATTAGCGACCCGGAAACTGCAGGCACAGTTTCATGAGCACGCAGAAAAGTTTCTAAAGACGCACTGGCGAGCATGGGATGATTGTGTCATTCGAAGATGATTGATTTGTGGGGTTTAACGTCCCAAAACCACCCTATGAGATGTGTCATTCGAAGAGAGTGCCACTTTACTGCATAATACTAACGCAGGCCTATATGTACATTTTTATAGAGTAATATCTTTTATTATAAAGAAGCAAGCAATATTTCTTATAGAAAAATTGTTGACCACAAACACTACTTTATGGTCACATGACAAGGCACATCGGATAATTGAAGTTTCTGCCACCAGATGGTGCCACAGACTATTTTTGTGATTTTCAAAAAAATAAAAAATATAACCACTTTTCATGAGAAAAACAGGGTTGGTTTGAGTCACTATGAGGGACAATCTTTCCATCCGTGCAATCATCTCATTTAATGTTCTCGGCAGTTGACAGTCCCTGTAACAGGTGAGGAAGAGAAAAGTGTGCACTTGTGCAACTTGAACGTGCTGCTGCAAGAATTTAGCCACGTGTTGTAATAATGAACTCACAGGGTATAAAACTCGTTTCGGTTGCACACAATCCTCGGACGTTTCCCTTGCATGCTCTTTCATTGAAGTTAGCCTGATTATATGATTGTGAAGTGTTATTAATATGAGCTTTAGCAGTTTTATAAGTAAGCATGCTGAGAAAACAATGCAGAATTTTTACCGCTCTTTCATAGCATTTTTTTGAAATAAAGGCCTGCAAACTAGGCAAAAAAAAACTTTTTTACGTCAAATTTGAGAATTTTTATAGAAAATTACACAATGCAGAGATTCAAATTATAATTGAATGTAAGCACGTCTATATTTAGCTAAAGAAATTTGAGGTACGTAGCTTTAATATATTTTGTGTAATTCATCGCCAAATTAAAAAAAAAAACAGCAGAGCAGGTAAGCACGGCACTCTATCTCTTCGTCATTATTGATTTACTGTGCTTCGAAAAAATGTTTTTGAGCAAAACCAATTTCAGATCTCGTTTCCACTGATCAGGCAACAATATATAAAATTTGGAAAGAAATTTAAGAGGTCGACTGGCCATAGTTTGTTCGATCTTATAAGGAATCACCCCAGAATGAATCCATAAAGCATGTGATGGTGCTGTAAAGGTGCCTGTATTATCAGGCATGTCTGAAAAACTGGTTATTAATTGCATTTAGACATCCTTCAGCTTGGCCTACATTGATGACGGTTGCTTTGGCGCAAACAAAACTTCAACATGCAAACCCTTACTAATCTATGAAAATGAACAGATAACTGCCACGGTACCTGAACAGATGATGAAAGCTCAATTTTGGCTTTCTCAGCTGCCTCTTTCAAGCGCTGCATAGCCATGTTATCCTTGGTAACATCGATCCCTTGCTGTAAAAAATAATGAAGTACTGATAAGTACAATCGAAATTGAAACATTTAGGTCATATGAACCAGAACAGGGCTACCTCACGCTTGAACTCTTGCACAAGAAACTTGACAAGAGCATTATCGAAGTCCTCTCCGCCAAGGAATGTGTCACCATTAGTTGACTTCACTTCGAAGACTCCCTTCTGGATTTCAAGCACTGAGATGTCAAAAGTGCCTCCTCCCAAGTCATAAACAGCAATGCTAGGGAAAGAACAACCATAATTCAAACAAAATTGTTTAGGCTCACTACACGAGTAATACCAACAGTATATGAGTAGCACTGCAAATTCCTATGCTACAGAGCTTTGCAATGCAGTGTGTACCACTTATAAGCCTCGTAATGCAATAAAGTTGAGCCCTTTTTATAAGAGGCATCACCAGGGAGCAGTTCCTGCCTCTTATACAATGTGTTTCTTGTATACAAGGGATCACGCTCGCATTTTCTGATCAACCATTCTTTCAATGTAGGTGCACTGGTTTCTCTTGTACCGAAGTGTTTCTTATGAAGGGGTTCAACTGTGCTTAGCATACACTGAGCTCAGTCCGTGTTCTCCTCAAATAGAATTCGTTAGGAGACGAAAAATTTGACATCACAGCTCAAACTACATTAACAGAGAAACAAAACTGATGAATGTCAAGACATTCACACACAAAAAAAAAAGAGCTCACATTTTGTCATCAGTCTTGTCCATGCCATAAGCCAAAGCTGCAGCAGTTGGCTCATTGATGACTCTAAGAACATTAAGGCCTGCAATCTGGCCTGCATCTTTCGTTGCCTACAAAGTGGATTTTCATAATTTGTAACTGACAGATTAAGCACAAGTTGCACATTGCCAAGTCAAGAACACAAAGTATTACTGAACACTTGCCTGTCGTTGGGAATCATTGAAGTATGCAGGAACAGTAATGACTGCATTCTTAACATTATGGCCCAAATAACCCTCTGGAACATAACATATATTTATTGCATTTCCAGTGAAACCATACAATGTAATACAAGGACAAGAATTTTGTAACTGACCTGCCGTTTCTTTCATTTTCATGAGCACAAACGCCCCAATCTGGCTGGGGGAGTACATCTTTCCATGCGCCTCAACCCAGGCATCTCCATTGGAAGCTCGCACAATTTTATAGGACTGAGTTTGCCTAGTGAAAAAACATAAGTTTAGAATGTGCAACAAGCTGTTCAGTTCAAGAAATATCATAAGCACTCACATGTCTTTCTTGACTTCAGGGTCTTCAAACTTTCGACCAATCAGTCGCTTGGTGGCTGAAAGTGTATTAGCTGCATTGGTCACAGCTTGACGCTTGGCAGGCATGCCTACTAGCCGTTCTCCATCAGCTGTAAATGCCACTACTGATGGCGTAGTCCGAGATCCTTCAGAGTTTTCAATGACCTTTGGTGTCTTTCCCTCCATGACTGCCACACACGAGTTGGTGGTGCCCAAGTCGATGCCAATAACAGCACCTTTAACTTGGTCAGATCTGTAAACCACATGCATTCTTTCATATCCCATGAAAAAATTGAGTAACACAAAAATTACAGGTGTTTATACATACTACACAACATTCAAAGTTTCACGCTTTCATGCCGCACTAGAAAGCACCAAATCAGATGTCTAAATCTTATTTTTTTAAATGCCATGCTGGTGGGATGGATAAAGTCACCACTAGCAGCACTTTTTTTTTAAAGGCCTAAACAAAAGTTTCAGAGCCATAGAAGTTTTAATAGTGTTCTGGGGTGCTTCATTGACTCAATAGAGTGCCGACTCGATAGCCTTCAAAATAGCCCATGTGGATGCTCATGCTTGACAGTTGAGTCAACAGGCCATCGGTTCATAGCCTCCCAAATGCCTGTGTGACAGGGCTATAAGGGGGCAGTCATAAGTGAATAAAATTACATGAACTTCGAACTTCGGCATAATACTTGAGGAATAGTTAAGAAATTGGGTTGTAAATAACAATGACAGAAACATCAGAGGGGAAGATTAATGTCACAGTTTGAGAATGGTTCAAATGTCATGATTATTATTAAAGCAGTGCTCTACTTATTCAAAATGAAGGTAAATGTACAACACAAGATGCGCCACAAATGGGACATTTTGAACCGATGCCAATGACGTCAAAGGACCAGACAACTACAATTAACCACAAGTAATCAGAACAATTGCACTAAAAAACTTCCATGCATTACAACACACAAAATGCTGCTTTTCCTATATGTTAGATTCATGAAAAAAACTACCCGCATTTGCAGTGCTGCACAATTTTACCGAGAAACACCTGAATCACTCAACAGTCGTTGAAATATCTGTATAGCAGCACGACAACTCTATCTTGAGCTGCGGTGTTTCGATGGCCATTGACTTTCACAAGTGCCCGTGTGACACAGGTATAATACCTGGGTCACACAGGCACTTTTGAATGGCCGTCAAAATGCTGCAGCAGTTTTCAACGGCCGTTCAGTGGCTCCAGTATTTCTCACAAAAGTTGTGTGGCGCTGCTAATCTTTCTTTTTGGTTTCATGTTATCGTAAGTAAAATAGTATACACTTCAAAGTACACACTCATCTGTTATTTTTGTTTAAGCATTTCAATAAATTGTTTATACTAATCATGAATGCATATTTGGTTTTCAAGTTGTCGAGCAGCGAAAACTGTGGCCACGTTGTCACCGCTCATCAACATTGTCACATTCCGGCTATTTCCGCTTTCTTCACTCAATAGCCATAGAAGTTTCAATGGAGTTGTGGGGCGCTTCATTGACTCTATAGACTATTGACTCAATGGCCTTCAAAACCGCGCATGTGGATGCTCATGCTTGACAGTCAATAGGCCATTGGTTCATAGCCTTCCAAATGCCTGTGTGACTCGGGTATAAGGGGGCAGTCATGAGTAAATAAAATTACACGAAATGAACTCAGAAGTTCAGCATAATACTTGAGGAATAGTTAAGAAATTTGGTTACAAGAACTCTTACAATAGCACTAACGCACATTCTATACATTTTCATTTTATTGCTCAAAATAAAAGCACTGGGGTCGAGAACCCTAAAAAGAGAATATTGTGGTGCCTTACAACGCATTGAATATATATTGAATAATATCCTTGTCACATGGCACCTGTAATGTCGATACGAGTGATATTGGGTATTAATCGCATTTTCGCTGCTGCTACAGATGCATAGTGAATGACATTCACACCTAACGACATTCGCCCATTGAATGTGTTCACATAACTCGTGGAAGCACTGCTTGTGTAATCTCGTCAACAGGCGCCTTGACAAGACATTACAAAATTGACATGGTAAAGCAAGTGTAAATGATGTTCAGATGTTTATTGAAGGTCAACTTTCCATAACTTTTTCATGTACAACACGATAGTGGAAGAAATTTGTGCGGCTATATTCTCTTTTCCAGACTCCGACTTGACGCTATGGTGCCTCCTGTCACATGTTTACTAACGCTCGCTGTTTGATGCAGCGCCGTGCTTTAGACACTGACATGCTGGTAGCACAATACACAATGCAAGTGCTGGACACCAGTTTAAGAAGAGTTTTTTCAAACCAATTATCCTTTCTTGGGAAACACCACAGTTCTCTTATGATCGCCTACAAAGTCGAAGCCCAAATAGCCGCCAACGTAAACAAATCTGCATGTAAGCACAGCTCCAAATTCCTCGCTGTCTGTGATCTTATTTTCAACAGCAAGCTTGAGGCACTTCAGTCGGTTCTGATGCTTCATTCGGAGAAGCTAGAAAGCAATTAATGTTTGTTTGTACTAATCATCATTCATTGCGGTCACAAACTCATGAACGCCATGGTTCCAAATATTGTCGACTGTAAGGCATGATCGGCTTTAAGCTAGTTTTGCTTAAGATACGTATGAAGATTTTTTTTCTCCTGATGTTTTATCGCGTAGCAGTATATTTTGAACAAGCCGGACAATATTACACAAATTAGATGCACGATTTGTAACTTTTTCATACCAAAGCATGCTGCCGATAAACATTGACATCAATTGTGAATGTCATTTCACATAGCCATGTGGACTCTGAATGCGAGATCGCAATTACATTTGTGATGAATGTCATAATCTGCAAATGACATGCAGTTGTCATGTGACAGAGGTATAACATTACTAAAAATTACTTGGGTTGGTAAACAACCCTGAGGTCCAAAAATGGTTATGAAGACAAATACCGTATGTGCACTTTTGCTATGTGAACATGCTGCCACAAACATTTTGCGAACGCGTCCTATAATAAGGAAGTTACAGGGGTTAAAACATCTTTGTCAGCAGACTTCCAGTGATGGAAGCAGCATTTTGATTTTAGGAACATATTCTGGAACAGAAAAAAAATGGTGCTTTAGAGCAGCCTTCAGTGTCTTCGGAGCAGAAAAGAAGCGCTAGTTTGGGGTGGCTATTGGCGTTTTCGGAGCAGATGCATGTTCCTAACGGCTCCTGAAGTCAAAAGCATCATTTAAGCATCTCATAAATATTTATATTTAATATTGAACATGCAGTATACTAGTACGCAACTAGTATACAAACAGTATAGTAGCACCACTGGCATAAATCATGGAGGGTGGGGTCAGGGGGTTTCAGAACCCCCTTGGGAAGCGTCCCCCCTTGAGATTTTGTTTTAGTGCACGCTAAAATTGAGATAACAGTTCACTATAGTGCAATCAACTTTTTTAAGGGCTGTTTATCTTTTACTGCGTACATGTGTTCAATGCCCCTCTACAGTGGGAACTATGGAAATCACAAAAAGTTAAAAAAAAAGACAGAACAATGCAATTGCTTGAGCTCGAACCCCACACTCGTTCAAAATTGTATGTCTTATTATTACGTTAAGTTTTATTGGCGCAAGGGCATCTAAGGCCAAAGAGCGCCAGTACAAGTGTTGTTTCATTTCGGTTATTAGTTCAAAAATTAAAACAAATGATTAAAACATGATTAAAAATTAAAACAAATATCTACGAACCATTTAAAATACTGTGCATTTAAAAGGAATGTCACTTTGCTAAAACCTTCATTTCGTTGGCTGAAGTCTGTGATGATAAATTAGTCTGCAAGGCCCAAGACTCTCGCAGATGAAGTCCTTGCCTGGGCAAGAACTGCGAAGGCTCAGACATACTTTTTAGGCACCAGGCGGTACCTCACACTTGAGGCGCAGCCTGGTGGCTAGGATGGAATGATATCATTGTTAAAAATTTGACTTTCCCAAGATAATGAAGAAGTCTCTTAAGGTCAACCACTGCATCAAGTGATAAAAACAGCGCTGGATGAAGTGGGATATGATATCGATAGAGCTCCCTGAAATGGGTCAGTCGTGCTTGGTGAAGCACAGGACATTGTACGAGGACATGCACAACGGTTAGACTCTCTCCACAGTGTATACATGTAGGTGGCTCAGTGCCTGTCAAAAGGTGTTTATGAGTGGCATAAGTGTGGCCTATTCTGAGCCGTGTTAGAGTGACTTCGGCGAACCTGTTGAGTTTTTGGGGGATAACTTTTCTCAGCTGGGGTTTTACAAGGTGGAGTTTGTTGTTGACTTCTCTGTCCCATTCAGCTTGCCAGTGGTTGCGTAGACCTCTACGTACAACAGGTTTTAGATCTACACCCGAAACAGAGGTTATATCTATGGTTTGCCAACCAGCGGCTTCTCGTGCATTCTTGTCCACTATTTCATTGCCCGCAATTCCAGAATGACCTGGAACCCAGCAAATAACAATAGAAAGTTTTAGGTTGTAGGCTGCATAGATTTCGTTAAGGAGCTTGTTGAAAGTAGGGTTCTTGCTGTACTTACCACAAGACAGGGCCCTGACAACACTTAAAGAATCTGTGTACACTATAGACTTTTGTATCTTGTGTTGTTTAATGTGTTGTATAATAAGCAGGATACCATAGGCTTCCGCTGTGAAAATGCTGGTATGTGTATGCATGGTTCTGGTGTCCGAGAACTTTTGTCCATAGGCTGCACAAGATACAGATGTTTGAGACTTTGAGCCATCAGAGAAGAACGCGGTTGAACGATATTTGTGTTCAAGGGCCAAAAAATGTTGCTTTTCCTTTATTTCCACTTTCCTTTATGATGTCTTTGAATGTCTTTATTTCCAATTTTCCTTTATGATGTCTTTGAAAGACCAGTCACAAGTGACTGGACATTGCTGCCAGGGAGGGATGTGTTCGACATGGTCACTTTCCTCCAAGTCATTGAAAAAATTTTCAAGTTTTTCTACTGCAGGTCTTATTGCCAATGGAAACGGTGGGGCGATAGAAGGACGGTTTAGGTATAACTGGGTAGTAGACACATCATTCATAAGTGTTTTACATGGACGCTGCTTCAGAGACATGATCTTAACTGCATAGTTGACTCCTAGATACGTGCGCTGATTGTCTAGTGGCCACTGATCTGACTCTGCATAAAGGCTTTGAATAGGGCTGGTACGGAAGGCACCAAGTGCCAGCCGGATACCTAGGTGTTATACAGGATCCAACATTTTCAGTGCTGTCCTTGAAGCTGACTGATATACTATGCATCCATAGTCTATGCGTGACAGAACCAGGCTTCGAAACAGAGATATGAGACAGTGCCTGTCTGTCCCCCACGACTGATGCGATAAAATCTTTAAAAGGTTCATGGTCTTGAGACATTTTAACTTCAGCTGTTTTATGTGCTGGATGAAGATGAGTTTGGAATCAAAAATTACACCGAGGAATTTTTGTTCTTTCGCGATGACTATGTTTTGTCCATTCATTAGTATGCAGGGGTCAGGATGCACACCTCGTCGTCTCGAGAACAGCACACTAGTAGTCTTGTCAGTGTTAAACTTAAAACCATTCTCGTCAGCCCATTTTGCAAGTCGGTTAACACCTAACTGTATCTGGCGTTCGCATACAGTCAAGTTACACGATTTGAAACTAATTTGAATGTCGTCCACGTATACAGAGTACGATATCGCAGGTGGAATAACAGAGCGAAGAGAGTTCATTTTAACTATAAATAGTGTGCAGCTTAATACTCCTCCCTGCGGCACTCCATTTTCTTGAAGAATTTGTGCGCGATAACACAGTACCTATTCTTACACGGAACTTCCTTTCAGACAGGTAATCTTTTAAGATGGTAATCAACCTGCCACATAATCCGAAAGACAGTAGATCTTGCAAAATTCCATATCGCCAGGCAGTATCATATGCCTTCTCAAGATCGAAGAAAACAGACAGACAGTATTGATTGTGTACAAACGCGTCACGTATATACGACTCGAGGAGGACAAGATTGTCGGTTGTGGATCTAGCTGTACGGAAACCAGACTGGCACGGGTCCAATATGCCATTGTATTCCAAGTAGTAGACCAAGCGGCAGTTAATCATTTTTTCAAACACTTTGAGTAGGCAGCTTGTGAGGGCGATAGGCCTGTAACTATTTACCGAAGAGGGATCTTTGCCCTGTTTAAGGATTGGTAGTACTATTGCCTCTTTCCAAACAGAGGGTATTTTGCCGGTATTGAAAATCTTGTTGTAAAGTGCTAAAAGGCAGTTCAGGGTTTCATCATGGAGATTTCTGATCATTTCATAAGTAATTGTATCAGAACCAGGAGCAGAACTTTCACAGGAACCAAGGGCGAGCTTCAGTTCATATAGTGTTAGTGCTTTATTGTATCCGTCTGATACAGCCTTGTTCCGGCACAGAGGTACACTTTCAGCTGTGCTTTTGTGGCGTAAGAACTTAGTGGTATAGTTTTCTGAGCTTAACATTTTGTCAAAGTGTTCGCCGAGAGCGTTTGCCTGTTCTATTGTATCACCGCAGTCATTCACCAAAGGGAAGGGATTTGGGGCTTGTCCTTTAAGTTTATGCACCCTATTATAAACCTTGCTGACGTCTGTGTAGGAGTTTATTGAGGATATATAGCGTGTCCAGCTTTCCCGTTTGGCTATACGGCGAACAGGCCTGCCATTCGCTTTGCAACTTTTAAAGGTTATCAAGTTTTCTGCTGTTGGGTAGCGAGAAAAAACCCTCCATGCTTTGTTTTGCCGTTTTTTAGCAATTTCACACTCCCGATTCCACCATGGCTTTGTGTTAACCTCATCATTCCTGGACTGCGGTATGCACTTCTTTGCACAAGTAAGAACATATTCAGAAATATAGTTGGCCGTCTCTTCTACTTCCAAATGGTCTACCTCTTCGAGGTGTAGTGTACATAGCTCTCTGAATTTCACCCAGTTTGCAACATGAAAGTTCCACTTTTTGGGATAAGACGGCCGGTCATCCCGTTGTTTTGTTACTAAAGGAGTTGGAAAATGGTCACTTCCACATGGATTATTAATAACTTTCCAATCTAAGTAAGGTAGGAGTGACGGTGACCCAATGGCTAAATCTATGCATGAATATGTATTGTGTGTGGTACTGAAGTATGTTGGCTCTGCCTTATTGAGCAGACAAGCTCCAGATGCGAGAAGAAAGTTTTCTATTGCACTACCTCTCGCATCACATTTGGTATCACCCCATAGCAAACTGTGAGCATTAAAATCTCCAATTAACACATATGGTTCTGGAAGCTTATCACTAAGCTTTTCGAACTCTGTTTTATTGAATGGTTCGTTAGGGGCAATGTGGATCGAGCAGATAGATATAAGACGGTTGAATAGAATAGCGCGAACAGCCACAACCTCAAGAGAGCTTTGTAGCACAATGTGCTGGCATGCTACGCTTCTTTGTGCAATGATGGCCACACCTCCAGAAGAGAAATTGCCACCATTTCGATCTTTACGAAAAACCACATATCGATTTAAGAAATTCACATGAGTCGACTTTAAATGAGTTTCTTGAACACAGAACACTTTTGGCTGATAGTCATTAAGCAAGTCTTTGATATCATCTAGGTTATTAAATAGGCCTCTGGCATTCCACTGTAGTATTTGTGTGTCCATTTTAGATGTGTTTTGTGTTGTGTGCTCAAGGATGGAAAGTAAGCTCACGGACCCTTTCCAGGGGCCGCGACACGAGATTTTTTCTTTTTTGGATCGGTCGACAGAGTAGCGCCGATCCTTAGGCACTGGCTGCGCCCTCACGCTCGGTGTTGTGTCCATTGCCTCTTGCGAGGCGCTGGACACGCGCTCTTGCGAGCGCTGCATTTGTTTTGAGGGCCTCGCCTCAAAGGACGAGACCATCGCCGCCCCCAGCCCGGAGGTTGGTGGGTCTTTCTTGGATGGCGGAGCAGCACTTACTGCAACCGCCGAGAGGGGGCGGGTGGCGTCACCGCTGGCTCACTACGCGTGTGCCAGACAGGCGCCGGGGGCCGTCGTGGCGCTGCCCCCTGACGCGCCACTTCGGCAAAGCTGGTTTCTGGTAGGCAGGACACCTGCCTTCGTGCCTCCCTAAATGAAATGTTTTGTTTTACTTTAATTGTGATAATTTCCTTTTCTTTTTTCCAGCATGGGCATGACCGTGAGTATGCGGCATGCTCCTCATTACAGTTCGCACAGTGAGGAGAGTTTTCACAGGCATCAGATGTGTGGTCATCAGCACTGCATTTTGCGCAAGTTAGGCGGCCTCGGCAGTTTTGCGAACTGTGGCCGAACCGCTGGCATTTGAAACATCGTAAAGGGTTTGGAATATAAGGCCTCACTCGAAGCTTGATGTACCCAGCCTCAACGGAATCGGGCAGTACACTTGAATTAAACCTAAGTATTAGGTGCTTAGTCTGGACTGCTTTGCCATCACGTCTCATCCTAATTCGTTTCACGTTGATGACATTCTGTTCGCTGAAACCCTCCAGGAGTTCAGCCTCAGTCAGCCCTAACAGGTCATCATCTGAAACAACACCACGGGTGGTGTTCATGGTTTGGTGTGGGATTACTATGATTTTGGTATCTCCAAATTTCACTTGATTAGGCAGTTTCTCATATTGTTTCTGGTCGCGGAGCTCCAACAGGAGGTCACCACTTGCCATTCTCGATGCTTTATATCCTGGGCCAAAGATTTCTGTCAAAGACTTCGAAACAAGAAAAGGTGAAATTGTTCTCACTGGTTTGCCGGGTGTGTCAGCGTGGATAACGTGGAATCGGGGAAAGGATACTCTCTGGTGACCAAAAAACTGGAATACTTCATCGGTGCGCCCTCTTTTCTGAGGGCGATCAGGGAGTGGGGGGAAGGAACAAGCCATAAGAAAAAGTTTATTTTCGGCAGCGGCGCCAGCCACCCACCATGGAGTCCTACAAGGGGATGCTGCAGGGTCTGTAAGCACGGGACCTGCAGACGCCAGCTGTACACCACCACTATAACCGAATATGGTGTATCCAAGGTAGGATAGCCACACAGGGTTAACCCTTGCCGCCAGGAAACACGGAAGTCAACGGAAAAGAGTAGAGGACAGGAAAGATTTGAAGTAAGAGAAAACACGAAGATGTGAGGGGGAGACAGGAAAAGGCGACTGCCGATTCCCCCCAGGCGGGTCAATCCGGGGGTGCCGTCTACGTGAAGCCAGGGCCAAAGGGGTGTGTTGCCTCTGCCGGGGGGCCTTAAAGGTCCAAGCACCCAGTGTCGGCTCAGCCCCCAGGATCCCCTTTTCCCCGGACACGGCAAAGCCACGCACGGCTAGGCGTGGGAGGGAGTCAAAACTCACCCGTTAGCTCGGGTCCGTGGTGTCACTACACACCAAACGCCTACTTGCGCAGGCGCCCCTGCGGGCCAAAATTGTATTTCAAACTAGAATTTAACTCTTATATAAATAAAGATACAACCTATATTGAAACAAAATGGCCACCATGGCCTGATTTTGGCACCCCTTCTCATTTTTCTGGATTTACGTCACTGAATAACATACTAGGATTATAGTGCATACAGCTAGCTTTTGGTTTCACTTAGGCTCACTGGATGGTCACGTGGTTCAACTTCACTGTTCTGAGTTTGCTTACACCATTTCGGAGTAGGTTTGTAGCAGTTACTAGCAAATATTGCACTTTGGAGCACCATAGAGCAGCATTTCTTTGTTGGAGCAGTTTGGAGCAATTGGTGCAGCACTTCCCATCACTGGGTTTCAAATTTTTATGCGGCTTCCCCACCCTTCTCTGCCCCAGGGAGGGGAAAGGCAATGCCGTTGCCGTTACTCCACCCACTTCGACAACGTTACACACTAGCGATACGACATCGAATCCCAGCCAACTACCGCGCAGGATACCCCAACATGAGCACGTCATAGCGGTGCGGGTAAAAAACGCAGTTTGAGGAGCAGCCCTCCCCTATTGGTAAAGTAGCAAGACACCTTTTGTCCTAATAATACCATTTCACCTGGTAGCCTCTGGCTCAACGAAATGACAGAGGGCACCACAAGAAAATGTAAATGGGGAATGCGCGGCCAAAACTGCATGGCCGCAGGGCCAAGCCAAGAGCCGCCCCAGAATAATGTTAAGCTTTCTGCGATTCCTTATGTACACCGCGTATCCCATAATTATTTGAAAAAAGATTTCCAAACATGTTGATGTAAAGGTGGTCTTTTCTGCCCCGTTGAAACTTTCCAAGCTCTGCAAGATGACTAACCCTTTTCTCGGGAAAGCTCCGGCCTGCAAAGTGAACCACAAGAACAAGTATGTAAGCTGTCAGACGCCTGTGGTCTACGAGTTCCCTTTGTCGTGTGATAAAAGTTACGCAGGCCCTACCGAGCAATGCCCGAATGAAAGGCTAAGACAGCGTAATACCAACGTCAGAAATGGCAAAGAAGGCCACCTTGCGATTTACTGCCGGGACGGTCATTGCGTTCCTGACTTTAGCACCTGCAAAGTAGTCGCCTGAAGTCCTGATAAATCAGTGCGACTAACCATTGAGACCAAGAGAATAATTGAATTATGTGATTATGCATCAGCGTAGTCTCCATTTCATCATCGCCAAATGAGTTACGCTACTTGAATGCGACAGCGCAGTGAGGCACGGTGATAGCATAGTGCATGTGCTGTCTATATATGTTCTGTGCTTTCAGAAATAAATCTTAGTTGGAAGTGGCGCACCGTGTGTGTACTGTCTCTCTTTGTCCATGTCGTATTCGCGCCTTAAACTTTAAGTATCTTAAACCAACAAGCCCAGTCTGCCAATCTAAAATAGTGGCTTCTTCATGACATGCCATGTTAGTGTGATGTCGCACGAAAACAGAAATTCGCGATGTGTTAGCAGCAGAATGGCCATTTGCTCGTGGTACACAAATAATGATGAGTGCACTGTCCCCAGTGACCTTAACAGCGATTTCTGCGATTCAGGCTGCATGCAGGTCACAGAGTTCGCAAACTGAGTTTAACTGAATTGACTTGTAAGGATAATGTCCATTTTGGTGTGGCTGGCTTTCTGATGCTCAGCGGCAAAAAGTTTGAAAACAAAAAGAATATTTTAAACATGCTGGCAAACTCCAGTGCGTGGAGAGTGTTGGCACTGCATACCAAAGAAACGAAAAATGTCCCTTTTTCGATGACTCAAAATCGTGCCACTACTTCCTTATTGTAACAGTGAACTTCAAAGGGTACTGACACAATTTCGTGACCAAGATAGTCTGCAGGATCGATTCCTGGAATGTACATATATTATCTGCAAAATAACAACAGCAAATATGGCTTAGAAAGTACTTAACAAAATTTTTGAAGTTTGCACGGGCAATCGAGCACTTTGTGGTATTGACACCCTCAAAAATATCTCCACTTTGGCCCCTCTACTTCCCGCACGTCACCACACTATAGTCAATAAAACAAGTTATGATCACTATTTTTCTTTTGCCGCATTTGCTTCAGCGCACTAGTATTCAGTGGCTGCTCGCGAGTTCGTGGCCACGACACATGCATTGAAAGTGTTGTGTCTGGTGACTCTGCTGAAGTTTCCTGTTCAAAAGGACTTGTTGCCATGCATCACAGTTATGTGTGCTGATGTATTGAAAGTTGCACATGCTCAGTGGTGATAGCTGCACCCAGTAGTTTGTTGTTTTTAGAGCTCTCTCAAACTAAAAATTAGACTAGCTGGTAATGAGGAGCCTGTAAATAACTCTGTCACATGCTGCAGCGAAAAATGCGCCGTGTTAAAACTAAGAGGCCAACAGCAACACATTACAGCCAAAGCTGCGAGGCCAAAATTTTTGTGCCCCTACCCCCGTCTGCGTAAGCAGGTGTTTGGTGTGTAGCGACACCACGGACCCAAGCTAACGGCAAGGGGTTTCTCACCAGAGAAGGATTGGTCACCCTGTTGCAGTATCTGGCCACTACTTCCCACATGCAAACATCAATTAAATCACGGACATGGAGGAGCCCTAATGGCTAAAATAAGAACGAAATAGACTTTATAATGAGTGCACACCCAGGCATCGTGCAGGATGTGGAAGTGGTTGGCAAGGTACGATGCAGTGACCATAGAATGGTACGGTCTCAAATTCGCCTAAAATTGAAGAAGAAACGACAGAAACTGATACGCAAGAAGCCAATCAATGAGCTAGCACTGAGGGGGAAAGTACAGCAATTCAAATCTCGCTTCAAAACAGGTACTCTGCTCTTATTGAGGAAACCAATCTTAGCATAGACACAATGAATGAATCTGACGAGTATCATTACGGAGTGTGCACTGGAAATTGGAGGCAGGGTAGTTAGACAGGACACTGGCAAGCTTTTCCAGGAAACAAAGAATCTCATTAAGAAGCGTCAAAGCATGAAAGTCTCAAGTACAACAGACAAAATAGAACTGGCAGAGCTTTCAAAGTTGATTAATAGGCGTAAGGTATGCGATGTAAGAAGGTATAACATGGAGAGAATTGAACACGCTCTGAAGAACGGAGGAAGCGTCAAAGCAGTGAAGAGAAAACTTGGGATAGGCAAAAATCGGATGTATGCACTAAGGGACAAAGAAGGCAAAATAACTACCAATATGGATAGGATAGTTAAAATAGCGGAGGAGTTTTACAGAGATCTGTACAGTAGCCAGGACAACCACGACTTTAATAGTATAAGAACTAACAGTAACCCAGATGACACCCCACCAGTAATGATAGAAGAAGTAAGAAAAGCTTTGGAGAACATGCAAAGAGGCAAAGCTGCTGGTGAGGATCAGGTAACATCAGATCTGCTGAAAGATGGAGGACAGATTGCGTTAGAAAAACTAGCCACCCTGTTTACGAGGTGCCTCCTGACTGGAAGAGTACCAGAGTCTTGGAAGAACGCTAACATCATCTTAATACATAAGAAAGGAGATGACAAGGACTTGAAGAATTACAGGCCGATCAGCTTGCTCTCCGTAGTATACAAGCTATTTACAAAAGTAATTGCTAACAGAGTTAAGAAAACATTAGAATTCAATCAACCAAAGGAACAAGCAGAATTTCGAACAGGCTACTCAACAATCGACCACATTCATACGATAAATCAGGTAATAGAGAAATGCTTAAAATATAACCAACCACTATACATAGCGTTCATAGGTTACGAGAAGGCATTTGATTCAGTAGAAATATCAGCAGTCATGCAGACACTGCGGAATCAGGGCGTCGATGAAGCATATATAAACATCCTGGAAGAAATCTACAGGGGATCAACTGCTACCATAGTGCTTCATAAAGAAAGCAACAGAATACCAATAAAGAAGGGTATAAGGCAGGGGGATACAATCTTTCCAGTGCTATTTACTGCGTGCTTACAGGAGGTTTTCAGAGGCCTAGAATAAGAACATTTAGGGATAAAAGTTCATGGAGAGTACCTTAGTGACCTGCGCTTCACCGATGACATTGCATTGTTGAGTAACTCAGGGGACGAATTGCAACTCATGATTACGGAGTTAGACAAAGAGAGCAGAAAGGTGGGTCCTAAAATTAATCTGCAGAAAACGAAATTAATGTACAACAACCTCAAAAGAGAACAGCGCTTTGAGATAGGTAATAGTCCACTTGAAGTTGTAAAAGACTATGTCTACTTGGGGCAGGTAATAACCGCGGAGCCGAACCACGAGATTGAAGTAACTAGAAGAATAACAATGGGGTGGAGCACATTTGACAAGCACTCTCAAATTATGACAGGTGGATTGCCACTATCCCTCAAGAGAAAGGTATATAACAGCTGTATCCTGCCAGTCCTTAGCTACGGAGGAGAAACATGGAGACTTACAAAGAGGGTTCAGCTTGAATTGAGGACGACGCAGCGAGCAATGGAAAGAAAAATGGTAGGTGTAACCTTAAGAGACAAGAGAGCAGAGTGGGTTAGGGAACAAACGGGGGTTAAGGATATCAGAGTTGAAATCAAGAAGAGGAAATGGACATGGGCCGGGCATGTAGCGCGTTGACAGGATAACCGCTGGTCATTAGGGGAATTAACTGGATTCCCAGAGAAGGCAAGCGGGTTAGGGGGAGACAGAAGGTTAGGTGGGCAGATGAGATTAAGAAGTTAGCGGGTATAAACTGGCAGCAGCAAGCACAGGACTGAGTTAACTGGCGGAACATGGGAGAGGCCTTTGTCCTGCAGTGGACGTAGTCAGGCTGATGATTATGATGACCGCGCAGTATTAACGTTTATTTAAAAAGACTATTGGGAAAAAAACCATGAAGTTCTCGTGAAAGGTAGAAACAGTGCAAACTATCTCCTGGCAAGTTAGAAATCACCAAACAGCCCAACATTGTCTCTCTGATTAACAAAGGAGCATCAGTGTACAATCAGCATCGAATGAAACCCGGACAGCAGCAAGTCTTCGTGATGGTATAGGGCGCCGTCCAGTTATCACGATTCACAGGCGCGCACATCCTGTTCAGCAGCTCTGCGACTCTGTTGTGCCTGTCCATGTCGATAAGTGGACGGCGACCATGACGAAGGTTTCCCACTGTTCGGATTCATTTGACGCAGATAGTACACTGAAGTGTACAATACAATCAATAGACTCTTTCAGAACAGCATCTCAAACTCTAGATGACCCCACTACCCTCTATGACCTTGAAGGAAGTGTGAACTAAATGATGACACCACACCTCATTACTTGCACAAATATAGATAACTGCCACACACTGTTTTATTGCACCGTTCCTGCCTGCTTCCACACCTATTTTGATGTGATCTAGCAAATGTATATTGAGTGCAAAGTTTACTTTGTTCATGAACTCCTCCACCATCTGCAACTCCTAATCGGACAAAATTTTAAGCCTTTGAAATATATATATATATATATATATATATATATATATATATATATATATATATATATATATATATATACACACACATATATATATATATATATATAATGTCACAAAAACCCACAAGTCAGGCGCTAATGGAATGTTCTGCAAATTTTATGGGTTGTGTATATTCATACCATAGCAGTAACATTAGCAAGGTAATGCTAATGATACTACTAGAGGATCGAATAGCCTGGGCTACTTCAACTAACAGAGCAGGTCACAAAACTAATGCAAGTTGTCAGCCAAACAGTGCAGGTCACAAAACTAATGCAAGTTGTCAGAACTGCCACACAAAAATGCAGCAGTGGGATAAACATGTCACATCAACCACAAGCTTACTTGTTCCTAACTTGTTGCCCATGCCCATGACTCTTCTCTACAAGGTGGTCCTGCGAAGAATATTACATTAGGCACTTGTGAATTATGATGTAAGCTGCTGGCCAATATTTTCATGCATACACTATGTCCCATCATAAAAAGTTAAGACCAGCTGGTCATTCTATGCAACAGCCTGATCAATTTTACTCTCCTTTGTTACTGGCTACAATGAGTGGTGCTATGCTTCAGTCCATACGACACACACACACACACACACACACACACACACACACACACACACACACACTTTCGCTGGTTCGTTAAATAATTTATGCAATTTAAATAGCAGGTGATGAATTAAAATGTAAGCAATTAGCCATTTTCTGAAATAACCAACCCACCCTCACCCTGAGCAACAGACTTGAACTAAGCAGGCTTAATGTTCGGAACATATCACCTTTCAATAAGGCATATTATTTGAAATGCCAGACATGATCGCGTTAAATTAAGCAGCATAATTATGCTGCTTTACATGTAGAACTTCTGTCACACGTGCAAACGCTATAAAGTCAACGTTTACATGTACGAAGCTCTCCTTTCAGCCAAGTGAGCCAGTGTGCTTTTTAAAGAGCTCAATCAAGTCACGTTGCACCGATAACACGAAAGCTAGGAGTGTAACGCCCGCATGCGTCCCAATAAATCTTTCTTGTTACGACACGTAATGAGTTATGAAGTTACGCTTTACAATTGCAGCCTGACAAACTACATTTGTGAGAGCATGCATACATCAAATGAATGGGACAAGTAGTACTTTTGGGACCGATTTGTGCCAAGCAACACGATTTCATAGAATACGACTATTTAGAGCACGATGTCCGAATTCCCTGTTACCAACTAAATAAGTGCAAGGACAAACGTTCACAGTGAACTCCGCTCACCTCGCATTCGCCGAAATGGCATGCCGGCATGCAGCAGTCATTGCGTCATACTTTTACAACCGACTCAACATAATAGTATACAACAACATGAACCGAGAAAGTTGGAATGGTAAGTAAGTATTCAAACGTATACATTAATTACATTATTTAAACAACATTTACTTCGCAGTACTGCGCTGAACTACTTAAGCCTACAGGCTTAGCCCTGCAGCACACTCACCTTGGAGGAAAGAGTGACGAAGCTACGCCGTAATAGACATTCTGTGACAGAGTTAGAGCCTAGAACTGAACGGGACGATATTCTTGCTGCGTTAAGCATTTTGTCAATGAGAGCTTTGGAAATTACACAAATTACACTGCTAGGCAAAAAGAGTCTTCCGCACCAAGCTTACCACACGTGCGTGCGTGCGTAGTGTGAGAGTCACGTGACATAGGATGGTAGCTTGGCCATAGAGAAATAAAGGTCTTCTTCTTTCTCTATGGCTTGGCGATGTCGCTCAGGCTGCTCACCTTTGGTCAACGTTTATTTTGTAGTCCGTGGTATCTGCCATAACCGTGGCTTGGGTGGTGGTGTTGATAAAAACATTTATTAAACAAAAAAGAAAGCAAGGGAAGTATGCAGCGACCGCCTCATATAAGAACGGCACCCACAACTAGTAGGTGGAAATCCCTAGAATTGGCGTCGGCTGCTGTCAGGGCTCGTCGAACCAAGCCCTTTTGGTCCTGAAGGTTAGAGCAGCATGGTACACCAGGGTTGCAGAGGCAGGCCCACACCATGTGGTAGATTTCCGAAGACTTCTGCCCGTGCATAGTGTGAATTATTCAGCACGTGATGCAGCTGGTAGAGATAAAAACACTGCGCATGAAACAGTCAGATAAGAATTAATTACCAACACGCGCCCATGCGCCGTAAAAATAATAAAGATTTAAAGCAGAGCATGACACATTCTAAATTACATTTCTCTAAATAGATGATCAGCATCTTTTCGTGATAACGCTATGAAAGCTACACAATCAGGACTATGTTTTTTTTTTTGCATTTTATATAGTTCAGTCAGTTCCCTATCGCATATCGTGGCGTTTGATATATGCTTCCATCAGTTCCCTCTCGCATTTATTTCATTGCTGGGTATCGTTAAAAACTGGTGAGCAACCGCACACTCTGCAGTCGAGCAGGCGAGTCTCCCCCCGCTGATATGTGACGGACATTTCAGGTTCTTTGAGCGTCCCGCCTGGCCTATGCACACACACTCTACCGCAATACAAATAATGATGGCTAACATCCCTGTCCTTCCTTTCTTCTTCCTCCTACAACAAGAAACGGTATGCGATACGTATGACAAGACTGCATGGCGAACTTAAGTGACACACCCTATAACGTGGAAATCATGACATGGAAGTCATGACTATAGTATACATGCTAAGCTCATAGTGCGCTTTCGGCCGTTTCACTAATTTCACATATACCGAATTTGGTGTTACGCGACGTTAATGGACGATGAACACAAATGCCAGGCGCAACCATGATAACATGGAAGTCTTGTACGGTATAATTTACATCCGCCTCGTAATGTACTGCTGATTTAAAAGTGACGTATCAACCCTCCTAATGCATGCTTCATATATACCATCGATTCCCACTGTACGTGGGATCTGCATTTTTTCATAACAATGTCTGCTAGTGGAAATTCAACGGGAAACCATTCTGCCTCTTTGATTGTTCTAGAAAATACATGAAAAAAAAAAGGAACTCCGTCTGAATAGTATATGATGACATGCATCACCAAACGAGCAGCGTTTGCGGTTGCTTCATATGGCAAGTGAGTATTCAACCGTTTGTGTTACGTGACAAGATCTATATCGGCAAGTGCCGCAATATACTCCGAATGTGTTCCACCCGGCCAAATGACGATCGGACATGGTAATAGATTGACGACCAAACATATATATATAAGTGGTGAAGTACACGCCTGGCCATTACAAAACATCTGAGCACCATTCGTGTAGCCACAAATGTTCTCTACGCTTCATTTTATTACATTTAGTATGATGGGTTTGGTCAAAACAATTAGCCTAGAAACCCGGCTCTCAATGTACTTTATGTGGCAGTGTTAGCGCAGACGGAGTAACTCGTCACTTTGAAGTGGGTTGACCCGCGTGACACATTTAATTTGTGCTGCGCACCGGCCTTGTGCAACCCGAACAATCATTGAATTTTACATGAAGATTACGTGGCGGAATCCTTGTCGTGAGTGTACAGATTACTTAAAACTGAACGTATCGTGCACGCAGTGAGATATCAAACCCGAGTCGTCAAAAAGAAAAAGAAAAAATGGGGGGGGGGGGGGGGTGAGTTCTGTCTCTCGCGTTTGGAATAACTACTTCAGGAAGACATTTGTGTGTGTGTGTGTGCTCAAGAACCGTATGTGACAAGTCGCGCGATGATATACAACATAGTTAGCGCTCTCCTAAGATCAAAGCAAAATTAAACTACGTTGTTGCAGTTGTCTATTGTTTCTATAATTGTAAATTTCGCTGCTTAGCTTTGTGAACGACAACCAAGATTTCGCGAAAGCCGTACTAACTAGTAGACAAATTTGTTTGTGAAAAATAAACACAAAATTGCTCGTATGCCGATCACAGGCTCCATCTCGCCGGATGCGCTTGAGGCCAAATCGACAGAAAAACCTTCAAGTATATTCACTTTATTGCTGCCTAAATCCAATCAAACACCACGACCCTGAAAAAACAAAGAAGAATCTTGCAGGCATTTAAACTGCAGCATCGATTTCTGTGTACCAGCACCACCACTTCTAATTTCGTCCACTCCGCTTGGCAATGAACGAAGGTGTAATAAGGGTTCATTAAAGGTTCAGCAAAAGATTGACAACAGCTTGTGAGCAACTACGTCGTCGACCAGAAATCGCAACTGCGCGCTCGTGCACGACTAGCGGTATAGTCACTGCGACAGCACAATCAAGCCGTGAATGAAACAATAGACCTAAATATTACAGTTCAGGAAAAATATTCACAGTATCCTCAAAAGGCACCAGCACTTGCTTGCCATGCTTGAAATAACCGAAATATTCTTCCGTTTTTTCGACAGAAAGAGTGCCGAAAACATACGACACCGACCGCTTGCGACACGTTCGCGCCGTCGCATATATTCACATTTGACCCTGGACTGATGAAAACCTTTCAAGACGTCTCACAGACTCATTTTGTATCTAGACTGCTCCATTTGAGACTAAATTCAGCACGCCTGAACTAAACAAACAAACAAAACGGCCGCAAGTGCAACCATACGAATACACGCGGAGACACGACACGCGCAGCTAGGCGGGTGGAGCTTCGCACGCTCCTGGCTTCAGTGAATTGCCAAACCACTCAAATATTATTTTTACGTTGTCGCCGCTTGACTAAAGGTTGAATGTGATTATAAAGGAATTCTTCAAAATTGTTTAAACCGCTCAAATTGTAATTAGCCAATTTGGTTGGGCATGTGAATTCTTAATTATGACTTGGTAGCAACTATGGAGGTTTATGGGGAAGACAAACATCTACTCGCCCTACCAGCTTTAGAGTCCAAATGTAGCATTAGAACTCCCTGCAGTCTGTTAGACGTCGGGACCTTGAGTCCCATGGGACGGCTTTAAGCTCTCCCATAGTAGAGTACCCTGTACTCTAAATCGTTACCCACTTTACCCATAGAGAAAGAAAGAGACAGGAGAAGACACTCCGCGAAACCTTGCCTCAGGAAGTGCGTCACGACTACGTATCGATTGATTGATTGATATGTGGGGTTTAACGTCCCAAAACCACTATATGAATATGAGAGACGCCGTAGTGGAGGGCTCCGGAAATTTAGACCACCTGGGGTTCTTTAACGTGCACCCAAATCTGAGCACACGGGCCTACAACATTTCCGCCTCCATCGGAAATGCAGCCGCCGCAGCCGGGATTCGAACCCGCGCCCTGCGGGTCAGTAGCCGACGACTACGTATCGAACTAGATTGATTGATATGTGGGGTTTAACGTCCCAAAACCAGCATATGATTATGAGAGACGCCGTAGTGGAGGGCTCCGGAAATTTTGACCACCTGGGGTTCTTTAACGTGCACCCAAACGTATCGAACTAGTGCTCTCACCAAACGTCAAAGGACGCAAGCGCAAAAAAAAACAGTTATAATCAATGCAACAAAATTAATTTTACAAAATAATAAATATACTCCCAAATTTGGTATGTTCTTTATACATAAAAACAATTTAGTCAACACACCTTACGCGATTATTTTTCTTCAGCCGTACTGTCATAAACACCATCCACCCAGCGACAAGCCCATGCATGACTGACAGCGGGAAGCGTTCGTCGCTTTCGTCAACGTCGGCTGCGTCGGCGTTTTCGTGCGTGAGATAACAGGTGAGGCACGTTTTCAAGCGAAGCTTGTTGAATGACATGTTGTTGGGCTTGTTGGGTCATTTTTTCAGAAAACGGTTACACCTGCGCGAATAAGACACCATGCAACAATCATAGAAAGATGCACACACACACGTTGCGCTTCGTGTGTGCGAGTTTGTTTCTTACGTGGCGTCTCATTCACGCAGTTGTAACCTTTTTCTGAAGCTTGTAAGGGCGGGGAGGTTCGCTAAAAAGAAAGTTTGCGGCTCTATGCGTCGGCTAGACGGGAACATTGTGCAACGTATGCAGTATAGCAAAGGCGACGCGTGCTGCGTCTGCCACGGACGCGAGCGTCTGTGCGCTGAGCATAGCTGGGCAGCTAGGTCATAGGCTCGGTGCAAAATATTGAGAAGCGTTCGCTGGGCCTCGCATGCTTCACGACGCGTTTCCCGAAGGCTCGGAACACGAATAATTCTTGGTGTGCCGGAGGCAAATCTGGACTAGCCAAGTGGCCATCATCTTCGTTTCTTCCCTAGCCTTGTGCCACTAGTGCAAGCTGCCCACAAATTTTTTTGACGTTTCCAATATAATTTTACCGCACAAATTTCAACTATGATTTTTCTTCCCAATGTACTGCTGATACTGCGTACGCACGAAGGTGTTCTAAAGTTCCCAGGCCGCGATGCCATTGCATTACAAGGGATAGCGGCCAAAAAACTTCTGAAGATCTTTGTACGTGGTCTTGACGTCTGTCTTTGTAAGTCAGAGTTTTATGGGTCAGAGATGTATGACTGGTTTTGTATTGTGCATCGATTAGCTAATCATTCAAAGGGGTTTGCTGGTACACTTATGACGTGCACATATCTTTTTCGTAATTTGACAGCGAAGCATCTACTTACTAACATTTTCAGACCACGCTGATGCCATGCCGTCCGGCGGTCCAAGCTACGGCAGCTACTGCTGTGTATCGAGGTGCTTCAACAATGGCAGAACCCACAAGAAGCCTGGGACGAGTTTCTTCCGCATACCACGGGACGGCAGGTGTGTTAAAGCTTTTGTATGGTTTGCATGTCTTTAGGCTTACTGTTCGTACTTGCTCATTGAGGGTAACAATAAAAAATTACTATTCAAGCACTTTCCCTTTCAACTGATAGTTCATTGCCAATGCAGGATGAAAGCATGGATGCAGTATGCTGGACGCGATGATCTCCTGAGTAAGCCGGCCAGCCTATTGTACGCAACGTACAGGGTTTGTAGCGACCATTTTACTGCTCAAAGTTTCATGGACCCTGGGCACACAAGGCTTACAAGAATGGCTGTTCCCAGTGTGCAACCATCTGCACCATGCAACCAGCTGCATCGAGCACCGGCTTTTCTTCTTGTTGGTGTTTTGAGAAAGTGGGTTCAACCGGTTGCTTTTACTACAGGGCACACATCAACACCATCATCTGTTATGCATAACTTGCTGGTGTTACTCATTTTGGAGCTTAGGAGCATTAATATTGCAGTGAAAGCAGTCATTTCTGACCAGGGCAGTTCAAGTGCAAGTCTCGCTAACTAACTATGAGTGACTGTAGCAAAGCCTTTTTTTGAAGTTAATGGTGAGCGGGTGTATTACATTTTTGATGTTCCGCATTTAATTAAAACAACGTGCAATAATGTCCAAGCACACAAGTTATACATTGGGGATGACATCGTTAACTGGTCGCACATTGTAAGCCTTCACGAATCCTCACATGAGTTGCGGTTGCGATTGGCTCCAAAGTTGACTGAACGGCGCAATCAACAGAAACCTTTTTCTAATATGAAGGTCAGCAGAGCAACTCAGGTCCTCAGTGCATCAGTTTCGATTGCTATCACGACAATGGTGTATGCGAAGGTGCTGCCTGCCTCGGCCATCACTACAGCTCAATTTCGTGATCGTATGGACAGGATTTTCGATGCCTTGAACAGCTCGAGTAAAAAAAGAACTTCGCAAAAGCTGCGGCATGCAATCATGAAAAATGATTCAGAGCTGATTGACTTCCTCCGAAGCCAGCTTCCCTGGATTGCATCATGGCAGTTTGTTGGCAGACGTCAACCACAAACCATCGTAGGTTGGCAAATTATAATTCAGGCTATTTGTCAGCTATGGGACGACCTCTCCAAAAATTACAATTTTGAATACCTGTTAACACGCAGGCTTCAACAGGATCCTCTGGAGAACATATTTGGCCACATTAGGCAAAAACAGGGTTGCAACACCAACCCCAATGTAGCACAATTTATTTGTGGCCTGAAGCACATCTGCATAAGAAAACTCTTCAAGCTGTCAGAATACGGAAATGTCGAGGATGATGAATGTGACCTCCTCCAGGAGCAGCTCTCGCCATTCTCCCTCACCAGTGCGTCTCTTGTGGATAATGAGGAGTGGGCACAGCCACAGCCTGACGACTTTCCCGCTCTAGACGATCTCTCTGAACTTGCGACCAACATTCACTCCCATATTATCGATGACTCCGCTGCATATTATGTAGCTGGTTTTCTCATCAAACACTTCCTTCGGAATGCATGTGACGGTTGCAGTTGCCCACAGTTACTGAAAGACGACAGTGAGACGCTTAAAGGTACCCACCAGTATTTCACAATGCTCAAAGCATACTACGTTCCCAGCAAACTTTTTGGGAATCTCGCTGTGTCATCAGAAGCAGCTTTTGCATATGTACAACAACTTGAATATCACTTTCTTGCCATGATTGAGGCCACTGCACATCACCTGAAAGTGTGCGATGTTTTGTATCACCATCTGTCAAGTGTTGGCGATTTTCATTTCTGCTCTGATGGGTGTCGCGCGAAGTTTCTGAAAATGTTTTGCCGGGTTCGTTTATGTTGGCTTGTGCGTTTTGTGAACCGAAACTTAGATAGGGTTAGGTTCCAGTCTTCAATCTCGGGCATACAGCTTGACAAGTTCAAAAGTTAGCAATTAGCGGAGGATTTACACTAAAGTATTCGAGTTGAGCTGAATCCTGCAATAGCTTCGTTATGTTATTACTTCGTTACAGCAGACTTCATTATGGTCTTATATGCTTATATTCAGTTCAACTGGACTAACCACTCCTTCGTTGCATACATTGTTTTGGTTACCCGCTATGAGGAGTAGGGACACTGTGTATTCGCTCGAAGTGATTTGCATAACCTTAAAAAGAATGTTGGGTATCCTGTCTGTATTTTTGTAGCAAATGTGGGCAAACTGTACACTTTACTGTGGGTCCCTTGGTCACTGTGTATGCTTTATCTCTCCAGCTCAAGTAATATATCGATAACAAAACCGCTTGTTGAAATGTCTTCGAGCGGGTAAGGAACACAGTATGAAGTGGGCACGGCTCACGTTATCACGCTTTTGGTATTTTAGCTTCTCATCAACCTCCTTATCTCGCCCATCAAAATTTTTAAAAGAATACCCAAACTTGTAGCGTTTGAAGAGGCTGCAGACGCTGCCATTTTATTTTCATATAGCTTGTGAGTGATAACGTACGATGTAGAGCCTTTGTGAAAAATAATGAGCCAAAGTGGTTTCCTTCTGCTATTTATTAGCCCTGTAATACCGCTCTCGTAGCACCAATTAAGGTCCACAATTCTGGATAAGTGATGACTACAATCTATTTTACCTCGCAAGCGTCACAGCAACACCCAGACGCAAATCATTTGGGATCTTGAGTTTTTGATAAAGGCGACGCATAAGAAGAGCCACAAGACCTGCCAGTGTTGTAGCATAAAGTTTGTCTTTCACGTAGTGAGCAAGCTGCAAAGCCCTACCTTTCTGAGGACAAGCAGGCATCAAGTCTGCTTTTTTTCATTTTGGGCTAGCTGTTCTTAACCCTTTCGGCCCTGGAATTTTTTCATCACACCTGCAATTTTTTCGGTGGGATATTCTGGTTCTTTACACCATAAAACAGTGGTGTTTATTTAAAAAATTTGCGCGGTTAGCTTAACTTTAAGTTTAGAACCATGTCCTCAAATGAGGACATCAGGGCCCAATGGGTGCAGTCGAGGCAAAAGTGAATGTTAGTGTAACGGTTTATTTTCCATTTTATACACCTACTTTGGTGCAGTAAAATAGTTTCTAGCAACGCGTGTAATGTTCAGTGACGGACATGAAATTCTTTGAAGCAGTTTCTCCCATTTATGATGCAGAGGTGGACATTGCACTTTTCACACTTGATTCTTGGCTTGCCCTGGCAGCCTTCCAGCATGCAGCGCTGTTGTTCTTCTTTCGTAACAGGCCAGTGACCGGTTTGGTCATACCTGACATCTTCCACTGGCCTTGGATTGCCACACTGAAGCTTTTTCAATGGCTGCATCGGGGAAGACGACGGTCTCCCGCGCTTTCGCGACGCAACAGCCACACCAGCTTTTGCTAGGGCATCCATAACTTGCAGCGTGAAATCTAGAAGGTCCATCTGATCGTTCACGCGTAGTCCTTGTTGCTCAGCATCGCGTCGATATTCCAGCCAGGAGTTCGTCACAGCCAAGTTCATGAAGTGTGCAATAACGCGAAGTGCCCATTTTCTAGAACGAATGTTGGTGCAGTATAGTGACACAAGAAAGTCGGTCTTGTCAACTCCTCCCATGCTCTGATTGTATTCTTGCACTATAGCAGGCCGTTTCACTTCAATGAAAGCACCATCTGTCTTACTCCATCGGGAGACACAATCTTCTTCTTCAACAGATAAAAAAGTTGGATGCCATGTTCACCGCGCGGTTATCCAACCACCACGTTATGGCAATCTTTCCATCACTGCTTACTAAAGTGTCATGGGAGCCTCTTCCAGCTTTTTTCAATTCTTTCTCCGATTTCAGTGGACACTTTTGCATCCTGTTGATGCGTATAGTGCCGGCAGCATATATCTTCTTCTTGTCGAGTTCTCGAATCACAGGCAAAGATGTAAAGAAATTGTCAAAAAACATTTTGTGTCCAAGTCCATCCGGAATTCTTGACGTCAAGTGAAGAACCAAAGCACCCGTGACACCAAATTCCTTCTTTTGGTCTGGATTCAGGCATGTCGTTGAACCTTGGTAAATAAGAAAATGGTATATGATGCCGGAAGCTCCGCACAACATATACACCTTGACGCCCCACGGCTTTGGTTTACCCTTGACGTATTGTTTTATGTCGAGTTTACCTTTGAATGGTATGATCTGCTCGTCAATGCATATTCGTTCCTCCATCGTAATATTGTGGCACCTTTGTTTGAAGTAAGTCAGCAGCGGTCTCACTTTCCAAAGGCGGTCACTGGAATTATTCTCTTTGGTCACGTCGACAATGTGGAGGCAGTTGCGCAGTTTTTCAAAGCGGTTCCTTGTCAATTCCGCCGTCGCGAACATTTTTGTTTTCAGAACAGGCTTCCAGTATAAACGCAGACGGGGGTATTTGACAACGCCCATAAGCAAATGCAGAGACATAAGTTTTCTTATTTCTTCTTCATTTGTTAGGACCGATTTGCCTTCTTTGAATATGGAATACATGTTCGCTTTGTCAGCCAGTTCAACAAAAACGCTCTTGGGCACGTAACGGGAGATATATTCGTATGGCGTTGGCAGCTCACCTTGAAGAGGTTCATTTTCATCGCAAACTCCCCTGAAATCGGCTGATGGCTTCCGAAAAGCTTTCCGGCACCACGATGTTTCTTGACATGCCTGTTCCTCGTCTGACTCGTCCGACTCATCTGACGCTTCCCGCGTTTCAAGGACTCCGTCATTGATGCTGATGCTGATGCCCTTTGATGGATGGCGCTTACCCACAAAGGGGGATGGGCCAAGAACCGGGCGGCAGGATACTTAAATGAAACTAAACTGAAAATGAAGCCAATCTGAAAAGTAGCTTAAAATAATACTACCAAAAAACAAAAATGTGTGCTGAGCAAGCGGTCAAACCATCTTTTGTTTTTGAAAGACATAACTACGAATCATAAACTAAAGATCTGAAAAGGTAGTGGTTCACTAGCATGGTAATCTTTTAGTTGCGTTGATGCAATGAAACACAGCGGAGCATACATCCCTGTGGCAGTAACCAAATGAAGTTCCGCCAAGTGATAAAATTACTGGTAAATTTACTTGTATTCCGAGCTTTTGTAATGGGGTTACTAAAAATCTTTTTCTCTGATAAGAATAACGATGACAGAATAAAAAGAAATGTTCAATTGTTTCAATTTCGTTGCACCAAATGCATAGCGGTGATGCCTTGAGCTGAGCTTTATTAAGGTAATAATTTAGTTGTGGAACTGCACAGCGCAATCTGGTATAAGTGACCTCTAACTGACGAGATACACACCACTGTTTATTCCAGCAATAGCTCAAATGCTCGAAATCTTTAAATTTATCGAAATTACCTTTTCCCCATTGCAGGCAAGCATTTCGGAACCTTAGCGTGGTTACGTAAGCCGTATCTGGCAAAACTGGGATGGTGGGCCCACCCAGGGATACTGCTGCTAAAGAGTCCGCCATTTCGTTCAAATATAATCCGCGGTGACCTGGTACCCATAGCAAATGCAGTTTTTTTACGTTTTTCGGTACTAAATGCCGAAACGTATTCATCAGCTCTGAATTTACTGCCGTAGAAAGTGCATTACAAACTGATAACGAATCTGTAATGAAACATTGCTCCCAGTCTCTTAAAAAACGAAGTCATCGTCTTCCTCATCATCAGTATAGCCGACATCCGATAGGTTGCCATTGTCCAACTGAGCGAACATTTCATCCGCGTCTTCGAGCGGCACGAATCGGGGCCTACGGGCTCTCGTTGCTGAGTAGAAGAATTGAGGTTTCATTCCGGCACCTGAAAAATAAGCAAAAGCAGCTGTACGGCCACGAGACGCCACACCATCACCTGCGAAACGTAGCAACCACCGAGCCCTCGTGTACTCAAATGAGGACAAATGCTCTTATGCACGCTATCACTGAAATGCGCATTTGCCGAGAATGTCTTGGGTGATTACATCTTCTATATAGAGTTAAAAACTTTGTGCTAAATTCTTATCGCGACAGCAACAGTGGGTTACGGGAAAAAAAATACAAAAATCCGCAGTTGGCCCAGCGCCCCGTTCGTCGTCTTCCATCTTTGTTGTTTCTCGCTGCTGCTCTGACCACTGTGGTGCAATTATATACAAATTCCAAATCCGGACGGAGGCGGTCTGTCGGTGACGTCAAAAAATGGGCGGTCCGCAGCGGTCGCGAGGACAAAGGGAAGTGAACAGCCAATGAGCGAAATGAAGCCTCGCGTCATCATTTTGACGTGGACTTCGGGACCGTATAGCAAAGTGAAAAGTGTTTGTAACGTGTTGAAAAATGTTTAACTACTATTAATCATTATCAAATTGTGTTGGCACAAGTTTTCAAACGTTTATTAAGGAATACGGCACAATATAAACATATTTTTCTTGTTATTGTTATGAAATAACGCTAAATTTAGCGGGACGGTACATGGTGGCGCTAAGTACAACCTCGTTTCAAGCAGTTACTGTTTTCATATATCCTCCACTATACAAACCTAAACGGCGCAACTTTCGAAGTTGTTGGCTCAGTCGAGCGCAATCGTGGCGGAGGTCAACTGTACCAGTAGTCAACAGCAGCAGCGGCTCATCGGCGTTATCCGAGGCTCAGCGCACGCTGGTGCTCGCCTTTATGGACGAACATCCCCAGCTCGTGGCGAATGCCATCGAGCTGCGGCACGGCGTCACTATCACCGACTGGTGGCAAGAGCTCAGCGACGCGCTGAACCATGAAGTGCCTTGCGCAGGAATGGCAGGCTTGGTGGCGCAGGCCGGTGCACGAGGCCCGCCGTGACACCGCCGCCATCAGAGACGCACAAACGTGAGTGACCGTCGAATGGCACGGGCAATTTGTTCTGTGACATTAGTGTATATTTCCAGGGGCACTGTAGGGGGTTGGCTGCCTGGCTTCCGCGGCCGAGTTCTACAGTTGACTGGAATGACACGCTTCAGTGGCGTTTTTGGTCTCACCTATCAACAGGTAAGCACTCTGCCGCCGCAGTATCACGGGTTCCTGAGCGGTACCATGACAGAGTTTGATATCTGAAGGGGTGCCTTTAGCAGAACCTTGTTAAACGGGAATAAAGCACAGGAGAAAGTAATCAAAAGTGGGTAGGTTTAACTAAAATATCAGTTTGCAGCCCTTGCAGTACAAGGGGTATTAATTTATCATAAAACACGCAATGACTGCGGGCAAGTGCATGCACTAAAATGGTAATACATGACATCAATGACCACTGAATAGCTCAGAACATTTTCGCAGATGTTTAGTACTTAAGGTTGCAAAATAGCCAGAGTAACGAATATCCACTTTCTGAAAGATCATGCTTACTACACTTTCCAGCAGGCGAATCTTCCCACTGCTGCAGTGGAAATGAATGTGGAGGCCACTGAAGCGGCTGTAGATGGCAGTGACACAGTAACACGCAAGCATCTGAGAACTTAGTGCTTTATTGAGTGCAGGACTGGAACCTTGAGCAGGGTGACAAGGTGCTCAAGGTGAGTAGACCCTTTGTTTACATTTTACATAAGGGGCATAAGCATTCTTCATGTTCTATTATGATGACTGAAACCAACTTGGGTTGTAAACAAGAACCATGCATTGTATTGAGGGCATGGTATCGGGTATCTGCAATGATAAACTGCCGGGCAAAAGGTTGGTTAGCCCTGGGGCTCTTTCATGGTGAGAGATGCATTTGAGGACATTAATAAAGAGCAGTTTCAACAAATGTTTGTAGGTCCGCACGAGGAGGGCATAGCTTGTACACAAAGCTTCCCACTTTCAAAGGATGCCATCAGGCCAGTTGATCTTCAAGTGAGGGGAAGTTGTTGTGTCCGTTGCAATTCTTGGCAGCAGGAGCAGCTTCCAGCCACGAGATGGTTAAGGGTTTACCAGCAGCTCACTTAAACATTTACACCATGACGATTCATCGCAGGTGCTGTGGGAGATGAAAAATCAACCACCCGCATCGCTTCTGCAGCACGGCGTGTGGCAGCGGCACAGGAGAAGGCGGCAGCGGTGCAGGAGGGCACTGGCCATGGCTGAGGGCTTTCTGCGAGAAAGGGATACGTAGTTTAGTTTAATTTTTCGTCATGTGTTCAATGTTTTTTCTTGTCATCATTCATTATAGATTTGTCGGTTTCAATGTGTTTAGGTGCTGCTGTTCATGTTCAATTTTATACGCTTCGGGAGACATACACATAGTTTAGTTTGTTTTTCGCCATGTTTTCAACTTTTTATCATTCATAATTGGTTTAGTGTTTTTTATATGTTTACGTGTTGCTGTTCATGTTCTATTTTATTCGTTTTTTGTTTGCATTTAGTACATATTACTAGATTTAGGTTAGCATTTACTTTGTATAAGGAGTGCAGCATTTTTTATGTTCGATATATGCATTTCTTAATGTATGTTCGAGCTGTTCTAGTGGCAGTGTTTTTTACCCACATTTCAAAGGTGTCTAGTCATTCACACGGAGACCACGAGTGTATAGTTGACATTTTCTGTTAATGTTTCTTTGATATTTGTATTGTCCCACTGTGTTTTCTAGCTCACTGTGATTTTTATTCAGCATTACCACATAGTGTAGTAATGTGATATCTTTTTGCATCACACTGTTTTGCAGTTCACTGTGATATTTTCATTTCAGCACAATGAGGCTAAGATGCAACAGCTACATTCCGAATCTTGTTTGGGAGCGCTAAGCTAGTAAGTGGTCATCTCGCACAGTTTCACAAAGGAAAATGGTCATCACAGCAACATGCCAGCGATTGATTTCATCTAGTTTTCATTGTAAACGACTCTATGCGGGAATAAATTTCGAACGTGGTATGGTTTGGGAGCCGCGAGATAACTGAGCGAATTATTCATGCTGTATGTTATCAAAACAACTCGCCTGTTGTTTGCCATCTTGATTTGCATGTTTTTTAGCATTGCAGCATGACTGCAGTCGTGCATTCAAATTAAATGTTATTTTAACATTCACACAATGTTTAGGACAATGAGCAAAAAAACAGCACAACTTGACAAGCACAATTGCTCGTCAAGCCTGGCGTGCACAATTGAATGCTTGTAGTCAGTCACTATGACAAGATATGGACTTATGTATCATGTGTTCATACAACATGTTACTAATAGAATCTCGATTTTTATGCGTTCTGGTGAAAAGAATTTTGAGACGTTGCTGCATTGTTCGCACAATTTTGTGATAGCAACATTCAGCACAGAGTGCCGCTCATATATGCTTGCTCCAATCTAGTCTGTTGTGACTGTGATCGCTAATATGGAAAAGGGTGTTTCTGTTGCATATTTCATGTGCCATTTAAAGAAAATGCAGCATTTTGACATTGCCACCTTGCTTCATATTGAAGCACAAGTAAGTACTTTGTGTATTCAAATGTGGCAAACACAGCCCTTTCATGTCTAGATGCACTAGAATCAGTGTAAATAAATTATGTGTGGGATATGAAAACATGAAAACTCACCGTTCCTGTGTACTTCAAAAAAGGTCCAAGACAGCGCTGCTGCCGTCTCTGAGCATCACGTTGCGTGGTGTGAGCATATGGCTCCCCCTTGGCTCTCCATCGTCATCCTCAGCTGGTGGCATGTCCACGACATACTCATCCAAGGTCCAGTCGCCTGCATGCAACGCAATGTTGTGGAGAGCAAAGCAAGCATAGATGATTTGCGCTGCCCGATCGGGGTTGTAGAGCATCGTTCGAAAGTGCTGCAAGCAGCGGAACTTGCTTTTCAACACGGCGATACACCTTTACACAACATTGTGCATGGATGCGTGCTGCTTGTTGTATCGGCCTTCGGAAGTGTTGCACGGTTGACTGCCAAGGACTGGAATTAGGAGCCATGGCTTGAGGGGATAGCCTGCGTGTCCTGCAATGTAAGCATAAAAGCTGAGTGCTCTGCCCAGATAGTACACATTAATACTTACCAAGCAGATATTCGCAAGGCTGTAGATGTGCAGCTAGGCGTGCACGCAGTGGGTTGTGTTCCCACACCCAGGAGTCGTGGCACGAATCTGGGAATCATGGGTATATGACAATTATGCGCAGCCACGCTTTGCACATCTGCGATGAGGAGCGATATAAAATAGTACTGCATTTATACTCAGAATAAATCCCTTTTTTCTACGCATATGCAGGAAACAATGCGTACTAGTACAGTCATTGGTACAAGGAGCTTCACTTAGAAGGAAACACAGGGTGTAGCACACTGAGGAGGGGGGCGGGTGGGGGCAACGACCCCACCTCTGCTGTACACATGGCTATGACTTCCACTGAATGATCGATAAGTGAAAAGCTACGCGTTGCTCTTGGGAAAGAACACTCATAAATACCAAAGCCAGCTCGTCCAATTGTGATTGTAAGCACTTTCGTGTTGGAAATACTTTCCTGTCGTGTATATACTTCTGCTACGTCTGCTTCCCATATTACCGATTACCTCTAAAATGCACAATTCAATTGCGTATGCATGCCAGTGCAAAAACGGCAACTGGCTCACGCACAAAACACTTGCCACTTATTATTACCGAGGCCTTGCGAGCCACCATCTAGCTCGCACCCAATTCCCTGCAGGTTCTTTTTCATTCGTTGCATTATTACTTTTTCCAGCTTTGGCGTCACAACTGAACAATTGCTCCGAAGGGCGAGTAATAAACGATCCTAACAGTACTTACGATCATGACGTTCAGGACATAATAGCCCCTTCTGGACATGAAGCTCGCCGTGTCGGCCAGTCTGAATCCCTCTGGCTTGCGAATGGTGACCAACGTGCCATCGGCACACGCCAGCACCGCTGGGATGCAACCGCGTAGCACAAACTCCACCTTTGCCTCATCCTTAGCAGCTGTTGTCAGTAGGAAGTCCGCCACCCTTTTTCTAGCAGCCGCGGTAATGATCGCCTCCGTCACCTCGTGGATGGTGTTGCTCACCGCCGGCTGAGACATGCCGATGTGTTCCTCGCGACCAATGCTCTTCTGGAAGCTACCGGTGGCAAAAAATCGCAGCGCGCACAACACCTTTCTCTCTGTGGAAAGGCCACTGGCTCGCTGGCATCCGATGATAGGGTCAAGTTCGTCGCACAAGCTACGCACTGTTCGTTTGGACAGACGAAAACATTGCCGGAACTCTTCTTCGCTGAACTCTTCAAATGCATCTTTTACCTCGCGTCGTCGCCTCTGCTCGGTTAAAGCTACCGCACAGGCAAGGCGAAGTACCGTGTCAGTGGGAAACGCCATGTTGTCTAAGTGCCCCGGTGCCGGAAAGTCGCGCATTTTTTCCATTTCAATCCAATCCAGGCTACCTTGCAGCCATTTCAATCCATCCGGTTGCTTTCGGACAGTCTCTCCGACCGTTCCATCGCCTTTCTCCGAAAACCAAAAAAAAAGAGCCACGTGACACCCCAGTCCACGTCACTCATAACGTCACAGCATTCGTCACAGCTTGTAAGGGCCAATCGCGTGCGACTCAATGGAAGAGACCGCCTTTGTCCGGATTTGGAACTTTTACATAATTGCGCCACTGATCTGTGGCTCTGACGAACGTGAGTGCGCGAGAACTGATGTCAATGCCACTGGAGATGTTTTGTGAGCGATACAATTTCGGTTTCAGTTTCGTTTTTCTTGTTGAAAGCGCCAGAAACAACTCTTTAGGACTTGTCCTCGTTTGAGGACACCAGGGCCCAAAGGGTTAATCACAGCCAGCACACTGCACCTTTGCCTTTCTGCTATATTGTGTCGTGTGGTTTCTGTGCGCTCTTTTTTTCTATGCGTTATTTCGGTTAACCCCAGGCGTGATTCGCGACTTCACAGTATGTCACTTCTTCCTTCTTCATCAGCATTGTGCGCTGTGTTTTTGCCATAGATCCTTACTTACCCACTGGCCCGGTGTGTCATACTTCACCAGCTTCTCGGCTTCTGCCAACTCTAGCGATGTGTGCGTTGTCTGTGTTCTCTCTGTATTTGTTGCCCCGCCGCGGTGGTCTAGTGGCTAAGGTACTCGGCTGCTGACCCGCAGGGCGCGGGTTCGAATCCCGGCTGCGGCGGCTGCATTTCCGATGGAGGCGGAAATATTGTAGGCCCGTGTGCTCAGATTTGGGTGCACGTTAAAGAACCCCAGGTGGTCGAAATTTCCGGAGCCCTCCACTACGGCGTCTCTCATAATCATATAGTGGTTTTGGAACGTTAAACCCCACATATCAATCAATCATCAATCTCTGTATTTGTTACAATATTTGTTACAATTTATTTGTAAGGTGAGATGCATTTGTTGTCTACCTTTGTCATATTGTGCTTTTTATATTCTCAGACTCTACCTTGCCTTTGAATAAAACATTGCGGATACTCTGTCTCTTTGACTGATATATACATTTATCACTTGTTCCAAAAGAAAAACACAAGCGCGATGAATAAAACCGTAGTGAATTATCATTACCTGCATCTCTTTTTATTATAACTTAATCGAAATAGAAATTACGTCACGACCAATTCGCACGAACCACTGAACAAAACAAAACAGGGAATCGCTAAATCAAAACGACCTACAAAAACTATCCATTTGGGCGATGAAAAGTGGTCGGAAATCATGAACTTCCGTCATAGCCAAACGTCGGTTACGCAAAGTAATTCAAAATTTGCGCTAGTGAAACCGAAACAGGAAGCGCACGCCACTTGCTCTCACCAACCACCAGGTGTGCTAGGGTCGAATTGGCCGCTGGGGTCTACAGGAGTTTCCACTCTTAACCTTTTTTTTATTTCTCTATGCTTTTTCCAACCCCCCCCCCCCCCCCCAGACGTCGGGACGGCTTTACGCTCTCCCATATGAGAGTGCCTAGCACTCCAAATCGATAACTTTTTTTAACACGCCAACCTTCTCCTAACCTTTAGGGACGGCTTTGTGCTTCCCAATGAGAGAGGGTGATTCTTAAGAGAGAAAGGAAGAGAAAAGTGAGCCCCGTAACTGTCTGCTTCAGTGAGCGACACCTCAACAGTAGCTCACAAGGGATGGGGGTGAGGAGGGATAAAAGGGGTAGGAGTAAAGGTGTAGAAAAGAGGAAGAGACGTGAGGTGGTAAGCCAGAAGAAGCGACAACAAACCGTGGGGATATGAGAGATAGGAAAGATGGAAACACGGTCACAGGAGTCCGAGCACGGGGCACCACTTGTGAGAGCTCTTGTCGGCGTCAGTAGATGGCGAAGAGCAAGTCAAGTCGGTCAGAGCTACACTGTCGTCGAAGGTCGTCGGCGTCAGGAGGTGACGTAGGGCGAGCCCAGTTGGCCAGAGCTACGCTGACGCCGGAGATCGCGAGAGAAGAGAGAAATAGACTTTATTGGGCAATCCTGCGTGGGGAGGGTGAGAGCACCGCGCAGGGTTCCGCACCCTCCTGTCTATTTAGACCTCAACGACGGCAGGCCCAGCGCGAGCTACTGGGAGTTTGCTCCGTTCGCTTTTGCCGAGCCAGGGCCGCGTCAAGCCGCTGGATGGCGTTGAGGGAGATCACGAGGGCACAACCGGTCGGCACGGAATCCAGCAAGCGAGAGCTTCCCCATGGAGAGTACGAAGTACTCTAAATCGTTGAGCATTCTTTCTGAAGACAAGAGCGAAGCCTATGGGACGGCTTTAATCTCAGGCATGTATATTTGAGTACTAAGTACTCTAAATTGTCAACAACTCTTTTCAAACTGCCCCACTTCTTCAGCAACATGTGTGTCACGTTTTATGTATTTTTTTCTGCATATTCAGTCGACTTGTCATGAGGTAGATGTGTTGTAAAATACAATAGTTGTCACATCAGCCGCTTTGATGCTCCCGTTAGTTGACCCGGCCCGCTGCACTCGCTTAAATTGTGTCTATTCGAGCATCGTTGCTCGTGTTTTGCATCGTTGCTCGTGTTTTCTGGAGGTCCATGCATGCTGGATTCCATGGCCTCGCAGTAAATCGCTTCGTTTCTTTTGAGCGTTGTTCGCAAGGCCGCTTCGCCTATCTTCTCGTTGTTGCTGGTACTCACTGTCTTTGGCACAATCACTGCGAGGGTGTTGCAGCAGGCCGTCGCGCTCTCTTCCAGATCTTGGTGGTGTTGGTAGTGTTTAGAAGAGGAAGAAGGTGCCTAATTTCTGCAGCCCGGTTGGAAGCACGCCGCAGCGCCTTCCCGGTCTTGGAGCGACTGTACACAGAGCTGCTGTGTGTTCCGTTGGAGGAGCTGTTCTTTCTAGGTGAGGAAGAATTCCTTCGGCACTCGTTTTGCCCTTTTGTGTTCACCTGTGAGAAACGCGTGAAGCTTGTTTTTCGGTCTGCCTGGTTTTGGTAGGCTAATGCTTGTTTAGTAACGGCAGAAATACAATGTAAATGCGTAACATATTCATGTTTACATTTTATTTCTGTTTTTACTTTGCCATGTAATGAACATAGGTTAACATATCTTTTTGTAACAAATTTTGGTGTGTCTGTACACGTTTTGTTCCGTCGCGATGTTCTGTTCGAATGATGATAATATGTCC
Source organism: Rhipicephalus microplus (assembly GCF_043290135.1). Lineage (NCBI taxonomy): Eukaryota > Metazoa > Arthropoda > Arachnida > Ixodida > Ixodidae > Rhipicephalus > Rhipicephalus microplus. The sequence goes on along the minus strand of NC_134710.1, from coordinate 90,250,130 downwards.
ACTGTTTGTGAGAATAAATTTCTCTAAACACGTCGAACTCTGTTTTTGGGCCGGCTTCCTGCCCTCCCGTAGTAGAGTACAGAGTGCTCTGAATCGTTAGCAGCTTTTTCTAAGCATATCCAAGTACTCTACGTGGTCACACACTTTCCTGAATACATTCATATGTGTTGCTAAACTCTTCGTAGGTTCCATGTCTCAGAAGTCGGACACGCCACTAGACTGTAACGCCACTGACCTAAAAGTATAGCAGTGCACGGAGGGAGAAATGACAGGAGAGGCAAGGCCCAGCTGGTGGACTGCGTGAGAAGTGTGGAGAAAACGACGTTATGACGGCCATACTCACTGGGCACCAAAGCGGCGTTGTTATGGTTGCGTGTTGTGCAGGCTACATGATCTAGCAGTGAGTGGCGTGCCGGCTGCCGGCGGCATGTGCCGCTCCGTATCTCGTAGTACGGGGGATTATCCAGGGGCGGAATGTTCAGGGTTCAAAGGGTTCAAATAAACCGAGCCTTCCGATTTTAGCCTCCCCCCCCCCCCCCGGGCCAGAAAAAATGATCAACTCCGCTGTTTTGTTCGAAAATGTTTATTCATCTATCTCTAGATTTCCCTGATAGAAACAACGCTTTGGTTTAACAGGAACGGAAGAAACACACACGGTGCTTGGACTGTACTACTTCTAAGTGTCGCATGCATTCCTTACTTCTCGCACAGTCTAGTCAACTTTCAGTATGATCCAACGAACCAGACAAATAATAATGCTGTCTGTGTGTCTTCCTCTCCAGATATAGTTAATTATTACGATGACAATCTCTCCACGTGCCCCGAAAGAAAATGCCCAGGTGATATTAAACACTCCGGAGACTTTGAATAAACGTGGTTTGTGTTGATTGCAGGTAAATCTAAAAAGCTTCACATCTCAAGCATGACCATATGCCAAGGCGGGAAAGGGGGCGGAGTGAGGTGCCCCCTTTATTTATTTATTTATTTTTTGAACCGGGCCTTCCACAATGGTAATCCGGCCCTGCTCGTACTGAGCCGTGGCGGACAATACTCGTGTCCTAGCTGTGCCACTTTGTAAGTTACGCAGTGTTCTCCCGGCAGGTATTGTACTCCTAGCAGCGTTTACAAAGCCTTTTGTTAGCCTCGGGGCCTCAATAGGGCGTAGAACAGGCGCATATGTACGGGCCGCATGACGCGGATGAAGTATTTGAAGTGTTCCGTGCAATTCCATTCGTGCACCACTACAAAGCGGAACCACAACGAACGCCTTGCAGGTCAGCGACGGTTGTGTTGTGTTCCTGCTTTTGACAACGGACCAAACTTTTGTGCCCAGCAATACGCAACGAGGACCATGTGCACATACGTAGGTTCGTGTTCGATATATGTGTACAATAACAACATGCACGTGCGTATTGAAACAAGTTGTCAGTTTCGCTTGCTATGCTCGCCCCTAGCATTGTTATCTTGGCGTTAGAGCAACCGCGTTCAAGTGTCGTGCGGAAAGTAACCACGGTTGCACAATGCTGACGCCAGTGAGTTTTACGTGGAACATGGGCACGGGCGCCGCGTCGGTCGCGTGCACGGTGTAATAGGATAGCTTATTTTTACACCGTGGCCGCGTGAGAGGCGAAATGCAATCGTAGAGGGCGGCGCACGGCCGATCACGTGGTCTGTACAGTGCGTGAACTAATGGCGTCGAAACGTTGACACCACATGTGATCACTAGCCGTTCTCTTGTGTTGGTGTCATTGTAAACGATACTCGCTGTTCGGTTTCTCCGACGGTGTCGTGCTGGCCCCCGCATGTTGAGCCCCGTTCCGATGGTTTCGGTTCTCCCCGACGCACGTGCTGTGCACGTAGTTTTCGCGCCGGAGAGTCGCACCTTCTGCTTCGCATTTGGATGTAAATAACGAAGGATAATTTGCCCAGTCAATATGGCCGCCATCCGGTATGGCTGCCGTGCTCCCAACTGGGCTGCAGAAATCATAGGTGCCTTCTTCCTCTTCTAACCACTATCACCGCTTCACAACGAGTGACGTCAGAGATCTCCTCAGCATGGATGATGAGGCACGGAGGAAGGAAAAACGTCCTTCATGCTCTTCAGTTGTTTCTGTCCTCCATGGTGATGAGCCTCTGTCGTTTTTATGTATGTTTGTTCAGTCAAAGGGCAGTCTTTCGGATAAAAAAAAAGATAGAATGCTGATAGATAGAGCGTAGGCCCTGTGCAGCATTCACCGGATGAACTCTTGATTGTTCACTACCAGTCAATTTTTGCCGCTGTGCGAAGGGTGGCCAGAGAACACGGATAGTGGTGTCAGTTGATTGACCGTGCATCAAGGATGCCATTCGTCATCTTGTGCTTGCTACGAAAAACTGCGCGAACTAGAATTGACGTTTGAAATGTACGGCACTAGCATGGGGTGATTCGCCCCGGGCCTGCCTGACGGATTTGCCGCAGTGGTAGGCCGCTACCGAGTGGCGCGCCATAGCGGCTGTATAGGACAGAATATTTAACATGCCTATGTTTTACAAGCATACTACGCCGTCGTCATTACTCGTGCTGTCAGCAACATATGGAGTTGCTTCTTCAACAGAACACACGTCTTCAACTTGCTCAGGCTCGAAGCGTGCGCAATTAACAGCGTGCACAGCCTTGCTCAGGCTCGAAGCGTGCGCAATTAACTGCATTCGGATGTTGCAGGTTTCATCAGCGCGACCAAAACAAGGATATCGAAAAGAATACACACGTATGCCTTTTGCAACGTAGAAATTGCGAAAATTTGTCGAACAACAACACTTTTCTGAAGGTACCGGTTGTAAAAAAAAAAAAGGATGTAAAAAAAAAAAAAGCCTAGACACACCGCTCGTCTGCTAGGGAAGGTCGTCAAAGCCGATCAAGCACCAAAACACGTGCAAAAGGAGCCCCCCCCTCCCCCCTCCGCTAAGTATATCGGAGGGGAAAAAAAAAAAAACAGACCCAGACGCTATGTTTTGATCGTGCGTGTGTGTCGCAGATTTGCGTTTCTTCTTAATTGTGGTGAAGGCTAGTGTGTATTTATCTTTAGAGAGTGCAATGTTGTGGATTTTGCTGCTGGATGGAACAAACACAACGTAAACACGTCTTCAGCTATCTGCAAGCCTGTTCGCTCGTCGGACAAAAGACTGTGCATGCATCAGCGTGCAGGTGAGTGGCATTTCCAGCAACATTTAATGCTCTTACAGTGTGGGTAATTACAGTCTAGCATTGGTTGGGGCGTTTTCAACCCCAAATTTATGCTTGTTCACAGCTTGTGAAAAATGTTGAGTTCTAGAACAGCTGGCTCATTGTTTTTTCTCCAAATACATTGTTGAGTGGTTGTGCTATCATGAGAGAAATGGTTTGCTCTTGCTTATTCACCGTATCCATTGCTAGCCATATCGGACTAACTTACGTCTATCATTACCGCCTGCGTTACCCTCTTGCTTCCTCTGTCATCACTGCAGTGCCAGTGAATTTTTCGGTTGGAAGGTCCTTTCGCAACAATACCTCGCTTGAAAAAACCTTGGGGCAGGGTTGTAGCTGCCTTCATACTGGTACTTTTCTATCATTGGCGTTATGTAACGTTAACGGCTGGGTGTTGCGGCCTTCGGCCGCATTTTTTAGAGCTGTAAAGTGTATGTAAATCAGTAAGTGAACAAATCATTGTCACATCATTTCACTAGCATAGCCAGGCGGTGGCGCACAGAATTTTTTTAGGCCGGGCGTAAGGAACCCCATATGACGACCATATTTGCTTGCCCGGCCTCCAATTCAGATAAGCGGACCCCCCCCCCCCCACTCCCCGCACGCCTAAAAAAAAAAAAAAAAAACTCTACCTACATCACTGCGTCACTTGCTTGACCTGTACGCTGAACGTATTATTCTATAAGCGCGAGCACTTTACATATGGCCAGAACAATGGGAGGGGGAATGACCCAAATCTTTCAGATTTCTTTAGTGATGCAAAATCTTCGCAAAACTAAATATTCTGAAAGACAATCATAAATGTTGTAGGTTCACGTTAGAGTTGTGATTATTCTGCATCATGAAATCTTTATATGCGCTGTGAAAACATGGCTAGCCGATGAAGTCACATTTTGACGTTAATACCATTCGACGAAAATTTCGACAACCTCAATAACGCCGTTTTGGATTTGCCGCATGCACATAATTAGGCTGATTCCCACTTGGCTGTTCTTAACCAGACTTCATTGCTACCAAATAAAACAATATTTGATGCATGTTCTTCACTACTTTTTTTCAGGTGTATGACACAAATTTGGTTATACTGCAGATAATGATTCACCCAATGATGCTAAAGTACAGAAAGCAAGTGGATTTTGGTAAGTGCAGACTTTTTGTACTACGTATATGAAAGCATGGCGTTTTGGGAGGCAAACTGCAAATGTGTTGGCCAGCGAATAGTCTATCATGCCACATGGTTACACTGGCACTGACAATTTGACATGGCTCTGCTGGCCCGTGTGTGTGCTTACACTGTTACCGTTAAAATAAAATGTTTATGTTTTCATTGCAGGGATTGCTGTTTGTACTAGAAAGCCAACTTCCGAGATTTGTTTACGCTGGTGCTACTAAAAGCACGCTTTCCCTATTTACACGGGTTTCGGCTTGCACAAAGCATAACACTTGGGCCTAGATTCACAAAGCTGTCCGTGCGCAGGCCTTCATAACAGCGTTTCTTGACTCGCCTTTACCCTGTTTTCTGCAGATGTTTCGTGGGTTTAAAAGTGCCACAGCATGTTAACCTCTCCCACTCTGAAACATTCTTCACAAGAGTGGGCTTAACTTTCTTGTGCATCTCCTTGCTGTTGTTACTAAAGGTGGCAGTGTACCTAATGTTTGTATTTCCATCACGTTGACCAAGTATGCGATGTTGGCTTGAATGGTAGCACATCCTCAACAAATGTCTTTGTGGCACATGTAAAAGGCAGTACAAAATAAATAGGCAGACATTCACACCGGGCGCTAACTTCTAATAATGCTTTTTTTTATGGAAACCACGGTGCGCTTATTCCAATTTGTCTAACAGAGCAGTAACCTGTTTGGCTGTGAACCAACGAGACGTTGAACTAATAAAAGCTTCACATATTGTTGCGCTCAGATATATATCTATCAGCAAGCTATCTGCGACACTGTCAAACAAAGAATCAGAGTATCTGTGCATGCCTTAAGATATATTGCTTCATTCACATATCTCGTGGCTGTGACTCGTCAACCGAGTGAACAAGTGCGCCCTAGTTTCCTAAATTTAAAGCATTTTTTGAAGGTAGCATGGTCTACATTTATTTGTCTCTAGTTTTGCCCAGCCGTTTGCGTCAAGCACTATGAAATATACTGAATATTATCATGTGGCCTCTGCAAATGGTTGCTTTCAAGCAGGCTTTGCATGCTTGGCTTGTGCCTACAGGTATTGCACAATTTAAGACGCAGCAGTGTATGATAGAACAGTAGAATCGAGAGCAACTATGTGCATGAGCTAAATATGTATTTTAACATGAACGGACGGTACCTGTTATTTGCCACACACGTGATCTCTCTTAGAATGCCCATTGGTGAATGGGCTCATAGAAATGTCACTCAGCTGTGTATAGGAAACAAGTTAACTGAACCTAAGGGTATCTTTAACTGCTTCAAATATGCCTTCTTGAGGTGCTGCACATTTTCTTCCAGAATATTGCTATCTGAGACATCATGTGAAGAGCGTCTACCACATCAGCATTTATATGGCTTGCCAAGTAACGTTTCGCCGAACCTGTCATTTTTTTTTCACATTTCATTTTGCAGTAGACATCCTAGAGTGTAAGCGCTGCTGCAGTGTGTGTGACTCATTGTTATGTATTGATTCTGGCATGTTAAACCTCACACTTCTATTTTTAGGGGCGAAGCTCCTTAGGGCGTGGGCTGTGCGTCCCCTGTAGCCTGTATGTAGCCACCTCTCGTTTAGTTCTTGCAGTGTCCACTAGATGGCGGTACCGTCTCCTGTATGTCGCCTCTTCTCGTTTAGTTCTTGCAGTGTTCACTAGATGGCGGCTCCGTCTCCTGCATGTAGCCACCTCTCGTTTAGTTCTTTCAGTGCTCACTAGATGGCGGGACTTGTAGCTGATGATGAAAAGATGCAAGATGTTATAAACTAGACGGCGGTACTTGTAGTTGATGATGAAAGATGCGAGATGTTATAAAATAGGAATGATGTCACATATGGCACGTGTCATTGGTGGAAGGCAATCGTTCGATTTAGTGCGGCGACGTACGCTAGGGGGAGCATTGTAATAAAATCGAGTAGGCAAAATGTACGGAAGATTCATGGTTTACCAGGTTTTCCTCCAGAGCTTCGCCCACTCATCATCATTCACTTCGTGGATATGGCGGCACTTTTTTTTTTCTTGCAGCAATGAGATGCTTCACATATGCCTGCGGTGACATTCCGCTGTGCTAGCCCGATGGAAACACCAGCGGCGAAACTCGAGTCCTTCAGAAATGGAGAAGTTGCCCTTCTCTCACGAATGATGACACAGACTGCCCTATGCTAGAAATTCAAGACTGTTTTTCCTTGGAAGACACAGAAAACCTTTGATGGCGCTTGAAAACCTTTTTTGGCGCTTGTTTAGTGCTGGCTGTGGTGTGGCGAAGTCTACTTCTACGTGTGCTCACACGTCGCCTCAAAAAAGAAAAGAAAAAGAAAAGAAAAACAATAAAGCATTTTTTTTCCTTTCAATATTGTCCACATTTTGTGTTAGAAGCACCCAAGCAGTGCTCTTCCAAGGAGGTCTCGCCATGTGTTAAGCGTGTGACAAGCATACTCGAGATAAATAGTCATTTCCACAAGGAGTAACTGAAAGCATGTGCAGTTGGTCCTCGGAGAGTAACTGCGAACACGCGGGAGGAACGGTGAAGAGTAACCGTTTGTCTTATGGAAGCAAATGGTGGGAGTAACTGTTCGTCCACAGGGAGCAACTGGATGGAGTAACTGTTCATCCCCCAAAAGAGGAACTGAAAGGAGAGCAACGGTTTGTCCCTCTGCAGTTACTCCTTTTAGGGGAGTAATGGAAGTGGCAATTCAATTGCTCCCTGAAAGGAGCAACACCTATACCCCCGTTGCTCCCTTTTGGCTTAGAGTGAGGAGTGTAGGCAGAAATTTATTTCGGGGGGAGCGTGAAGGCGATTCCTTGATCGGAAGGTGGTGTTGGGCAGGTAGATATATATGTTCGAGTGTGATTTTGTGTTTTCAATGCCATGGCAATAAAAAATATTAAAAAATAGGGGAGCGGAGGCAATATCCACTCTCCAAGGGCGCCCTGAGAGTAAGCTGCCATGATTCCTTTCAGAGATTGTGACAGCCCTTTGTAAGATTATGGTTCAAAATTTTTCGCTGTCAATAATGTTTCATCGCAGTCCACTCGGCTTAATACGGTCCGTATGCCGGATGATAGTATGGTGGCCATTTGCAAGGTCAAAAGAGGCGTTCTCGAATTTGTTGAGTTTAGTTCGTTGAATGCTCTTTTTTTTTCTTTCAAAACAACCTGGACTTGACGAGCTTTTTACAAAATCAGCTTGCTGATAGAAAATATTCCTCCATTTCTTTGTCTTTGTCAGGCAAATGTTTTCAGAATACTGTCACAGTGGTCATCGCAGTTCCCCAAGGTCAATTATTTAAAAAAATAAATCTGAATTGACCATCTTTTTCATGAGTGGTTTGAAAATGTCCAATTAATTTATGTGCGAAGAAGCTATATAATTATATGCGTTGTCATGGGATTTTCTCGAGAATTATTTCGTGGTGCTCACTTTCTCACAACTAAAACTAACTTCTCTTACTGTGCAATGCAAGTAGCGCTGGAAGTTCGGCGTGAATAAGTGCGAAAGCATTCGTATATCACGTCACTCAATCCACGCACTAACATATATGCATTAAAACTTCGCAATTTATGAGTGCCGTTTTATATGGCTACTTCAGAATCCAAACAGTAACCAGAAAGAGGCACCTCGAGCACGTGCCCCCCCCCCCTTTTTTTGTTTTCATTGTGCAGAGCCCTAAATGACACTCGATCCCTTCTGGCCGCCCAGTCTCCGCTTCAAATCAAAAAGGTGCCCCCACCCCTCCCCGAAAAATACATTAATGTTCATACATACATACATACATACATACATACATACATACATACACATACACACACATACATACACACACGCATGCATACATACATACATACATACATACATACATACATACAGACAGACAGACAGACAGACAGACAGACAGACAGACAGACAGACAGACAGATAGATAGATAGATAGATAGATAGATAGATAGATAGATAGATAGACTTCGTGAGGCGTTGCCTATAATCATGCTCAATTGTGACAGCCGAATCGCAGAAGTACTGGAGATTAAAAAAAACCGCAATTAAAGAGCAGCGTGTGTGGTGGTTTGTTCTTGCACTATGAGCAGTTAGCGAAACTCTTCTTTCTTATTCCGTCCATATATACTTCGTCACGGGGCCGTGACGCGGACAAAGGAAGCAGTCTGGATGTTCTGATTAAATTATTTATTCGACCGAACTTGTGCCCACGTAAAAGGAAAGACAGATTACAGCAATACACGGACACTGATAGCGGCAAACAGAGCGTCGCCCGTCGATCAACTGACAAGCGGTGAAGCGCGTCGGCATTTATACAGGTGCTGTCGAATATTCTGGCGTCATGGCTAGCGTCCACGTAGGTTCCAGAATAATCTGTAATGTTCCCGAAGTGGGAGTAATCTTAACAAAATGATCTACTGCAGTTCCGAAGCTTCTCGAATACTGCAGGCGCGGTTTATGGTGAGAACTACTGACAGTCGAAACGGGGCGATAACAAAACTTGATGAGTTAATGTGGCAGATGCGCCTGGCTAGATGACGTCGACTGCATCATCGGGCTGTAATCGAACCCGTGGGTGGAGGGAGCTTGCCGTGCGTTGCGTAAGACACAACGTTGCCGAGGATTGCGTCAGCCTGGCTCGCTCGCTAGTTTTGACGCTGGTTGCATTTGCAGAGGCAATGAAGTTCGATTTAGACTCCATGTCATAATAATTAAGGCGCACGACATGGACAACTTCAGGTCGTGCACGGCGCTGTTGAGAATCGGTAATGTCATCGGGAACATCATAGTCGAGTGTGCCGAGGTTTCGAACTACCCTGTAGAGTCCGAAGTATCGTCGCAGAAGTTTTTCACTGAGTCCGCGTCGGCACATAGGCGTCCACACCCAAGCACAGTCACGAGGCTGATATGCCACGAAACTTTGTCCAAGATTGTAATGACGGCGGTTGGTCGCCTGCTGATTTTTGATGCGCAGGTGGGCGAGTTGCCGAGCTTCTTCAGCGCACTGATGGTAGGCGACGTAGAGGTTCTCTTCGTCCGCGACGTTAGAAAACATAGCGTCGAGTGTCGCCGGCCTCCTTCCTTAGACCAACTTGTACGGTGTCATCTGCGTCGTTTCTTGGGCGGCCGTATTGAACGCGAAGGTCACGACGGAAGGATGGCATCCCCCGTCATGTGCTCGACGTCGACGTAAATGGCCAGCATATCGGTTATGGTCTTATTAAGACCCCGGTAACCACGGATATCCACTGGCTGTCCATTATGAATACAAATGTCCGGCCGTATGGATATCCAACACAGATAGCCAATAGACGTACTGTGAAAATCCATGTCCTGTGTGGCTGTTTTCTGGACACTTGAACTGGAAGTCTGACCTGACATTAAGTTTTGAACGTTGACTGGCTGCCATATAAAGACGTGCCAAGAATATATGTATTTACTCGTCAATTGTTGTAAAATTAAAATGTAGTGAAAACATATATAGATCTGCCAAATCCCGGGTGACAATCTTGTAAAATTTCATTAAAAATGCTACTATAAAATTCATTCAACTTCGGCACACGCATTTAATCCCAGGATGCCAAATAACTTCGCTTCATGCGGCAAAACGATCTGGTTCATTCAATATGTATCGTATGTGATAAGAAACAAAGTATTTAGTGTTGTTATTATCGCATATGAACTGACAAAAATGCAGATCGAGCGCATCATAGCAGTCATCATGTAGGCAAAATTTCACGCGCCAGCCTCGACACTTCTCAACAAGCGGTGCACCGTAGTTGCTCAGATTCCTCGAACGTACACGTTATGCATCCATCATCATCATCATCATCAGCCTGACTACGTTCACTGCAGGACACAGGCCTCTCCCATGTTCCGCCAGTTAACCCGGTCCTGTGCTTGCTGCTGCCAGTTTATACCCGCTAACTTCTTAATCTCATCTGCCCACCTAACCTTCTGTCTCCCCCTAACCCGCTTGCCTTCTCTGGGAATCCAGTTAATTCCCCTAATGACCAGCGGTTATCCTGTCAACGCGCTACATGACCGGCCCATGTCCATTTCCTCTTCTTGATTTCAACTCCGATATCCTTAACCCCCGTTTGTTCCCTAATCCACTTTGCTCTCTTCTTGTCTTTTTAAGGTTACACCTACCATTTTTCTTTCCATTGCTCGCTGCGTCGTCCTCAATTCAAGCTGAATCCTCTTTGTAAGTCGGTTTCTGCTCCGTAGCTAAGTACCGGCAAGATACAGCTGTTATATACCTTCCTCTTGAGGAATAGTGGCAATCTACCTGTCATAATTTGAGAGTGCTTGCCAAATGTGCTCCGCCCCATTGTTATTCTTCTAGTTACTTCAATCTCGTGGTTCGGCTCCGCGATTATTACCTGCTTTAAGTAGACATAGTTTTTTACAACTTGAAGTGCACTATTACCTATCTCGAAGCGCTGCTCTCTTCTGAGGTTGTTCTACATTACTTTCGTTTTCTGCAGATCAATTTTAAGACCCACCTTTCTGCTCTCCTTGTCTAACTCCGTAATCATGAAATGCATGATTACGGTCATGCATCCATGCCCCTCTAGATGTGTTGGGAGAAAACACACTCCATTGTGCCTATTGTCCCGAAACCTGCTTGACCAGCAGCGTTCATAGGGAAGGAGCGCGGAAAAGGAGGGTGTTCGTGTCGGGTCGCACGTATGCATGAGAGTTGCTCGGTGGATTTCAAGCTGAACGGTTGTGCCGCCCGCGATCACCTACGCCAGCATAGCTTTCAACGGCTAGTTCGCCCTCCGCGACCTCCTGACGCCTTTTTTTATTAAAAAGAATATTGATAGTTGTGTTAGTTCACCGTCTATATCACTGCTAGATTGCGAAATATCGTTACTGGACGACACCTGATCAAGGTGGAACCTTCTTCCCAGTTGTTTCCCTTTCTCATCTTTCTGGTATATAACTTCTCTGAATAAACTGAGTTTCAGTCTGCGCTTGTTTGTCTCTTCTCTTGTGTCCCGTTGGTTTGCGCTTCCAATTATTTCATTATAAATTTGTACCAACTAGCCCGCCTGTCAACCCTACTGCAATTTAGAAGGACGACGTAAAGACGTGCCGCGGTTATTGGCTAGAGGACTGCCATCTTTTTGCTTGCTAAACTATGCTCTCTATAAGAAAAACTTTTCACCAACCGGTAACCCGGACTTGCTCGTCGTGCCTGCCTCTCTTCGAAAAGAAATTATGGAAGCGTGTCATGATGAAGCAACTTCTGGTCATCCAGGCTACACCCGAACATTGTGCCGACTACGATGCAAGTACTACTGGCCAAAGTTACCTGCTGCTGTTAACAATCACGTGCGAACTTGCACCGACTGCCAAAGACGCCAAGCGCCTCCCAGCAAGCCAGCCGGTCTTTTACATCCAAGAGTGGCGATGTGGGCTTGTTGGTGAAACATTTGAAAGAAATTTATGTAGCGCGAGGCGAAAAAACGAACACAGGAAAGAATAGACTGAGAAGATCAGAGCGCTACTAGCAACAACATGTTTATTTTCGACCTCCAAGCCGCTTTTAAGCCATAATCGTCAGGCGAGCAAGCAGATAAGCACGTGTAATTCAGATACATGCACGACAATGCCATCTACCTACAAGAAAAAACGATAAATAGGACAACAAAAAAAACCTCACAGATAAAATCACCTATCACTGCGTACGCAGGAACGCCAGTTCCTTGGGTGACAAGGCAATTGAAGGCTTGCTAATACGTACATCTCCAAGAGCATCAATAAGTTCGGCTTCTATGATCAACCGAGTCATCTCATCCTTATGCCGACCAACAATGATTGTACTGTGGAACAAAGGCCGGCAGCCACACGCGTGAATATGAAGAGCGAGAAAACCTTCTGGCGGCAGTTTACCCGCCTTGTAAATGGAGGTCGAAAATAAACGTGTTGTTGCTAGTAGCGCTCTGTCTTCTCAGTCTATTCTTTCCTGTGTTCGTTTTTTCGCCTCGCGCTACATAAATTTCTTTCAAATTTTACATCCAGTCGAAGCACCAGAAAAGCCGTTCACCCAGATTGGAATGGATTTCTTGGGTTCCTTTCCAACTTCCGCAACAGGGAACAGATGTATTATTGTGGTCACTGATTACCTGTCTCGTTATGCGGAGACTAAAGCTATGCAGCGCGGCACAGCAGCAGAAGCCGCTCAGTTCTTCATTGAAAACATCGTCCTTCGGCATGGCGCTCCGACAACAGTGATCACAGACAGATTGTGAGAAGAGCCTGCACCACTACTGTATCGCAGGTAGTGATCACAGACAGAGGACCTGCCTTCACCGCAGAGCTTTTGGAGTCGATTCTCAGATTCAGCGGTACAGCTCACCGGAGAACAACTGCATACCATCCGCAGACAAACGGACTGACGGCGGCGCCTCAATAGGACGCTTACAGACATGATCAGCATGTACGTTGACACGGAACATAAAAACTGGGATCAGATATTGCCGTGCGTGACCTTTGCTTATAACACCGCTCGACAAGAAACCACTGGAATGACACCGTTCAGTCTGATCTATGGTCGCGAAGCCCCAAGAACATTGGACGCCATGTTGCCTCATGAGTGTGACGACATCCATGTAGACGCCGAAGAATTCACTCAGCGCGCCAAAGAAGCCAGACAGCTTGCGCGCGTGCGCATCTGTCATCAGCAGCGTCAAGATGCACAAAGCTACGACACCCGACACAAGTTTATTAGCTATACACCAGGCGACAAAGTGTGGGTCTGGATTCCGATACGTCGACGTGGACTGTCTGAGAAACTTCTAAGACGGTACTTTGGTCTATACAGCGTCACGCGACGCTTGAGCGACGTGAACTACGAAGTTGTTCCCGACGCTGATTGTAGTTCTAAGCGCCAAAAGCATTTACCCGAAGTCGTGCACGTCGTGCGTATGAAACCGTATTTATCGAGTTAATTAGCTCCCGGTTACCGTTTTCGTACGACCACTTCATACGCCTGGTAGAGCACCTAAGTTGCGCATTGGGACGATGCCTCTTTCGGGGGGAGGCAAATGTCACGTGCTTGCTCAAGAAAGACGATGACCGTTGTGCATGTGCCACGAAGGACTACGAAATGATCGAAAAAGAAGAACTCGCTGGCGCGTTCTAATTAAAAGAGATCGACCTGCTTCTGGTGTCTCAATCTCTGCGGCAAGACCTCTGTTTTGACGTCGTGACAATACATACATATTATATATATATATATATATATATTAATGAGATCTAACAGACAATAACACCAATGAATATATAGGGGAAGTTATTAGAACCAATGTAATGTAATAGAGAAGAAAGAAAAGTGGGTGAAGAAATAACTTGCCGTGAGCAAAAATCGAACGTACGACCTATGAATTCGTAGGTCATTCGAAGGTCGTAGGTTCGATTCCTGCTCATGCCAAGTTATTTTTTCACCCACTTTCTTTCTTCTCATTTACATTACATTGGTTCTAATAACTTCCCTTATACATTCCTTGGCATTATTGTCTGTTAGGTCTCATTAATATTGTGTCAAAAACACGGAAAAGCGAGCCCTCAGATATACACTTCTTTCATATATATATATATATATATATATATATTTTCTCGGAGGGCCTGCCAACGTCCGTGTTGGCTGTCCTAGATGGATGTCGAGCGAACGTACAAATTTGTTACCTTTGTACATCTGATGTACGTCCATTGTACATACAGTGTACATCCATGAACATCTGATGGATGTCCGGAACATCTGAAATGTACGTTTCGTCGTATCCCTACCGGATATCTGTGGTTATTTAGGGACGCTCAGTGAGGCCATTGGTCTTTGGATGGTAGGCAGTGGTTCGGCGGTGACTTGTCTGACTGTACCTTAGGATTGCCTGAGTTAGGTCGGTCGTAAAAACCGTATTCCTGTCAGTAATAAGGACCTGTGGAGCTCCGTGACACAGGACGATGTTCTCAACGAAGAACCTTGCTACGTCGACGACAATGCCTTTGGGCAGGTCCCTTGCCTCGGCGTAGTGCGTGAGGTAGTCGGTGGATACGGCGATCCATTTGTTCCCGGAATTCGACGTCGGGAACGGCCCCAGTAAGTCCATGCCGATTTGCTGGAACGGCCGGTGAGGTGGCTCGATGGGCTGGAGAAGTCCGGCTGGCCTGGTCGGCGGTGTCGTTCTTCGTTGGAACTCCCGGCATGACTCCAGATAATTAATGACATCGGCAGTAAGGCGTGGCCAGTAATACTTGTATTCTCGCGACCGTTCGGGAAACGCCGAGGTGTCCAGCCACCGGGTCGCCGTGTAGTACATTCAAAACTTCTGGACATAACGCTGAAGGTACTACGACGAAGCAGTTGGCCCTAAGTGGCGAGAAGTTTTTCTGCAGGATAACACCGTTCCGCAAGAAAAAACAACTCCTCGTTTGAAAACTTTTGGGACAACGGCGGCCTTGCCCTCCAGGTATTCTACAAGGCTCCTTAGTTCCGGGTCAGCTTGCTGTCGCTCGGCGAATTCGTCGGCACTTAAGGTTTATAAGAAGCAGTCATCGTCCGGGTTGTTCTTCGGCGGTAGTTCGACGGGGGCACGAGACAGGATGTCAGCGTCGGAGTGTTTTCTTCCAGACTTGTAAACGACGGTAACATCGAATTCCTGAAGTGTCCGGCTCTACCGTGCGAGGCGACTTGAAGGGTCTTTCAAGTTACCTAGCCAACACAAGGCGTGGTGGTCACTCACAACTTCAAAGGGGTTGCCATAAAGTTAGGAGGGGGAACTTCGATGTAGCCCAGATTATTGCAAGGCATTCCTTTTCTGTTGTAGAATATATGTAGTGTGATTCTGCCTTTGATAGCGACCGGCTAGCATAACTGATGACTTTTTCCAGTCAGTTGGCCCTCTGCACAAGAATAGCGCCGATTCCTACACTGCGTGCTTCGGTGTGTATTTCTGTCTTGGCCAATTCGTCGAAATGCGCAAGTAGCGAAGGCGTCTGCAGGCGTCGTTTCAGTTCTTGAAATGCTCCCTCCTGCGGCATTTCCTACTTAAACTCCACATCGGTTCTGGTAAAGTTAGTGAGCGGATCTTCAACACCGGCAAAGTTTTTGACGAACCAACTGTAATCGGCGCATATATCAACAAATCGACGAACGAACGACATGTGGGTGGGTGGCGCGAAGGAGGCGACGGAAGCTGTTTTCTGTGGGTCCAGGCAAACGCCAGACTTGCTAATCCCGTGGACTAGAAACAAGAGCTCCTCAGATGCAAAGCGGGCCCCGCCAAGGTGGTCTAGTGGCTAAGGTACTCGGCTGCTAACCCGCAGGTCGTGGGATCAAATCCCTGCTGCGGCGGCTGCATTTCCGATGGAGGCGGAAATGTTGTAGGCCCGTGTGCTCAGATTTGGGCACACGTTAAAGAATCCCAGGTGGTTGAAATTTCCGGAGCCCTCCACTACAGCGTCTCTCATAATCATATGGTGGTTTTGGGACATTAAACCCCACATATCAATCAATGAAATCATAATCGTATGCGAAACGGTACTTTTCTACCTCCAGGTTGAGTCCGCAGTTCTTGATTGCTTGAAGTACAGTTTCAAGGTGCCGGAGGTGTTCGTCGAAGTTTGAGGCAAATACCACGACGTCGTCCAGGTACACAAGGCAAGTCTGCCACTTTGAGCCGGCCAGTATTGAATCCATAACGCGTTGCAAAGTCGCGGGTGCCGAGCAAAGACCAAAGGGCATGACCTTGAACTCAAACAGGCCACCCGGTGTAATGAAGGCAGTTTTTTTCTCGGCCTTTCTCGTCGATTTCAATCTGCCAATAGCCGGTCTTGAGGTCCATAGAAGAAAAGTACCTCACAGTGAAAAGTCGATCTAGGGCATCGTCTATCCGGGGGAAAGGACACACTTCATTCTTTGTGATCTTGTTCAGGCAGCGATAGTCGACGCAGAAGCGTAGGGTTCTGTACTTCTTTTTGACTAACACAATAGGTGACGCCTATGGAGTCGAGGGAGTGGCGTAGATGCCTGATGTCACACATTCGACAAACTTATTTCTGTGTTTTACTTGGCAGTTGGCAACAAACTTATTCTTCCCGGGTTTTGACTGTCTGCAAAGATTGATGCTTAATAGGCGCTGAGAAAACAACATCAGTTTCGCTACGCCATGCAATTTTATCTAGGTTGTGCGACAACCGGTGGATATAAGAAATCACTGCAGTTCGTTTTTTCTCTCGTTCACAAGTTTCTTGCCTTTTTTCAGGGTTACTACCTTTTCACACTTCATTCAATATTCTGCTCGGTCAGACTTCAATATTCAATATTCCACTCGGTCTGACCACTCAGTCAGAGAGAGAGACGAAAGGACCGGCCTGCACACTACGTTCCGCGAACTGTGCGAACGCACACAATGGTGGCGCCGTTCGGCTGCGGGGCTCCTGCCATCACTGCGAGATGAATACGCTGTCCAGCGTGACAGCCGTCCCACGGACTCTAATCCTGATGGATGGGTGCCGATACACCGGCTGTCCTCACGTCGCCCGCCGGCACTTTGCTGGTCGGGGACCACCTAGCTGGATGTCAAAATCGGCGACCGACCGCGGTCTTCTTGCCAGAACGGGCGCCCTTAGGGCCGTCCCACGCGCTTCCCGAGCAGCCGCAACGCACGTGCCGGGAACCCTACTGCACGCAAGCGGGGGACAATTAAACCAATTGGCGACGATGCGGAGGGTGAAAGAGCGTCGCCAATTGGATCATTTGTCCCCCGCTTGCGTGCGGTAGGGGTCCCGGCACGTGCGTTGCGGCTGTGCGGGAAGCGCGTGGAACGGCCCTTATGCCGAGATTATCGTCTCCCGAGAATCGGCTCTTGGGGAAGCGCACCCTTTTGGGACAAAGAAGACTCAGTTCTAGGTGTCGTTGACTCACCCGCTTTGGCCTGTGACGCCAGACCTTACACGCCCTTCCAAAGATTCGCGCAAGCGCTCAAATGCAGCTACACGAATGCCCATAACATAAAGGGACGGCGCTGAACGTCCCCAGCCCTGCGGCCGCACTTCCCAATTCCTTGAACGCCAGAGGCGTTTCTGCAACGAGTGCAATATTCTCCCTTCTTAAACCTTGGGGCCCTACCAAACCGGCGGCAGAAGGAAAAGTGTTCGTTGTGGCGACATCATTTATGCATCGACTCCTATGGACTGCCGACGGGGAACTGTGAGTTTTTCGTTGAAGCGGCGTTCGTTGTAGCGAAGTTGGACTGTAGCTGTAGTCGCTTTTTCCGTTTGTTGGCCACAAGTTTGGTCCATACAAACAGTTTCACCTTCGGTCTATAGTCTGCTCTCTTCATCCACATCACGATCCCGTGACAATATTGTAACGGACTACTAAAAGGCAGAAAAAAGAAGGAGAGGGAGACGAAGAGTCTTGGCACGATTGCAGTGCGCTGCCGCGAGCGACCGTCGCTCACCTCTTGTAAACAAAACCATTTCATCACAGCTCGCTGTAGCAGTTGTGCTGGACGTGCTTGGTAATTGACACCCGAAGGCGGAGGTTGAACCGCAAGTTCTTCGACGGAGCCGTCGCTTTGCTGGACTTCCACCGAATCCATCTGGGCTGGACATGTCCCACAACGCAGGTGAACACCGACCCCTCTCGACTTCTGTGCCGACCAGTTCGGCTCCACAACTGAGAGATGCTCGTCCCTTCGCCGGCAGACCAGATGAAGACGTCGAGGCTTGGCTCATCCATTAAAAACGGGTGAGCGCCGCCAACAAATGGGATGCCGCTTCTCAGCTTTTGTACGTCACATTCTTTCTGACGGATACTGCATTAATGAGGTACGAGAATCGGGAGGAAACGCTAACGGTCGACGTGGGACAGATCTGTTTCCAAGATCAAAGAGCGTTTCGGCGACCCAACAACGAAAAAGAAAATAGCAGAACAGACGCTAATGCAACGCGCTCAAGTGGGAGGTGAAACTTGCTGGACCTACATTCAGGAAGTCATAAAGCTATGTAGGATCATTGACTACGGAATGTCTGAGGAAGAAAAAGCCGGGCACATTCTAAAAGGAATCGCCGAGGATGTTTACAGTTTCCTCGTCGCGAAAGACACCTTGACATCTGTCGCCGATGTCATTCGCCATTGCCGCACTTTTGAGCAACTAAAGACGAGGCGAATCACGCCGAAATTCGGCAGGCTAGCCAATGTGACGACTGTCGCGAGTACAGACAGCAACCAGGCGCTTGATCTTGCATCAACTATCCGGCAAATAGTACGTGAATAACTCGGCCTGTACGCGCAAGTGGCACCCCACCCAAGCACTTATCCCCCCTACCTGCCACCAGAGTTCGAGCGAAACGTTGCTTCATTCTCCTAGCACCGAGTGGCGGATGGCATTGAGGATTCTGATGTCACACCTCAGTATCAGCCACGTCTCTACGATAGAGGCCCTGCCTATGACGCTCGATCACGACGAGGACAGCCACGTTCTTATACTCGGGAGTCGGGACTCTCAGCCGGACTACGTCTTGCTGCGGCAAGGACAGTACCGACCCTACTACCAAGATGCAACTTACGACGAATACAATGGATTCCAGAGAGTGGCAGAAACCAGTTCTTCGCGTGATAACGAACTTCTCGCCAACAACAGCAGCGCAGGATTCGTTCCGATGAATTTAGTATAAACCGCGACCCTCCCGCGTGCTACAACTGTAGTTTCTCTGGGCATATCGCTGCCGCCAGTCACAAAGGACACCAGCCATGTCTTCGCCACCAAGACCCGGTGCTTCATATGACCTGCAGACAACCAACTTGTTTTCAAGGGACCGTTTTTCGCGCGAGACCAGACGCAGCGATTCGCCAGCATCCGAGCGGAGTTTGACACCACCATCCAACCGTTCTCGTCGCTCGCCGTCTCCTCTGCGTCCTTATTCTCCGCCGCCGGGAAACTAGCATCCGCGGCCAATGGAGGTGAGGTCGCCTGACGGTCTTTATAAAATATACCTCTGCCTATTGTTATGCTAAAAAACAAAGTGAATGTGATGATTGATGGAATACCGACGATGGCGTTAGTTGACACTGGGGCGACTGTGTCTGTGATGAGCTTCGCCTTCAGAAACCGCTTAGGTCGCAAAGTTATGTTTTCATGGGACGATACAATCACCTCCACTGTTGTGTCACTTCGATCCATCTTCCCGGACTGAGGTAGATCCACACGGACGCTAGTGGCATCGGCGTAGGAGCGGTGCTCGTACAACGTCACAATGGCGCAGAGCATGTCGTGGCATATGACAACCGTTGCCTGAGCAAATCTGAACGCAATTACACAGTTACGGAACAGGAATGTCTGGCAGCTGTTTTCGCCGTACAGAAGTTTCATTGTTATCTTTACGGGAGGCCATTCAAGCTAATTACCGATCACCATTCGTTATGCTGGCTCGTCGGTTTGCGTGACCTCTCTGGCCGCCTCGCACGTTGGGCGCTGCGACTTCAGGAATACGACTTTACGGTGTCGTACAAGAGTGGTTGTCGTCACGCTGACTGCCTCTCCCGTATTCCTCTTGCGACTACCGACTGCGATGCTGAGAATTTTGACGACTGCCTTGCTGCTGTTACAAGCACGTTCCCCAACGCGGCTGACTTCCAAAGATAACAACGCAACGATCTCAACCTGGATCCTCTTTTTGCCACCGCACGCGCCTCCCAACACAGCGGTCACTTTACGGTCCGAGACAAGTTGCTCTATAAAACTCCTCCAGACCTGGAGCACGTTTTCTTCTAGTTGTCCCCGAGAGCCTTTGCTCCGATGTTCTACGTGCTATGCATTACGATGCGACATTCGCTCATTTCGGCTTCATACGAACGCTGAACCGCACGCAGGAACGCTTTTACTGGCCCAGGATGTACAAACAACGAAGCGTTACGTCGCTAGCTGCGAGACGTGCCAACGTCACAAGCGCCCGGTCACCGCTACACCAGGTCCCCTTCAGCCATTAACACCACCCAGCACGCCTTTTGAACAAGTAGGAATTGACATTATGGGTCCATTTCCGTTATCAACAATAAGAATCGTTAGATAATCGTCTGCGTAGATCATCTTACGCGGTATGCCGAAACCGCAGCTATTCCCTCTTATACCGCTGCATCCGTGGCCATCTTCCTGCTCCACTCCGTGGTCCTTCGCCATGGCCCACCACGTGTTATTAGGTCCGTTCGATTCACCTGCACCACGAGAACCAGTTCACGAAGTGCTGCACCCTACCGTTCGATTGAGCGGTGCAGCCTAGAGCCCTCTGCACCCTGCCGTTCGTTTTAAGAAGTGCGAGAGAGGTGCAGCCTTGGTTCACGTTTTATTTCGCGTTTTTCTGCACCTCTGTTCGTAGTGGTGCCGGTACAGTGCCGGCGTGGTTCAGCGTGCAGCGCAAGCAGACGACGCAGACGATTGCAGCAGCAGCAGTTCTGGCATCGACGATGGCGGTGAGAACAAACTTAGACGGCGTGGAAACGCTCCTGACACCCATCCTTGGCGAAGACGGAGGCCGAATTCCACAGGGCGACGGTTTTGCCTACAGTACAACAGGTAGGCATACACCTGTTTAGTCTGCTGTCTAATTATTATTAATAGCGCCTGGGATAATAGAGTTCAATAAATATGTGAACGTTTCGACACCAAATTAGGCTGGATGCCAGTGCGCTACTTGGTGCTCGGACGGGCGTGTAATGTGAATCTCGCACATTTTGGCACCACAACCACTTTGCATGCACTCGTGTGGACAGCATTTGTTAACACAAGGCCATTTCACAAGGCCTTAAAAACGTGAACTGTGACGTGTTGCGTACGTTTTATCGCCTGTGCATAATGTTACTACGGGCATGTTGAGAAGTTTTAATGGCCACGTTAGAGATTTCAGGGTAAGAAAGTAAACCCTGAAATATCTCGCAAGCACGTGTACGCGGTCAAGAGTTTTGATGTTGCCTTTCGTCGTCTTAGTTTTCCTTGCATTTTCAAAGCCTTTCAAATCATTCCACTCTTCACGTTGCGACAGATTGTTAGGTCCTCCGTATTTTTTATCCAATATATTCGCAATCTTCACAATGTTGTGTATATTAAATGGCGGTTCAGTGTGTTAAAGAAAGAAGGTTTCTCCATGACCACATTGCTTTTTTTTTTTTCAACAAAATAATGCTCGCAAGTCAAAAGCAGTTCACTTACCCCAAATTTAGTATGCAGTAATACAAGTATTTAAAGGTGCAAAATATAACATTCTTTTAACATTTTGTCTTTCATGCACATCTGAGGTTTCATTGTTTCCTACAAGATGTACAATTTTATCAAATGAAATGGCATCATGCAACCTTTCAATCAGCAACAAAGCTTTCTTAAAGCACGACTCTTGCTACATTTTCTTTATAGATGGAACAGTAATCACATTGGTTTTTGAGGACAATGGGCCACAGCAACAAAACTCTGATGATGACCATGACTTTGCTAGTGTACTTTTGTCCAGAGCCTGAGCTGTGGAGTGGGCAAAAAACACGATTTTTAATTAACAAATACAAGAAGCTCAAGGATCTTGTCAGCAAAAAGGGTGGCTTTCGGTAAGTGTTATTTAGACTAATTGTGAAATGCACCACATATCTAACCTATACATGTCGTTTCTAACACATTCCAAGTCTTTCTGTTTGTGATCATTGTATTTTTACACGTATTTCTTGCAGCACGAAAAAGGCCCTTTGGCAAACACTTGCCAAAATGATTTCTAGAGAGTTCGAATCTCCGTGTAGCCCACGGCAAATACAAAACAAATGGAAAAGTCTCAAGTGGGCGTACAAACGCACCAAATAAAAAAATAACTCTTCAGGCAGTGAAAAGGTGTCTTGCGTATTTGAAGAGTGAGTACAGGTTATATTCAGCTATTCATCACCATACTACCAATATATTTTTATGTCTAGAGAACTGAGTGATGTTCTGGAAAAAGAACATCGCATCACCACGACGGTGTTGATCACCCCAGGAAGGGTGATTAAAAAGAACAGGTGAAGTTATTGTACATGAAATGCAAATATTTCATGTTTGTGAGGTTACATTCATTTCACGGACAGCCACGATGCAAGCAGGCTAATGATTGTCCACCAGTGAGTGCGCCTCAGGATGCACAACCTGCCAAACCAGAAGGTGTGGATGCTGCATATTCTGGTTAAGAAGAACCTGCCGAACATGAAGACCCAGCTGCAGCTGAAGAATCAAGCTAACAGCATAAAAAAAGGAAAAGAGTGGATGGCACTCCAATTCAATGTCTCCTTCAAGAATTTTAAAAAAGCCGGAAAGAGAGGGAGGAGCAGTCAAAGGCAAAAAAGAGCCTTCTTGAACGCCTAGTGACTGCTTTGGAAAGCCAATGTGGAAAAAATTGCGAATAAATTGAGATGAATCAAAATTGTTCTTCTTAGACAACTATATAGTCGACCCTTGAATACCACAAATTCTTCACAACATTCTCACTTCACACTATCGTTCATAAAATCCTCATTGAGGCACTAACAATGCTTTTGAGCAATGACCTTTCTCAGACATTCACTGTATACAGCCAAACTTCGGTCTGTGACATTTCCAACTTCTTCAATCTCTGCAGTTTCCTAGAGCTCAATAAAGAAATCCCTCTCTTTATTGCATATGTTGTGCAACACACAAGCAGCCATTACTATAAGGCAGCACTGTTTGATTGTAGCAGCGTCAACAAAGTAAAGCCTTCGAAACCTTTGTTTGAGATGACCAAAGGCATTCTCAATGGCAGATCTCTGCTGCGAGTGGCACTTGTTATAGCGCTTTTTCCATGCTGGAAAAGTCTGTTCATTATCCCGGTATGGTGTCAACAACCACGGAAGCAAGGGGTATGCAGAGTCTCCAAACAGGTAACTGTCTGCACACTTCGTCTGAGCTACCACGAAGAAAGGGCCTTCACGAAGCACCCTGGCATCGTGTGCAGATCCAGGAAATCCTATTCAAACGTCAATGAACTTGTTCCTGTCATTGCATATTCCCTGGAGCACCACAGATGGAAACTTCTTGCCGTTAAAGTACGAATGCGGCGACTCCTCCGGCTTCTTATTCTCTATGTGGCAACCGTCCACACAGCCTATGGTGTTGCGCAGACCTTTACCTTCGCTCCTTAGCAAAAAGCCAGTCTTGATCTGTTCTTACTCACGGCTGTCTGGCCATGAAATGACTTCTTCGCTTATACTGTGTAAAAAGTTCAATAGGCGCTCAATGCACGTGCGCACTGACGACTCAGATATGTCAAATCTGTCGGCAAGGGAGTACATACTCGACTGGCTACCGAGGTAGCTCAGCACTATTAAGCAAGTCTTGTCTGCACTAATCCGTGGGCGACCACCAGGAGTCTGGGAAAACATGGACGTCTGGTAGGGGGCAACGAGATTACCGAACGTTTCCCGTGACAGACAAAACATCCATTTAAACTCAAAACCAAAATACCTGTCAATAACGTCCTCACAATACCTTGGCATGCGATTTCGTTCCAATCTCGCCGATTTCATTGCTATTGCTGTGACTAAGTCGTCGTACTCTTTGTCACTGTCAGAATCCATCAGTTCCATGGCGACATCCATGACAGTTGAAAGTAGGCCAGAGTTCATCTCGGTAGAGAAAAGCGGCAGGCGGGAGAATGTTAATTCACAAACGAAAACAACACACACACAGGGACGCACACCTGACACGACACACATGCACCCGCGCCCTTGTTTGGAACACAGCAGAAGACATGGCACAACAACTGCACTTTGGCATTCGATTCTGCGTGGCGCTGCTATCCGGCTGTGTCGGCACCGCTGCTACTCTTCTGAACTAGCCACCCACCCATCGTGCACCTCTCGGGCACCAACCTAAACCGGTTCCAAGTAGTGCAGGTGAATCGAACGGACCTATTATTAGCGACCGTGGCCGTCAATTCACTGCTGATGCTGTTGAAGAATTACTACGCATGTGCACGACACAGTTCCGTCATTCCACACCGTACAATCCGCAGACGAATGGCCTTGTTGAACAGACAAACACAACGCTGACCAACATGCTTGCCATGTCGGTCTCTTCCAATCACAAGAACTGGGACGAAGTGCTGCCTTTTATCTCGTACGCGTACAACACGGCGAAACATGAAACAACGAACTTCAGCCCATTTTATCTGTTGTACGCCAAGTTGCCACTAAGCCCTCTAGACACTTTCTTACCCTTCATTCTACACAATGACGACTCTGTATCGAACACCCTGTGCCTCGCGGAAGAAGTCTGTCGCATCGCTCGTCTTCGGACTCTTGCCTCTCAACGTCATTCGAAGGAACAATACGACGACCTTCACGAACCGGTATTATTTGAAAAAGGCGACTTGGTGTTACTTTGGACACCGCAACGCAAGCGTTGATTGTGTCAAAAGCTTCTGTCACGATATTCAGGCCCATTTGTAGTTTTGGAGCGTCTCAGCCAGCTCGCTTATGTAATAGTTCGTCTTTTGTCTGATGGTCGACGATCGAGCAGAACGCAGCTCACACACATTGCTCGCCTGAAACCTTTCTACCCTCCTCGTGCATCATAACCCGCCCTACTGGCTTCGTCTGCTTGCGGGGGAATGTAACGGACTAGTAAAAGGCAGAGAAGAGAAGGAGAGGAAGACAAAGAGTCTTGGCACGATTGCAGTGCGCCGCCGCGAACGACCATCGCTCACCTCTTGTAAATAAAACCATTTCATCACAGCTCGCTGTAACAATATCATGAGCCATGCAAAGCAGAGAGATGGCTGCCACAAGCCATCTGCTGTGTCGAGTTCTAATGTCAATTACTTCACCTACCACAATGGGTTGTTGATTGTCATTGTAACAAAATAACCGTTAGACGGAGACGATCCGTTTATTCTGCATGGAGCCCAAGCTGTCCATTCCTAGCGCGTGCCTATTTCAACTTCGTCCACTTCGATAGTCTGGCCCGCTCTCAGAGAATATTCTGCAACATCCTCCCAGGGGGGCCAAGATGACTCGCACACTTCGATGAAGTCTGGACCCTCCAGGTTGCTCCGATCCAGATTATTATTCAACATCACCCCAGGAGGGCCAAGGAGAATTGTACCCACCACAAACGCAGTTTGTGTTGAAATGCACTTGCTTTGCTACCGGGAGTGCCCGTGCACTACGACCGTTGATTAGTTGCTGTCGCACTCCTTGCTGTCTCCTGGACCGATGCTGATGAGATGGAGTGTGTTCTTGACGTGCGTTACGCTGTCGTGCTTGGCAAGCAGAATTACGAAGACACGATGACTGTCGTGGTGGTCGCCCAAAAGTGGCTGGTATGAGACGAGTTGTTCAAGTACTGCGTCAATATGGACACGCTGGCGCTGACGACGCACACGGCAGTGACGAGCATCGACGTGCTTGTTTGGCGGCTCTGCGTCTTCCAAGTTCCTGCCGCGAGCAACCGCGTAGTCAGGCTGATGGCACTTCTTTCTTGAGGAGATACCTTGCTCCCATACAGATAGATCGTGGTGCTTGTTTGAGGTTCGTGAATGCCCTTTATCGCTCCGGATGGCACCAAAACGACACATCGAAGATATGTCTGTGTGTGTTGCAGAAAGATTGTGGCTCAAGGCGAACAGTGTGCTAGACGGGCGCTGGATGTTGGGGCGCTGGATGTTGTCACATGACAAGAGTCCTTGCACAATTCAGCCAAACATTGTCTCTATCGCTGTTAGCGTTTTAGTCACGCGGTCGATTTTGCCGGTGGTGACCTTCCGATAGGCGTCGGATCCTATGGTCACACTGATCTCGTCCGGTTGTCACGTACTCGGTTGAAATCGGTCAGCTGCGTTGTACTTCCGTTCACGAAGTAGGTGCGAAATGTTGGAGTCGAGTGGTGGGCTTGTGACAGAGCAAATTTCAGGGATCGTTAACGCTTCTAAAGTAATCGCTGAATCGTTGAACTGACTTCGAAGCCGCACGTTGACACGCTCGGTGCAGAGTTGCCTCCGTGACTTGGATTCTCCAAAAGTGACAAGGGAGAGCTCTTCTTTTCCCACAACGGAGCACTGAAACAGCCTTGCCATGTCTGTACAAATGTAGGTGCGCTGACTGCCGCTGTCCAGCAGTGCCCGCACGAGAAACCGGTGGTCTCCAGGCTCTGCCCAAATTCGACCTGCCTGTAACAATACGCGCGTGAACTCAACGTGACACTGGGCGGTAGTGACCGTTCACGTGGTTAATGGCGGTGATTGAGAAAAGGCTGGGGATCCTGCGTTGGGGTGTGGATCTTCGGCTGGGCGTGACAACTCGCAGAGTATGGTCAGGTGGCGTCGCTGGCAGGTACCACACCTAAGATTGAATGACTTCCTGCACATTCTAGCGATGTGCTTTCGTGTTCCACAGCTGAAGCAACAATTGGTGTTCTGTAGCCTTGCCCGCTTCTCTTCAGCCGATAGGTTGGCATTGCAAGCAGCGATCATATGATCCTTGCTGTGGCAGAGTGGGCACGCCAATCTAACAGGCAAGGTAGACCCCGTTAGGGCAGACGCTGACGGTATGATTTCTGTGCCGTACGTTTCTTCGGATATGTGGGTTCTGGCTTCGTCTTGCGCCACACGATGAGACTAAGCGGCCCTCTTCCCGGATTTCCACTTGAATGCGGGGAAACTTAAGTGAATCCTTGGCTAGCCGCATCGTCTTCGGGCATTTCGGCGGTGCTCGAGGCGCAGTTCGATTCCTTGGACTTCTGTCTATACATAATGGCGAGATCCCCCGGCAGACATCGCATTAGGACACGGTTTAAGACCACAGTGTACCGGTCGGGCGCAACCCCTAGGCCTTCCAAGGCACTAACGTGGAACTGCACACTATCGTACAGCAGACGAAGCCTTCGAACGTCCGACGAGCTTTTCAGAGGGCTTAGCGCAAGAAGATTGTCAACATGATCGTTCACAAGGAGATCCTGGCGTCCAAAGCGATCTGTGAGGGTCTTTATTGCAAGGTGGTAATTTTGCTCCGCTAGACGAATGCCTTCGACAGCTCGCTTCGCGCTCCCGGTCAAGTAGGTGAGGAGGTACTTAAATTTTTCGATGCGTGGCAGCTCGGTATTCTTGTGGATGGTAGCGTCGAAATGGTCCCAAAAAGACTGCCATCCACGGAGACTACCATCGAAAGTCGGTATCTGTAGCTTCGGTAGTTGAACTGAACGCTGACGGTGCGCTCTCTCACCAGGCCTGCTGCGTCCGCGGAGTTCGGAGATGCGAGGTAACTAGGCCCAAGCTCAATTGCTTGAACCTGCGTTCTGGCCGTCCTCTCACGTTCTTGAAGCCAGCACTTGGCAGGCGACATCGCGTAGACAATTTTCTCGTATTCTTGTGCCGTTCCTACTTCGTGGTCGAGGATTTCTTCATCTGTCGTCACAAGGATGACGTCATCGAGCTTCGACAGTGCTGCTTCTTTATCCTTCAGGAAATCCATGTGGCCGGTAATTTGGGAGGCATCAGAATCTGGTTGCTGTAGCAGGTCCGATAACAGTGCTAGGGCTCGGGTGACACCAGCTCTGATCGAGGCGCGCTTCTTCCGAAAATGGTCAGTGGTCGCCATGATCGTGACGTTCAGAGAAGTCTCCGAAGGGGCGGATCCCGGGTTTCGTGCACCAAATGTAATAAAATAACCGGTCCGCAGACGTTAGACGGAGACGACCCGTTTATTCTGCATGGAGCCCAAGCTTTCCATTCCTAGTGCGTGCCTATTTTCACTTCGTCCTCTTTGATAGTCTGGCCCGCTCTCAGAGAATATTCTGCAACAGCCATTAACACCTGTTTCCAAATTGGAAGAGATGTAGCACTATAGGTCAATGCAGTTTCATCCACATAAAAGGCTGCCATGCTGGTACAATTTAAATACACCTTGTTTTCAATATTTGTTTTCAATGTATTCTCGTAAAAGAGATCACCCATCATTTTTTATGCAGCATTCTTTCACTTCACTGTTCCACTAATTTTGTTGGTCCAGTGAGCATATCATTCCCAGCCACATGCACCCGATCCAGCCGTTCATCACCCTCTCCCCTAGCCCTTTGCTGTTCTCGCCCATTGCCTAGCCTTTGAGAGTGATTTGCAATCATGAGGAGAGAGATAGCCCATCATATAGTGTCTCACAACAGAAATCATATGAATTTTTTGTTCAGTTGTGTACAGATCCATGGGGTGGTGTCTTGAATTCCTCGTGTTCATAATGTTGGCTGTAAGACTGGCTCTGTAAAATATACGATGTTTTAGGATAGCGTGTTGTCGTTCGTGGCGCTATGCAGGCAACCAATGTGAAAGCGTCACTACAATGCTACTGCATGCGCTGGCTTTAACAGCGATACGATGCAGCAGTGGCATTACTTTGAGCCACAAATATGAAGCTAAAGAAAAAAACAAATCTGACAGACGTACGATATTGAAGTGGGAAACACGTCTATTGCATCGTCAAAAGAAAGGTAGCATATACAGTAACTCAGCTCATCGTGCCGCATCACACCTCCCTGAACTAAGGCGGACCAACGGCTCCTGTTGAGAAGCGTGCGTTTGCACTGGCATTGAAAAAACACTCATAGCAAATAAAGACCCCTGTGAAAGCCATGTTTATTAAAAGCAATACACAGGTAACCTTAGAGGCAAGCAAGGGTAGGTACTGGCAATAGGCCCACAGATAGAGCCAGAGTGCAGGTAGAACAAGAGTGAAAAAAAAAAAAAAAAATGATTCCATGATCTATGAAAAAAAAAAAGAGACAGCCATGAATAATCATTTTGTACAGATGCCAGCTGTGCACTATGTGCTTTAGAATCCTTCTTGGTATTGCACAGTCTCCATTTTGGCTATGAGAAATTCCAATTGGCGCTTTGCTTCACACTGGGGAAAGTTCGACATGTCATAGTAGTTGGGTGCAATCTTGACCAACCTGCAAAATGAACATTGATTAGTTTGCTGTTCTGATACATTGATAAGAGGGCACACCACACACCCACAATCACAATGAACCTGATATACACTGAAGAGGTAGTGAATTGAAGTCTGACAGCTAGACATTAAGAGGAGCAAAATGGAAACAATCGTTTAACCCTTTACTGCACGGCGTCCCATATTTGGCACATACCGTTTACCATTTTTTTAGCGGGTATGGGCTCTCCATTAGAGAATGTGATACCGTCGAAGTAATTTTCATAGTTATATGAATTTATAATGAGAAAGTGATTCCATATGTCTTGAGCGATAAGCAAA
The DNA here is from genome assembly GCF_043290135.1 of Rhipicephalus microplus. Lineage (NCBI taxonomy): Eukaryota > Metazoa > Arthropoda > Arachnida > Ixodida > Ixodidae > Rhipicephalus > Rhipicephalus microplus. Next base: position 90,220,434 of record NC_134710.1, on the reverse strand, counting down.
GCAGGGCAAGTGCATTTTGATATGCGACATGCAACTCGGAGGGGGGAAATGCGAGAAATCGGTATTTTTTTTTTCTATGTACGTTTTTCCCTCACAAATAGAGAAAAAATATTTTGGCATACTGTATGATCTCATAAATTAAAACCAATTATTAGTTCTTAGAAGTTGTTTCGCAACTACAGCAGAGAACCTGAAATCGGTGTGTGCCAAATTTAACACGGTGTGAACTTGCAAGACAAAATTAGTGTCGCAGTGCCATCTGTCCAGTAAACGGCAGGACAAATATATGTAATGCGCAGCCTGCGAGCTTCGGTAATTCAATTTCCTCTGCGACTGCGGCTCAGTACCGCAAACTAGCAATTACCATGCTGCAGATAGTAGGAAATTCAAGGGAGGGGATATAGGTGTCATGCGGTGAAGGTGTAGCACGGCAGCACAATGGATGCGTCTTCGTTATCACAGGTCACTCTACCACAAGATGGAATTTTGTCGCTCAGTATGGTGAGGGCGAATAGTCAACCAAAGTGCCACCTGAAAACCGAAAAGGAACTGAAATCTAAAGGACGTGGTGTTTCAGAGGAACTCGCAACCACGATATTTGATATGGAGTTATCGTGCGTGTGCTAGTACGACACTCATTTTCTCTTAGCCAAAGAGTTCCGTTAGAATGATTGCCCTAGCGTAGAAAAGGTCTACAACAGACACATGGGCAGAGTCTACCTGCTGGACTGACTGCATGGACTTCATCGCATGCATATCAAGTCGAAGAAGTGGCACTTTCGAATTTTCACGCATATGCTAGGCTTACCGGTAGTAGCAGCATGGCTACTGTTCCCGAATTCAGGACAGTGCTGTAAGTGCCATCTGCCCTCTTCTCTTGAGAACGAAACGAAACCAGTCTACATGGCACAGCATTTCAGGTGCTGGCTACTGGTTTTAGCCCTCAATCGACTATGAGTTCACAATTCTTTGTCACAAAAAATTTGATAAAGTGTATGATTACTTGAATGAAAAAGGAAAGCACTGATGCGAACCGGTTTTGTCAACAAGATTGACACGTGCAAAAGCACCGTCCTGCCTTCGTTCTCATTCTCCCATAGTTTACTTGACTTGTCAACAATATAAGCTTAGGCTGAGCGAGCGAAATTTCTATAGGCCCATTTCTATTCACACAGCCATTGCCCATATGTGACAGCATGATCAATGCACACTTGTGTACATTGTGCTCATCAATGTAAGCAATGGTTTGTGACAATGCGCATAAGACATAGTTGACACCTTAAATAAGCAGTGTACTAAATGTCTGTGACAAAGAGTTTGCCATGGCACAACCACATCATTGCCATTGCTGGACCAGAATGCTATCCAGTTTGTGATAAGTACATGTAACAATCCGAGTGCTCGACAGCTAGTCCCTTCAACATATACACAGCAGTCAACTATCAACCCAGCCTAACTACCCCATGTATGTCACATCGATCAGATACAATTGTGAGTGGCTATCATTACTGGCATTAATGGCATCAAAGAACTTTTTTGTTTCACAAAACTCGCCATGCCTTCCTCAGCATAGTTCGCCATCTCACTGATAATTACACTCGTCTTAATCAGGGTTCGTGCAGATTTAACAGGAAAAAATTCAAGTATATAGATTTTCCAGGACCTATCGCAGATTTTTCAAAACTCAGAGCCGCATCCAAAGCTGAAAATTTTCTCTCTATAACTTTGATTGATATGTGGGGTTTAACGTCCCGAAACCACCATATGATTATGAGAGACGCCGTAGTGGAGGGTTCCGGAAATTTTGACCACCTGGGGTTCTTTAACGTGCACCCAAATCTGAGCACACGGGCCTACAACATTTCCGCCTCCATCGGAAATGCAGCCGGGATTTAAACCCGCGACCTGCGGGTCCTCTCTAAAACTTTCAAAAATGACTCATTTACAGCATTCACAATAAATGAATATATAAATTATAACACAAACATCTAGTCTCTCAAGATCACAACATACACTTAAAGCTCACAAAAGTAGTTGGGATTTTTTCCAGCAAGGGCATGAAGTTCCTCAAATATATTCAAAATGTCCAGTGTAGTGTTATTTCATTTAGACAAACATAAACGTACACCTCAATAATTAAAACAATGAGTAGCCAGGATCACTTTCAAAGTCTTAAACGGTAAAAAAAAAAAAGAAAGACGCTCGCGACGCACAATTAACTCTTACAACAGTTGTTGAGATTTCTCTATGAGCACTGTGAAGTTTACCAAACATAATGAAAACATTCCACTTAATGTTATTTCACTTATACAAAGATAAGTAAATGTATAAAAGGCATGAACTTGACATCATCTGATGGCGGAGTCACCATTAGGCAGGTTTGCGCACCAGCACGTGAAAAAAGCATGCAGCAAGCACTTAAGCGCGTGCGTTATATATATATATATATATAATGTGTACTTTGAAAGCAAAATGCAGGAAGCTATCAGAAAAGTGCAAAACATACCGCTAGAGAGGTTCAAAAGCTATAAGAGCTCAGCTTTCACCTTTACCGCAGGTCTGTCTGGCTGTTTCAGACCTGGCAGCAGTAATGACATCGTGAGAAGGAAGCATGACTGATGCTGAGTGACAAGTTCGGTTGGTTCATTTAGCGCCCCTCTTCAGCGTGCACTGGACCTTACTTCTTTGTAGCACGCTCATGCTGCTTAAACTGAGCATTTCAGTGGTTACCTTCCACAGGTGCGGTGCTATGCACCTACACTGGGTAACCGTAGTTGCTCAACTGAGAGAAAAGACATCTCGATGTTACCACTGTGTGCACAGCGTGTTAAATGCACATTACGTTGTTGTGTGGTTCTAACCCGATCATTACTGCTGCACACAATGACCTGGACCTGACACTTCCATGTCAGTGGGACACCATACAGTAGCTCTATGTCGTACTGAAACTGCAGTGGCTTTCCTAGCGCTTGCATGGGCTTCCGTGACGCCTCGGTTGCAAGCGGCGCAATGTGGTGGAGTAAGCGATGCCCACTCGTGAAATTACGCCGTCTCCGTGCGATCGGGATAGCTGAAGAGAAACCTCCTGTCCAACAATCTCAGAGGCCATGCTCCTCAGTTTTCAAAAGCAAAAAAAATTCAGGAACGTTGGATTGTGCACAGTCGACACTTGCAGGGGTGCAACAGTCAAAATAGAACTTGGAGAAATTTTCGGAGCAGCAAAATCTTGCTTTTGCAGCACTAAAATCCAAATTTGGAGCTGGTAACAGGAGAAAGAACATTATACTTTTATTGCGAAAGATTAAATTTGGAGCAGTTTGGGAAACAGGCATTACATTCAGAAAAAAAAAAGCCATTCAACATTCCATAAATTACATAAAGGGAACGTAAGCACTGCCATTTCAAAAAACTAGTATTTTTTTTTAACCACCATACTCAGCAAACAATGATGAAGCCCACATTAGAATTTTCCACGCCTGTCAAATAGTTTGACAGGCTCAGAAAATTCAACTATGCATCGTCTAAGATGGTGACCTTGAGATTCGGGTGATTCATAAAACTGGGGCAGGGATGGTGAAAAAACAAAAAGAAAAAGAGAGCTGGTGCACAGTGTTGCCACAGTGTTGTTTGATTTGTTAAAATTGCACAAATGTTGTGCAGTACTCCAAATGATTGCCAGTTACTTTAGACACGAGCGATCATATTAGTACTCACGAACTACGCGGCGTATACACACATAAGTGTGTGTATATGCCGCGCAGTTCGTCCTGTGTCTACTGACTACTACTACAAGCACCTTCTAAATCTTAAAACGCTTTTCCGCAGGCCACTGGCATACTATGGGCAAAGGTGGCTTAAGTGTCATTCTGCACCAGGTTAGAACAAGGTCAAAAAATTTTCAGACCACTACCTCCCCCCCGCCCTTTTTTTCACAAAGGGGTTAGGTTTAGAGCACAACTTCTCAGCTCGCTTGCAAGGCGCATTTGACCAAATAAATTAATAACGGCATGCGCCCATTGGCCTGACAATGATACCGGATATCTATTGCTTGTGCCATTGCTATGGCAACGAACGTGGTCAACGCGTCGAGTTTGTACGCTTCCAGCTTAAGCCTCTAACATGCCATACGCGTTTGCTGACTAGGAAATTCATAGTTCCCACGAAGTGTGGTTGGCTACGGCAATGCATTTTTTTTTTGAAGTTGCATTGTCCTGCCGATAGATATCCGCTGCGGTCAGCGGACCGATGTGATAAAATCAATGCCTAATCATAATGTGTGGTGTCACCTCACCCGAGTCACATCTGAGAACTTCTGATAATTCAAACTTCTTGATAATTCAAACAAAATTCAGAGGTCCCTTCGAGCTCGAATTAACCAGAGTTGACTGTACAGGGCGTGTTTTCAGTTCTTCATTCGCTCACATATTTCTTGCTATTAGCCAATAAAAGACGCACTCATGATTGGTGCCTGTGCACGTTCTTTAGATGCATGTGCTACACAGGTTGTTTTTTCTCCAGTGCTTGTAGTATGTGTGCACGTATTGCAGTTACTAGAATACCACTGTTATAAACATGCATGAGCTTTATTTATTACTAATAACCTAATTTATAAAACCCGCAAAAACCAATTCTTGCCGCCGAAGAAGTCATCGCACTTGAATGCAATAGGGCATTGAACAGTGAAATCTTCAAGATTATGTCAAGACTTCCCAAGTGCAACTGTGGACTGACTTTTGTGTTTCTTATCCTTCATGTATAAGTTAAAGGTTTGACTGTTCTTAAAAGCCCGCTTCGCCCCCATTTTTTGAGAATTTATTTGCAGTAGAAAAGCTGCCGTGGAAAACAGACAGGCCTCCAAGTAGGCTGTGTGGGTATGTCGTACACATGCAGATTTCTTCAATATGCACTAGCTACATATACACAAACACATCACATATATCAATATATACCGCATTTACTCGCATAATGAACGCACTCGCATAATAAACGCACCTCCAACTTTAGTCGTCAAAATCTGGAACCCCCCCCCCCCCCATGTAATATATGCACACCCCTACATTCATTGGCTGTAGTCTCGCTAACCAACACATGGAGGCTTCTTGCCCCCTCGCCCGCTACTACGTGCCACATTTTTTTTTTTATCTGTGCGCAGCACGTCTAGACTTTTTCAATTATCTATGCGCCAAAGTGGAGTTCACAAACAGTGCGAGTGTAGAGACATCGCAGCTGATAAGCACAAGGCGAGTGAAGGTCACGAAACTGCCCGTGCCAACCGACGGCCACTTCCTGCAAATACGAAACATCAAGGCCCAACCACAAGCATGCAATTTTCGAGCAATGACGAAAGGATTTGCTGTCACCATGGCTTCTGAAAAACCAGAAAAAAAGAAAAAGCCTGTCCCCCAGAAAAGGTCGCGACTATTTCTGCAACATGGCCGTACCCGATTCTTGCTTCGGTTGCAATTTGCTCTTCATGCTTGTTATCCGCACATACTTCAAGAAAGGCAAGATGTAGGCTACCGTATCTTCAGTAAGTTTATATGTGGACAGCGAGGCGGCGTCCGTTTTTTGTCATTAATCTTGATATCGACGAAAAAACTTTTATATGGCGTGTGCGGGCGGCACGGAGACAACTTGCAAAAGATAGTGCCATCAACCACCGAAAATAAGTGAAGTGCAACATAGAAGCTGTTTCCAAACAGTGTACACTTACGTCAATTGCAAAAGGCTGAGCGAGCTAACTTTTTTCTTTTTTGCTCATCCAGAAAAAGTTTGCATAAAATTTTCCCCACATAATAAACGCACACCCAACTTTGATCCAATTTTTCGATAAAAAAAGTGCGTTCATTGCATGAGTAAAAAAGACCGATGTCGAGTGAACAAATTTGTTACCGTTGCACAACTGATGTACAGCGGACGTACAGTATACGTTCATAAACATCCAATGTCCAGAATATCCAAAATGTACGTTCCATTGTATGCCTACCGTATCCGTAGTTACTTGGGACACCAGGTGGGTGCAAGGAGTAGAGGCATAGAGGAGACTGGCTATAGGTGGGTAAAAGAGCGGGCATTTATTTGGGCCACAATCTTTCCGAAAACGGGCAAGACTTCTAATTCTAAGCCCTAGGAAGTCCCAAGCGGCAGCGGAAGTTTTCTCACGAGCACTTAGCTATGTCAACAGCTTTCAGTGCGTGCAAGTTGCTATACCGTAATTATTCGAATCTAACGCGCACCTTTTTTCCGGTTAAGAGAGTTCATAAATCGCATGCGCGTTGGAATCGAGTACGAAAAAAAAAATGGATACGGTCATTCTATTGCCGTCGGCATTTTCAAAATGGCCGCCCCCTACCTGCGTTGGCATGGTGCGACGGCCATTTCTGCCTATGTGTTTCCCATATGCAGTACTTCGTACGTGTGCTGAGGAGTTCGTCATCTTGTAGTGCATTAGCATTGACGACATGGAAGGGCCGACTACAAAAACTCGAGTGCACGACGATGCCGCTTTTAAACGAAAAGTCATCGCGTATGCAGAAATGGACAGAAATCGGGCCGCATCGGGGTCGTTCAGAGTTCCCGAAACGTGCGTGTGGGACTGGCGGAAACAAAAGCAGAAGATTGTCGACAGCAAAGATTCACGCAAAGGCTTCAGTGGACCACAGCAGGGTCGGTTTCCGCAAATTGAAGAGCTGCTTCGCGAGTATTTGATTGAGCAGTGAGCGGCACAGCGGCTCGTGACGACAGAACTGCTCCAAGTGCAGGCTATGCAGTTAGCCTTAAAAAAAGGGCTAATGCGGAGCCAGTTTAAAGCGAGCAGGTGCTGGCTAACTAACTTTACGAAGAGGAAAGGCTTTTCCCTCCGAAGGCGAACGGGCATATGCGAAAAGTTTCCAGAGGAGTACGATTAAAAGCTTCACAGTTTTCAGAGGTTCGTCCTAAACTTGCGGCACAACAACGGATACCTACTCGGGCAAATCAGGAATGCCGGTCAGACGCCTCTTTACTTCGACATGCCTAGCACCACAACCGTCGAGAAGAAGGGGGCGAAGCAAGTTCGCGTGCTGACATCGGTCCACGGTAAAACTACAGTGACGGCAATGCTCTGTTACACGTCAGGTGGGCACAAGCTTCCTCCGTACCTCATATTTAAACGGAAGACGCTCCCGAAAGGAGTCGTTTTTTCGAGTGGTGTGATCGTGTGGGCCAACGAGAAAAATGGGTGCGCGTTGCAATCGATGTCTTACTTTTTTTTTTTCGTCGTCGAAACCGGGTGCGCGTTACAATCGAGGGCGCGGTTGAATCGAGTAATTACGGTACTTTTCTTCTTGTTCATTTCACAATGAACTGCTTATGTAACAAGCAATTATGAGGGTATGGAGATACATGTAGCTAAAAAAAAGAGAGACCCAAAGAGACAAGAAGAGCATTGCATAGGTTGCACAGAAACAACATGGTTACAATCTCTGATGGGTGTTTAAAATCCCGATGGTTACTAAGAAGGGAAAGTATTTCACTGGATTCCACATTTCTTTCTCAATAGAAATTTGGCAGACACATCTCCACGACAGCAAAGAATTCCCCTGAATACATATCTGAGGTCTAATGCATGTCACTAAAGAACAACAGTTTGATATAAGGCAGGTTGTAAATTAGTACACCTTCTGAAGTTGCTGTATAGATGAGTTTATAAGCAAAAAAAAATACTGGAACATTAGGTTCATGTCTATTTGTAGGAGCACAGTGAGATCTGCTGACCATTCACGGCTGGATGTCAATAGAAACCGCTGCATTTTCTTGGTCTGAAAGCTCTGCGAAAGACTACAGCAAAAGACTACAGCTCAGCTTCTGCGTAGCCTTTCTTTATGTAGATGCTAGCAGACAATCCTGCGACTTCACTAACACAAAATGACAAACACACCTCTACTGTTATTGGAGCACAAAGCATTATAAATAGCCCCTATCGTTTCATTATATATAGACACATACATACAGCACTACCTGGGACAGCCCCAAGAAAGTTGTAAACAATAAACCAAAGGCTTCAGAACACATGCAGAGAGTAAACAGGTAATAATTAAAGACACTTCGGCACACTCACATAAAGGCATTTCATTCCCCCAAATAAGTGCACCCTAAGCAGTTGAGTTTGCTGTGGGCAATACTCACCATTCAGGTTTGATGTCTGTGACGGTACGAATGTAATTCTTGGTGGTGAGGACAAACTCATTATACACCACCCACTCAGGTTTGTGATCCAAACAAGTTGATGGATGGAGCTGCACAACCTGGTTGTCTTTGATTGTCAAATAGTGGCCAGTCCTTTCCAAGTGGGCCACCTGCACAAAATTTGTCACAGTATAGGAGGGTTGCACGTGACGTCACCCGCTTGAGGCGCTAGCGGCTATTGCTTCTACCACCATTTCAGTGGTCTGGGCGCGCCCTTTTTAAAGCGGCGAGCGGCAGTGAGAGGATGTGTGCATTCCGTTATGTACGGTACCAACGTGGTTAAATGCTACTGAGTGCTTACGCGAGTGACTTTTGAAATCCGGCGAAACTTCGCTACGAACATAAGGTTCACCATTGCGGCAGATATCGACCCGTTCGACTTCAGCAGCAATGAAGCTGTCTGTGATGTGAAGTGTTATTCCTGCATCGAGTTCACGGACATTAAAGACCAACTTGTTGGCGGCACAAGCTTTGCAACAAGGGACAAGCTTAAAGCCTATGAATCGCTAGACACCCACAGCTATGTGACTAGCAGATGGGTCTAACAGCACCGAGTTAGAGACATCGGAGACAGCCGCCGCGTCGTCGTCAGAAACGTGACTGGTTCCCCTTGCGCAGTGCTCGAACGAATAATTTTTGTTATCGCGGTGGTATTGCTTCACGAATTCTTTGTGTGGAAGGGCTTCACCGTTTGCAAGAGCATGTGAGGTGATAAAATTGGCGTAGTTCGTTTGTGGTTGAGCCCAAGCCACTTGTGATCAAAAGTGCTCTTTGCTGTAGGGTCCAACGATGTGCGTCGGGCAGTTGTGCACCCAGAGATCACATATCGTCTCGATTGTAACTGATCGACGTTAATGTGATATCACCGTGAGTGTATGTGCTTAGCTGACCATTCTCTTAAACAGTCAGCGCCGCAGTATGCTTTCGTCAAAGCATGGGTAAACGAGAACGCACTTGCGGCATGACCGCACTGCATCGCTGACTGTTTACTAACACACCAAAATCAGTAACACGCCGCACTTACCTGAATGATACTGCTGATAAGCAGCGATCGCAGACATAGTGCGTGCGCTCGTCTTCTGCTGCGTACACAAAGCTTCATAGCACGTCGCGAAAACCTAAGGTTGCAGTCAGAAAAGCAAACATCTATGATGTTGCATAGGTCCTCACCACTTACAGAAAATGAAATGTTTAATGTACACGCGGTACAGTGTGTGGCTGAGCCATCTAAACTTTTCCGATTGGTTCACAATCACTTTAGGTATGGAAAAAAAGCCGACATCAGACACATTCTGATGACCAGGCTTCTTACTCGAGTGGTTGTAGCAACCAAATACAACACAGTTCACCATTATGACCACAGGACTCTCGCACGAACGCCCGTGCGAGATTTCTGTGTCCGTGCAGACACCCGTGAGTGTACGTTCTGCGACTGCCGGCGACGGCCGGGAGAGAGACCACAAAGATGGATACGCTATCCCTTCGACGCTGGTGCCATCTCGTGGGGCACGCCCCTGCGCAACCCTCCTATAAATTACGGCTTGCAGCTGCTCTACAAGCAAGTCAGCGGAGAATCAAATGAATAGCATGGATGTTACCTGAAATAGGTGAAGCAACTATACCTTGCTGCAATGAGTATTTTTAATGTCTATTTGTTGCTACCTTTTGTCACTTGATCCTAGAATGTATATCAGTGAGCTTGTGCACGTGATAAGAGGTAAGGGTTCACTTTACACTCAGTTTTAAATAGCTGTCCTCAATGAGCAAGATAAATACAATAATTTAAATTTGTTACAATTGCTTTACACTAAACCACACTTTTTTAACGCTCTACACAGTGCTAAACTTGACTGCATATATTACACTGTACATGACGTGCACTCTACAGGACAAAATAAAACACTATAGACCTTTTCGCAGGAGAAAAACACCTCATTTGAGGGTTGTAGCACGGGAGTACAAAGGCGGATGTTGCAGCCTCGGCAGTGCATTTTTGGGGAGTCACGCCTGTTTAGCTCAGATCAAAGGGGATAATGGCTACGCCAAGACAGCCTTTTATGGAAAGGTGTATAGAAACTTAAGCATAGCTGCCAAGTTAAAGGATTCTGAATCCGGGAGATTTCCGCAACTGGGTGGGGGTCTGAAAGGCCGCTTTTCTAGCTTTCACTATGACTGTGCTGTGCCTTCCGCGCAGGCCTGGCGTTTTTTAGGCCCCAAAAGAAAACAACAACAAAAAAAGATATTGTGCAAAAACAAGAGGGGGTGGGGGAGACCCAATTGCAAGCGCCAACATCGGCATTGCGGTTTTATATTGGCTTGGAATGGCCGAGCACACGATCGAGGTAGGTTTCCCACTAAGGAGAGAGTCTCAAAAGGGAGCGCAAATACTGCCTAAGTTTCGCGTCATCAAAACAACTAGCAAAATTTATTTACTTCAAAACAACTCACGTGTGTCTTCCTGGGACACACATGAAAGAACGGGACGGCGCAGTGTCAAAACTTTGGCTTTGCTCGCTAATAGATTCTTTGGACAGGAACACCAAAATGTTTCTACCTTTTTTTTTTACGTCTTTACTGCCTTTAATCTACTGCTGCGTTAGGCACTTGCCCTCAGTGTTGTGTGCGGCGATTGTGGCCAACTGTAGTTCCGCTTTCAATCCGTGTACATTGGTTGCGCACGTGCCTGCAAAACTAAGACGCTTTATGCTATCTATGATCACATATGCCGCGGTCTTGTCCACAAAGTTTGCGGAAAGAAGCGTTGCCTTGACTGGTTGAGCGTCGGACGTGCGCACACTTTCGGAGTACTGTCACCGCGGTCGTTCTTGACATGATCATGTCAAGAACGACCGCGGTTTCGTACACAGAGGTTGTGGCAACAAACACATACACTGTAGAAAACAATGTGTGCACTAGTCGCACGCGTTCTTCTGAAGCTTCGAGCATGCTGCTCTCAATCAGCTTTCGTTGGATGGTTTTGGTACACAAGTTCATATCACACGCCGCGTTTTGAAAAAGTGTTCAGAACATTAGAATTTTCGCCCTATGAAAACTGAGTGGCAAATTTACCAAATTCGTATCTGCCACAGTTTATAATCCCTGAGACTACAGATGAATGCCTCCTAAATTAATTTATAATAAAATGCGGTGGGTTCGCAAAAAGCCTGGAGCGGACTCCTGGGACGCTGGTCTTTCAATGAGCAAAATCATTAAAAAAATCAATTTTTTGCAAGCATCATTTCTATCTAATCCACAGGCATAAAGTACTGACAAAGTTCTACACACTTTGGATTGATATTCTGGCCATAACAGCAATTTGTACTACCAAGATAGCCTATACAGTTAAACCCCTTTGAAAAAGACATGCTCTAGCCAGTGATTCTCGTCTCTTATGTGAGATGTCCCTTATAAGCAGGGTACCCCGTATGCATTTTCTTATCAACCCGCATTTTACTGTAGGCACACAAGTGTCTTATACCCATTCTTCTCCTAGATCAGTGCCTTTAAGATAAAGGTTCGACTGTATTCTAATTGGAAATAAAAAAAGCACGAAACTGGGCTTATTCATGCTGTGCTGCTGCTCAATGAGGTATGCTACAGCAGTAGGCATGCAGGTTATATCTCTGGCGGCTTCTTATCACTCACTGAAAAAATCTGAACTTCTTGTGGGACATGAGGTTCAAATTCTGCTTTACTTATTTTTCTCAATTTTCTCAAGATTTGACTATTTTGCACTCTTTATAATAATAATAATTGATGGGTTTGATTTGATTGATTTGTGGGGTTTAACGTCCCAAAACCACCATACGATTATGAGAGACGCCGTAGTGGAGGGCTCCGGAAATTTTGACCACCTGGGGTTCTAATAATTGATGGGTTTAACATCCCAAAACCACTCTATTATTATGAGAGACGTTATACTGGAGGGCTGCGGATATTTCGCTCCCCTTGAATTCTTTAGTGTGCACCTAAATTTAAGCACACAAGTCTCCAGCATTCTCCCCTCCATCGACAATGCTGCGTACGGGATTAGATCCCGCGACCTGTGGGTCAGCAGCCGAGCGCCTTAGCCACTAGACCACCTTGGCGGGCGATTTTATACTCTTTACAACCTAGAATTGTAAATCTTGTTGCAGTACTAAGCTACATGTGTATTGTCCACAAGGGTAGGAGCAGATTTTTGTATTTCAGTTTGAATGTTTTATTGGTGATTCATTGAACTAATTAGTCTAATTTTGGACAGAAATCTTTGATATGCTGTACAATTATTATTAGTAGTCATATAAAAATTCATACCCTTGTGAGTTGCATGTTTTCTAGTATCTAGCTATGAGCTTAAAGCAAGGTTAGGATGAATAGTTTTTGCTCTGTTATTCCTGGAAACAATGCTAATTATTTTCATTATTTCAGAACTATAATTGAGATATCTCAAGAATAATTGCATATGTGGTATCCATGAAGAAAACTAAAGAGATATGTGCAGTTTCATTAGATCTGGTAAAGAAAACCTAGATTTTTAACAACCCATTTTCCCTCTTGAATGTTTAGCTGTATGAAGTGCACAGAAAGACATAGTGGTTCATGGGCTAAGATTTTGTCTAAGCATCCCTAAGCCCCTCTCTATCCTGTTTAACCTGTCCTGTGGACAGAAAGGTTTAGTGATGCTCGTACAAAAATGTAAGCCAACGAACCACTAAGCCCTTTTCGACCAATCATTGGTAGACGCTTTCATTCTGTGGTGGACATAATTACCGCAAAATTCGGAGTGAGTGCCCACACCCGTACAAGCAACCCCCCCCCCCCTCCAATCCAATCCTGCTTTGCACTGCAGCCTGATTGCTCCACGCTATTTATTGCTTTGTAGTTGCACTGAGAGGTCAGCTATGCCTATGCAGTCCTACCCAGTGGCGAAGAAAATCCGAGGTTATCCGATGGCATTGATAAAAAACTGAAAGAATGTGCACCAAACGCCTCAACATTTCAAGCTCGACTAAAAACAGATACAGGAATAGAATAAAAATTTTGATAATTTGCTGCAGCTAAACTATGGGAAGCCAAAACTTCGACGGAAGCTCAGTAATGGTGCACATGCCTATGCAGTCCTACACAGTGGCGAAGAAAATCCGAGGTTATATGATGGCAGGCATCGACAAAAATCTGAAAGAATGTGCACCAAACATCTCAACATTTCAAGCTCGACTGGAAGCAGATACAGGAATAGAATAAGAATTTCGATAATTTGCTGCAACTAAACTATGGGAAGCCAAAACTTCGACGGAAGCTCAGTATTGGTGCACCAGTGCTCAGCGAACCCGAGGAGGATCCACTCTGAGTACCTTGAGCCCGAAAGAAGTGCAGGGCGTGCCACCAGCAACTGGCTATTCACACCATCAGACAATGGTGCGAATAGCCAACCCAGCCAACAGGACGAACAACATGGTCGGCGAAAGCACTATACGAATTGCGAACTTTTGGTGTGCCCAGCGAGGCTTCATGGTTTGCCTAGCTGCTTGCGCCACCAGCCACAAGCTCCCGGCTTTCATTTGACAGTTATAGTATACCAGGCTTACCGGTATACCGGGCGTACCGTGATACCGGAATCGAAGTACGCATGCGCAGGCATGTACGTTACCCGCACCGCTTACTGTACGCGCAGTATTCTTTAGACTTCACGTTACCGTGGTAGCGTAGGCATACGTAGTGTACGTAAACACGGCGGCGCTCTCGGACGCCCGCTTCAAAGTGATTTTGGCATAGTTCTTGTAAGAGTCACCTTGTTCGCAGCAAACCACTGTTTAAAGTGGCTTCACTTGCCTTCAGTTAGCTTCGACGACCGAGTATTACGGATAAGTTGGCGTAGTTTTTGAGATAACTTCCCATTTTGAACGTGTCTAGGTCTAACAGGAAGATCTGTGTAAACAAATCTGCAAGGTAAAATTTTTTACTTTTGGGGCACTGTTGATATTTATTTACTTTTATTATTACTAAAATAAACTTGTAACAACGCTTCGCGCGGTGACGCAGGCAGACATTCTCGTTTTCTTGTTATTTCCACTATTCTTACTTCTCAAACCTTTAATAGGTGGCGCTACCATCTGATGATGATGATGTGTGGCACTTTATGGCCCAAGGGCCAATTCATGGCCAAAGAGCGTCATTTCAATAACTAGAGATGTGGACAATGATACGTTCCGTGGCTGTATAGGGGCCTTAAAATTCCTCGCGATAACGCGGGTAAAAACATAAGTATTAAAATCATGACAGTGGCGTGATATGTATAGTAAAAATAGGTGACAAAAGGTTTTGATAATAAAAACATGTGTAAAAATATTTGGCACTAGCACAAAAGTGCTTTTCAATGTAGCCACTGCAGCAGCAACCTCTCGAGAGGTCGCTCTACGCAATGCCAGGGTATATGACATGGTAGAAGCGGGCATCTCTTTAAAAAGCTAGCAACGATTTATGAGGGAACAGTAGTTTCCTACCGACGAACATTGCAGGGTGTAAAGGTATATGTTGTCGGTAGGGTAACGCAACCATCCGAGCTGGGGCACGTAAACGCTATTCCGCTAAACTATATGATGCTGTTTGCAACGAACGTTTGTAGCCCGGTAAAGTGCTTCCCTTAACTTTCATCATGCTAACGGTGAACTATAACTGTCTATTATCTTCAAGGAGCAAAGCCGGAAATATTCATACTAGAGCCTTTGCGAGCCTACGCTTAAATAATTTTTTTTTTATGGGGGGCGAGGGTCACATTGCCACCTAGTTCGTTTCATCACAACGCCAACTTTTTTTCCATTCAAAGCAAACCGAACCGAAGAAACCAAACACGAGGAAAAACGGCTGGATGACATCAGATAAAATGCAAGAATGGCTGCCACGAGTCTGGGGCCCAAACATCGATGATGTGCACCGCTTACTAGTGTTGGACCAGGCGTCCACCTATAAGACACAAGCTGCCATATATGCCTTCGAGGAGTACGACACTGACGTGCTTTATGTGCAAATACCTGCCAACCTGGCAACAGAGAAAATCAAAGAAGGAGGGGGGGGGGGAGGTTACCAACTTTTTTTTTTTTTAAATTTGTAGCTGTGATAGATTTGCCTTTAGCGACAAGCATAATCATGTTTTGCCACCACCATAAGACAGATCTATGAGCTGAATTATTTCCCCCCATTTTTGGCAACAAAAGAAAAAACAACACACATAATAACATCGCAAAAAAAACAAGAGGGGAGGGTCCCAAACGCAAGCACAAACATCGATATTGCAGTCTCATGATGGCTTGGAGTGGCCGAACACACGAGGATAGGGTTTCCCACAAAGGTGAGAGTCTCAAAGGTGGAGCGCAAATGCTCCCGAAATTTCGTGTCATCAAAACAGCTAGCAAAAAAATCTATTTCCATAAAAACAACTCGCGTATGTCTTCACACAAGAACGGATGGGACGGCGCAGCTGGCTGCCGCAAAAGCGCGGGTTGAAGCTTTCTCTTTGCTTGCTACTAGATTCTTTGGACAGAAACGGCAAAGCACTTCCAGCCTTTTTTTTACGTCTTTACCATCTTTAATCTACCACTGTCTCAGCCACGTGCCCTCGAAGCTCGTAGATCACTACTGCATCGTGGTGAACAGTTTTGTGCACGGCGGTTGCGGCAAACGATAGTTTTGCTTTCAGTCCACGTGCCTTAAAGACTAAGTCACTTTATGCATTCTGGGATCGCAACTGCCTTGGTTTTGTCCAGAGAGTTTGCGGAAAGCAGCATTCTTTTGACTGGCTGGGCGTTGGCCGCCCACACACTTCTGGAGTTCTGTCAGTAACGTCGTTGCCATACATGATCGTGTCGAATGACCGCGGTTTCATCCACAGCGGTTGTAGCAACGAAAACCACATGCACTGTAGAAGACAGTGCGTGCGCTGGTCGCATGCGTACTTGCAAAGCTTCGAGCACGCTGCTCTCGATCGGCCTTCATTGGACGGTTCCGGAATTAAAGTTCATATCACACGCCGCGATCAGGAAAAGTGTTCGGAACATTCGAATTTTGGCCCAATGGACACATGAATTTGGCTGGGGAATTTCATGAATTCATATCTGCTGCAGTTACGTTTAGATTAACACCTCTCAAATTCATTTATAATAAAATTCGTTGGGCATGCAAAAAGCCTGGAACGAACTGACCAGCATTTTTGGCAATGCGGGCAGATCTTGCACACAAATTTCAATTTCCAGGAGATTTTCATGGCAACTACACAAATGGAACAAACGGTCGGAATCCGGGAGTCTCCCGGACAATGCAGAAGACTTGGCAGGTATGCGTGCCTGTGAGATGCACGAGATTCCTGCAGCCTGCTGACATGTACAGTTAAACCTGTAGATAACGAAATTGATAAATTTGTGGAAAAATTCATTATCAGAGGATTCCGTTATGAGGAGGGTCGGTATGAAAATTTGGAAAATAAACGTACATACCAAACAAAAAGGGGGACTGAAGGCAGAGCTAACCCAAAACACTTATTTAGCAGTAAAAAGCTGCACTTCTTCCTCGAGCGGCCGTATTTGCTCACACGAACGTTTTGTAGAAGTTCCGCGACATTGGATCCAAGAGTTGGCTGCCAGCCTTACTTTGTATAACATTACAATTTTCGATATCACACTCATTGCATTGCATTCAACGCAGCGAACTAATCGGTTAATTGCCAAAGCCACAAGTCTGCGAACTCGCGGTGCGATGCAAGACGGAAGCGCATGACGAGTCGACCTCCAAAGATTCGTTGTCACCATGGTCTCAAAGAGCTTCTATCAGCGCCCAATCTGACATCCCCTCAGTGGTGACAACACAGTTGTCCACATTTATATATAAAAAAAAAAGCAAAGCTGAACGGCGTCGGGGGCCACACCATGCAGGTGCGCATGGCATTGAAAACGAAGAGTGAACGACATGTACACAGACACGGATACTGCGGAAAACTATTAGCAGTGATGCCACCAAGGTCTTACGATTTGGAGCATTTTTTTAAGCAGCAAAATTTTCACTTCTGAGCACGTTGCAGCAGCAAAATTTTTCCTTTAGAGCACTTTGGAGCAGTAAAATTTGCTATTTTCAAGCACTTTGGAGGAGCGAAATTTTCCATTCTGGAGCAATCTGGAGCACCTAACTTCAAATCCTGGAGGAGAAGCAAGTTGCATTTACATTCAAGGACATGAAAAATTATTCTGAGGCTCTTGAAATATTTAGATTCATTGCGAATTTCACAGAGCCAATCATCTTAGAAGCACTCCCTATTTCAGTTGATGCAAGAATAATTGCATTATGCTGTTGAGCATACTGGAAAAACTTGTTCAGTAATTATTTCCATAACAAATCAAGAGAATACTGTCTCAATAAAATTTTTGTATTTCATGAAATAACAATATAAATACACTTATGTGGTTATCAGCAGATATGGTAGGCAAACACTGTGACGTACAACGCTAGAGGCTAACACAGTCCCAAATGCATTTCCTTAAGATGACTTCAAGAATAAAAAATGTGAAAAGCTATAAATATTTAGATTCATTGCAAATTTCACAGAGCCAATCATCTTAGAATCACTCCCTATTTCAGTTGATGCAAGAATAATTGCATCATGCTGTTGAGCATTCTGGAAAAACTTGTTCAGTGATTATTTCCATAATAAATCAACAGTATACTGTCTCAATAAAACTTTTGTATATCATGAAATAACAATATAAATACACCTATGTGGTTATCAGCAGATATGGTAGGCAAACACGGTGACTTCAACGTCCTCCTGCACTCATCTCTGTGCTGAAACTACACAACTTAATAAATTTAATTTTCTTATTGCAGCAATATTTTATGTGGCTAGCGCTTTCTGCCCATACCCCAAAAACCCTCTACCATGTCTTCTAGAAAGCAGTGTATAAAAAAAAAAATCTCACAGGGTACCTTGTGCATATGCCTAAGCCAACTTGAAGGCAAGATTCGTTTTGCTTTTAATGGGATAGCAATTATATGGACATTGTTTGCCGTTGCCAGGCGTGTAGCCAAAAATTTTCAATAATAGGGGGGGGGGGGGGGTAGCACTTTGATCTGAAGGTCTGAAAGAGGGGGAGAGCACACAAATGGCCGCCATTTTGCCCTATATATGCCATGGCGAAAAAAAAAAATTCGGAGATGGCAAAAGGCACGTTTTCGATGCCCCCCCCCCCCCCCCCCCCCCCCGGCGGCTACGCCACTGACCGTCATGTTTTGTGTCATGTCCCAATGGATAACATGCCCCGGCACATCACATTTTACATGCGGGTAAAAGTGCGCAAGCGGGGGCGACAAACATGGCTAAAGCACAGATAAGAAGAGCCAACCTATCTCCTTTGCACTAAGGGCGGATGCAATTATATCACCCTGCATGCCAGGCCTCCCATCTATTGTTACTCAAGCGGAGAGGAACCCGCCGCCCGTGTCCATGGAACAGGAAGGAGCTAGAAACAAGAAAGGGAGGGGAGTTTTTATGAACTTTGACTTTAAGGCTGTAATCGCTAGTGCCCGCCTAGTACTCTCAACACGAACAAACTGTGCGAAAAGTGCTTCGCTTTCTAGAGCGTCAATGAGCCTTGATTGCAAGGTGGCTACACCATCGTCGCGCCATTTCGGAGGTCGATTCATACGTGCCGTTTGTGCTGTACAGATAGAATCACACTGGTCTAAATGCCTGTCAACACCGTTGTTGAACGCGGCTTCTATCTCATATTAGCTACAAGCTACTGTTGATGCTTACATTACAGCACAAAGGTTTAACATGCAGTACGAACATGTTTAGTAGCATTACGGCGTCTATTTTTGCATATTTCTGAAGAAAACGCCAGCTGGAGTGGCTGGCTGGGTGCTCTAAACAAGTCTCATTCTATCTGTTCGTGCAAGAGATATTTCGAAGGTATTTCGAAGCCATATCGAACACCGCGCATGCAGCAAGTTGCTGCGAGTGCGCGGACCTTGGGAATGGCAACCCCGCTGCTAGGGCTTCTCACGGTTGACGTCAAGTCTCATTTGGTATAACAATACAATTTGTTGGTATGCCATTCACTCGTAAAAGCGCAAGTGAAACTAACACATTGTATCTTTTAGATCCGATATTGCGTAACTCAAAAGAACGCTGGCTAAAGGGACAATGATCACTCTAGTTGCCGAAGCTTTCGTGCTGTCAGTTACCTAAACCCGAAGCTGATGTTCGTAGCACCAAAAGTTCAAGAACAGTCTCATTATTCCTCGAGATAGCACGCGCCAGCTACATCAAGCGCCTCAGCAGCACCCCCCTCCACCCCTCCCTTCAAAACGAAGCAATAAATGTGATGTGATGATCAATTTTTTTTAACCGTCATTTATTGACCCTGGAAAGCGAGGGGCGGACTTGTAACAAGGCGTGGTCGCTTCACAGGCCTTCCGACACCAGAGCCACCAGCGATGGCCTCACTATGGCTGCACGTATTAAAAGCGAATTGCGGCTGCTCGGACCAGGAGGCATGCTTTTCTAAATGAGATCATATTTAAAAAGAAAGCACTCAAAGAGTTTTCAATTTGGATCCCAGCAACCTCGAGTTCTAAAGGGCAGGGTCTTTTAGGGGCTTTTACCGCTAGAGCGATTATAAACACGGATGTATGTGCTGGTGGACGGAATAATGAAACAGCTCTTCTGTATGATGATCCATGGATGGAGTATATTAGAGGAAAAGTGTCAACGCGTTCCCAACATTTACGTGTTCTTTTGCGGACGTAAGGCATGGAAAATTAGATTGAAATGTCCAGACATAGACGTGACAGACATTCTGGTGGCACGCGTGCAGTTATTGGTGAAAAGGCTTTATTACATGCCGTGCAACTATTCAAACAAGCTATCAGCTGCATTCCTAGAACGGACAGCGTCCGCCGATAAATCGCAACCAGTGTTACGCTACCAATTGGACTAGACGCCAGGAGCCCCTGCGGAGAGCATGTTTCGCCGTTAAGAAGATTTGCGCAACAGAGTTGCATCGGCACCAAACATAGCATCGTGGATTTTAGGAGCCACGCGCGACCGCTATTTATTCAGCGTAACAAAATAGGTACGCGATTGTGACTCTGGTGGCCCCAAGAACAAAGTGGACGTGTATTATTGCTGGTGATAGACCATCCCAAACCCGACTTTGGCGCAGTTTGGCACAATTTCTGTTGATATAATTAGGATGGCGCATTAAATCTGATTTGGCGCAGTTGGCGCAAGAGTGAGATCACTGCATTTTGCAAAGAGCCCTCTATAGGCAGCGCGGCCTCACATATGTGACGTTAACTAAAAGTGTGGCACTGCCAACGAAGTATTTTCTTTTTTGGTTTGCAGGAGGGAGGCACATCAGCGCATTCTCCCGCAGCGGCAAGGAAGGCGGCAATGCCAGCTTGTAGGGCGCAGGCTCACCTGACTGCCTCGCGCTCACCCACATGCAGCTCATGCACGCTTCTGCTGCTTCGTGCTTTATGGCAGGCTGAAAATGACGGTAAACACCTTATATGAATGCGGTTTTGCTTATATTAGGTGTGATAATGCCAGCGCTGCAAGAGCTACCAATACAGCTGAACTAAAGTAGGAAGAAATACTGTCCTCAAAAACTGCTGTATATAGATAGACATGTGGGGTTTAACGTCCCAAAACCACCATATGATTATGAGAGACGCCGTAGTGGAGGGCTCCGGAAATTTCGACCACCTGCGGTTCTTTAACGTGCACCCAAATCTGAGCACACGGGCCTACAACATTTCCGCCTCCATCGAAAATGCAGCCGCCGCAGCCGGGATTCGAACCCGCGACCTGCGGGTCAGCGGCCGAGTACCTTAGCCACTAGACCACCGCGGCGGGGCAATGCTGTATATACTATTCACACTTCACCAAATTGTGAAACTACCGGATGACTTGCCTACCATGACTGTTGATTGGATTTTTGAGAGTACAAAAAGCAAACTACTATAGTCGAACCCGCTTATAATGAACTCGAAAGTGCTGCGATAAATGGTAGTTATATCAGTAGTACGTTTTACATGGACCCAACCATAAAAACGTCCCCTCAGTGGCCAAAAGTGCGAACAGCCCCTCCGCTGACAAGTCAAGATTTTTCACATGTATAGCGATGCCCGTTCGCTCACAAGAGAATTCAACCACGTTAGCAATAAACTCATGCCGTTTCACTGTGGTTCCATTGAATCACGATATCACCACGTTGAACCATTCATCCCTGGCTAGTGTGTGCAGCACGTCGCTTTCTCAGCTCTTGCTGTCGCATGCCAGTTCGTTTGGAGACCAATGTATGCGCGCGTTCATGCTTTCTTCACGCATGTTTCACTCAAGATCATTCTTGGGTGCGGAGAGTAGCCTGTTTCTTAACACAAAGAATTTTGCGAACAACATGATCAAGCAGCCTCGCACAACGCGGTGGCGAACTTGCGAACAGCAGCATGACGCGCTTGTACCGCAGTCCACTGCGCAGCTTTCTGCATATGACTGTGACAAGGTTGCCGACGATGCAGCAATGGTACGTTCATCGCCACCGACCACCTCGGTATCTGTGCGGTTCTCGCCGCGGTCTACGATATCTTCCATCACATGTAAACTGCAGCAGGGCACACGTGAGCGCCCACCTATATGTTTTAGAATGCCTTTTTTAACACTTTTCTTTTCACTTCATATGCCACATATTACCACGACCATGTAGGAAGTGTTCGTTGTAAAAGTAGAAGGTTTTGAAAAATGTTCGCTTTATGTGGACTCAGTTTCAAATGGTAGCATAAAAAAAATCTTAAGTGCACCGAGATACGGTCATTATAACCGATGGATCGCTATATCTGGGATCGTTATAGGTGGGTTGGACTGTAGTAATTTAAGTGCTCACAGAGTTTTGCACCTTCAAAAATTGAACTTATGTATACATTAGGTATATTATGGCTTTTTCTTTCGTGATTTAATTTGTTTATGCTTGACTTTGAACATTTTAACAAATTGTGCATTACTAATTAAAATATTTTAAAAGTATGTTCTCTGTAGTATAACTTCTTGGCATGGGGCCATTATATAACTACTTTCTGTATGCAGACAACCAAATGTCACAAGAAGATTTTGCCCATGGTCAGGCAAGCTGCAATACTGGGCAAGTGGGTGAGTTTTACTTAGAATGCCATAATGCTTGCATGGACAAGGTAATTTTTGGACCCCAAATACAAAGCTAAAGTAACTTTCAAGTAGCAATGTTAGAGGAGATGCGAACCTGCATAAAGAAGCCGGACACAAGGGTCTTGCGAATATTGATGTAGTAGTCTTTGCTAGTGAATTCCGTAGACGTTCGACGAAGGTTGAAGCGGTCCATAATTCTTGACAGCTGCTGCCGCACATTGTCCGCACTCTTCATGGAACGGTAGTTGATGAAGTTGTCGTAGCACCACTGAGTGTCTTCATGGTCTATATCAAGTGAAAGAAGAGAACCAAAATGAACAAATATACAAAAAAGACAAAGAAATAGGAGGAAAGAGAAAACACAACACAAAACTACAAATCAGTCATGACAAAGAAGGTCTATTCATTGCTGCAGTACTGTGTGAAACACTCCAATCAAAGCCCCTTTTAGAAGCTCTACAATATTTACATATGAGAACTAATTTATAAATTAAAAAATATGAAGTGCAAAAAACTGGCACGAGAAGGAAAGACCATATCGGCAGCTTTCATTGATTTTTATGTCCCAAAGTAATCAAGCATTTTTACTAAAGCCAAGTGGATAGCCAACTTTTGGGTGTGAAGCGAATTCAAATACTTAAGTGTGAGTACGGATCGAATCGAACATTTTTTTAACACTTCGAAGCAAAATTAGAACAAGAAATGTTGGACAGATAGCTATGCATGTTCTTACAAAATGGCAACACGAAAGTGCTTCCTTTGGCTTCTTTTAGGCTGATGAAGGACGGAAGAGGTGGTGTTTCATAGTTGTCTCATCAAGAATGAGACAATGCAGAGGCTGAATTGTATTTACATACATGATTTGGTGCATACAAAGTGTTGCCAACATGTGAAAGGCAAAAAGTGCAATTCTCTCAGCTTCTCCACCTCTTTGAACTTCTACACAAGCCCAACTGACGTGGCCGACAATGATGTGCTAAATCTGTTTTATATATGTCAATACTATATAATAACATCTGAACTACTGGATGCTAAAAATCTTTGGCACTCTATTTTTTAGACTTCCTGCCCATACTTCATGCCCAAAGCGGCATTAATTAAGCCCCCACTTTTGCCACATCTATTATTTCCATGCAGAAACCAGTGGTTTCTTTAATGACAATTGTGACTTCAACGTGTGAAAGGCAGCTTTGCCACAATACAACGGGGTGATGGGGTGAAGCATATTGAAAATCTAAAGAGGCCACTTCAATTCGGATGCTGACTGTATTTGTCTTCGGGAAGTTGGATCACTTTGAATAGATATATTTTAGTGCGAATTGAATCAGAAAACAAACACTATTCGAAAAATATTCAAAATTTCGAATATTCGCTTACCCCTAATTTTTACTGCACCTCAATCTAAGGGTTTTGGCACACATGCATACATCTCAAAACAGCACTGCTGACTGTAGTATTACATCTCTTAAAGCGAATGAAGCTCAGCCAGTTGGTGTTGCATTATTTAATGTCAACATGGTCTTTATTGCAAACAGGCAATATGTAGAAAAGCCACACATAATACTCGACATGCGCATAACACAATGCCACATCAACCTGAGTGAAGAAAAAAAAACAAGAAAAACAGACAAGGCGTTAAAAGATGAAACTGGTTGATTCAAACCTTGAACACCATTCTAAAGATGCAATTCCTTTTCTACTAAGGGACAATGATGCTATGCCATGATGCCATTGATTGACCACACCTTGTGCAGATCACTTTCAATTTCGCCCTTGAAGTTCGATGATGAATATTTCAAACAACGTGCAACTTTTGAGATTTCTAAATCAAGATACGCCATAAGTTGGCACACACCACAACTTTGTAAAACCAGCCCTCAAGTCAATAATTAAAATGTAATCAACAAGTTTTTGTTCATTCGTCGTAACCATCATGTTACTTGCGGCAAAGTGCCTCTGCCTTGATGTGGACTTTGTGTGCAAAAACAATGGAGCCTTGTCAGAGGATTTTTACACAAAATCTGTGATGTAAAAAAAAAAATCCCAGCACCTCCGCGGAGTGAGTGAGCAGTGTAGTTTTGTATTATAAACAATGTTCTTCGGTCTTAAATGATATGTGTGTTGAGTTGTGCATTTCGTTTCCCCTTCGTTATTACTGCTTTTTGGTACATTAAATATAGAGCCAGTGGTTCTTTTATAAAATCTAGCCTGAAGTTGGAAAAGATGAGGTCTATGCACATTCCCCTGGTAGTTGTAGGTTGTTTCCGGTCATTCTAAATGCATCATAGAACGTATAGAGACATCATATACACTGAAACCTGGCTATAACGAAACATCGGCTTTAATGAAGTAAATGAAGAATAGTCTAGCAATATATATATATTGTTTGATTAGCAAACTTAATTTCGTGTAAGATGAAACTTCGTTACAATGAGGTACGAGTGCATACTGTACAAGCCAGTCATCCGCTTCCAGAGCTTTTGATCGTTTTTATTCATGGCAGAAAGAAAATGTTCCATGGCCGTCATCGGGTATTTTGCATGTGCTAACGCGCTTCTTTTTCATCGTCATCAACGTCATCGTGTATATGGGTACTGTGCATGTGCCAACGCACTTATTCAGCGTCATCACCAGAAAACGGATAAGTGCCTAGACCCAAAGGTGCTTTGCCTCTACAAAACACCCATAGCATGAAAAAAAAAAATCACCGCCATATCTACAAAGTGAATAATAATAGAGGAGCTTGCTCGGATATAATCGGGTAACCCGCAAATCCTTCGTACACCTTTCCTACCATCGTATATAGACGTACAATACATACACAATGTTTATTAATTTCCATTCCATTAAGGTGCACTACCGTATTTACTCGGATAACTTGCACCCTCGCATTATTTGCGCACCCATAATATTTTGCCAGCTTTGCTAAAAAAATATTTACTCCACATTTCGCGCTCCCCACCTGTCCAAGCCACCTCGCCGCCCACACCCACAAAGAGACTTTCCAATCCTTTGGATAGGCATGCGCTTCGCCGAGCAGACATGCGCAGTCAAACAGGCTGCAATTACTCAGTCCATTATTCGAAGACTTCCCCTGTACTAGGGTTTGATGGAAGTTCTCGTAATACCGTGCATGAGCACTCAAACCTACAGCTGTAGACATGTCGCAAGAACTGCTCGAGCATTTCCCTCCCTCTATCGCCCCATTTGTACCGCCGCGAGAATGCACGCTGGGGGCACGGCATGGACAACTTTCTGCATAGAGGCGTGCGAGTTCTAGGGCCTGTCGCACTGCAACACACGCTTGGTTGATTTCGGAAGTTTAGGTTTCACCATTTGGCCGCTGCGTTATCACGGTTCCCTTGTGATATGCTACAGTAACCATATAAACGAAGAAATTGAAGCTCGCTGTTGTAAATTTTGCTGAAGAAAACTGGAACCATGCCGCCGCAAAGCACTTCAAGGTGACATACTTCACCGTGTGACGATAGGCGCGATCGGTATGCGAAAAAGCATAAGAGTGCGCGCTTTCAAGTTTCCTGCTATTGAAGAAGGCTTTTTCAATTATGTGTGAACCATTAAAAAGCCAGTAAACAACCCCAAGGTCCAAGAATTGTTGTAAAGAGATATATGTGCACCTGTACTTCGTGAACATGCTGCCACAAGAATTTTGCGAATACGTGCTATATTAAGGAAGTTACAGGGGCTGAAATATCGCGCTCAGCTGGTTTCAAATTTTTGCGCGGTCTCACCACTCTTCCCCTTCAGAGGAAGAGGAAGGCATGGTCAGTAGTCGTGACTCCACCCACTTCGGCAATGTGACAAGACGTCGGCTTGCTGTCACGCCCGGTTGTTTTTCGTTCATTCGGTGCCGATGCTTCTCTGCAGACCAGTCGCTCGATTTGCAGCCGACAACGATTTGCAGCAAAACTGCGTTTTGAAACCCGGACATGAAGTTGGCCCGATTTTTCTGGAGTTCAATTTTTCGGGAGCACACTGCCACGCCATCTGGGCGCAGCAACACAAAATACAAATGATGCGTTTAATAGTTGGTGTGCTGGTGAATAGGTGGCACGACAATCTGCTCACTTCCAAAATCTGGGTCAGTGAAGTGTCCCGATTTCGATGCATGGAGCCTATGGAAAGTTTTGCAACTCGTATGATTGAATAGCTCTGTCGCAGCTGTGGGTGGGAACAGGAACTGTCGTTGACTTCATAACTAGTTGTTGAGACCTGGTTTAGACCAATCAACAAGCTGCATGCTGTGTCACGTCGCCGATCGTCGAGGTGTCGTCACTGTGCATGCAAGGAGCTTGGTCAAGCGTAGGAAAAAAGCGCGGGAATTGTTTTTCGAAATGGAGGATGTGTGCGGCGCACAGCTCTGTAATATTCAGAAAACGTGATCGCTGTGGTCTACTCTATGAATTACGGAGCTTGTTTGGGGGGTGTAAAAAAAAAAAAAGTCAGAGCCTGTTGACTGGCCTTTTGTATCGCCATGTCGTAGGATCTAGTTTCTCACACCATTGTTGCGAAGAGCTTCAAGGAAAGGGGTCAATCGAACGCATTTGACAGAACTCTGGATGATACACTTTGGGAAGGCGGTGACAGCAGCCGCAACAATGACTCTCAATCGGACTTCGCGATCAAAGATTCCCACTAGACAGCGCGTGACCAGATCTGACTGGTTAAAGCATGTGCCACTTCTAATGAATTAACAAGTACACTTCATTCGTGCTCCAATTTTTTTTTAGACGTATATACTGCATGCGTTAGGACTGTGACATATTTCGTACGCCCTCGCGAAATCCCTCAAAATATGCGCACCCCCTTCTCATGGCCCCAGAATTGCGGAAAAGTGTGCAAATTATGCGAGAAAATACGTTATATACAATCTATACCACTCTATGAGCTCTAGGACTCGTTTTCCTTTAAAGATGATTGGTTAATGATGCATGCACTACAATATACATTATACATACACCAAATTCCATGGGTGGCACTTCTGCCACAAAACCCCACTATTCATCATCATAACATACAAGCACGTTCCTCCACAAGCCTGGGGAGATAATTACTTTTTGATCACTAAAATATGTTGCCAAGGGATCGCAGATGATGGGACGCAATGAAAAGTTTGAGAAGGCAACATCGATACAGGTGCCCCTGATGGTGGTGGGGCGTTTGCAGTCGTACGATACACATCGACAAGCATAATGTGACATCATGTGTTAGACCAGCCAATCGCTTTCCATGATGTCAACGTTTATATCTCCGACAAATACAAAGGGACCATGTCTGAACTTGGTCCCGTATCAATGCATTGCCTTCATGACGTCATGTCAAGAGCGTCATCATGAACCAAGTCAGCATGCTGTCCGCCGACAACCTCAACATCATTGGATGCCCGCTCAGACACAGGCACAGGCTCCACGAATCCTTCAGGAAACTGGGCGTGATCATGTGCAGCGACTTGCATCTCACAAGCCAAGGCCGCGCTGCTGCTTTGGCTTCTGGGTTGTTCACGTGGCCGAGTGCTAACGATGATGCGTGTTCACAGCGCGATATCCCGGAGAAGAGAAAGAAAGCGGACGTGCAGAGAGTGGTGTGCGCTGCCACGAGCGGCAGCACGAAATCTACAGTAAAAGCTTGTTTATCTGGATCTTGTCAACTCAGAAATTCGGTCAACTCTGGCTCGCGGCCCAGTACCGGCAAAACTGCGTATATTTGTATGGTGTCAAAAGCTCTTTAATTCGGAGGGATTTAGACGTGCACCGATTAACTCCGCCGATATTCCAGAGAGGGCTATTGGGGCTCCATGCTTCCAGTAGCAGATTCCGGTTACTGAGAGAATGGTGTCTCGTCTCCTATGCCATAACCAACGGCAGAACCTAAGTTTCGGAGAAACTGAAACTGAACAAACAGCAGCAGAATATGATCACGATGATATAGTCACCACCCAGCAGAAGTGCTTGGGCCGCCGGTGTCTCCAGTGTCTGCGAAATGCGCCGCGCATGTCTTCGCGTGCGTTGATTGATTTGTGGAGTTTAACGTCCCAAAACCACCATTTAATTATGAGAGACACCGTAGTAGAGGGTTTCGGAAATTTCGACCACCTGGGGTTCTTTAATGTGCTCCTAAATTTGAGCACACGGGCCTACAACATTTCCGCCTCCATCGGAAATACAGCCGCTGTAGCCGGGATCCGATCCCGCGACCTGCGTGCGGTCAGCAGCCGATTACCTTACCCACTAGACCACCGCGGTGGGGCGTCGCATGCGCGGGAGACGGGACAGTTTACGCAGCCGCCGCTACTCTAGTTGCCCACGACGCCTACGCTGCTCATTTCTTTGTGTCGTGACTTCGCGCATAGCGTGTGCAGCTTGGGCACATAAAAAAAGTTGACTGATGGCCGAGTTGGTGCTTTGACATAGAAACCGTCGTTACGTTTTCTGGCTGTGTTTGTGCAGGTTTATAATGGTGTGGCCGTTACTGGTCTGCTGACTGATGATAGCATATTATCGCAAGTGCTTGAAGAGGATCGAAATCACTGTTCCGATGATGACATTCAAGGTGAGCAGACGCGACATCGCACCGTGCAGGAGGCCGCCGAAGCCCTCGCTGTCCTCGTGAAGTTCTGCATCAGTTTTCGGGACAGCGATCGTGCCCACCATCACATTATGGGATTGAAGATCCTTCTAGCACTAATTCCGATGACGAGCCAGACAAAGTTGATGCAGTTTTTAATGAAATAAAGGTTTGTCTATGCAGAGTATGTTTTCTTTTTGTTTTGATGGTCCATGTAACAAAATAACCGGTACGCAGACATTAGGCAGAGACGACCCGTTTCTTTGTCATGGAGACCAAGCTGTGCCTTATCACCGCGCGTGCCTGTCTCAACTTCGTCCTCTTCCACAGTCTGGCCCGCTCCAAGAGAATAATCTGGAATTCGCTTAAATCGAACATTTCCACCAATCCCGTAAGATCCGGGTTAACGAGGTTTTACTGTAGTGAGCATTCTCGAAATTATCGGAAAACTGACGCCTTGGGTGGTGGCCCGCAATCTAGTGGGCAATGTTGGAATTCCCAAAGACGACGCTGTGAGTGGTAACAGGAGAAATGTACACTAGAAACACAAGTGTACACGCCGGCCTTTGGACAAGCACGAGCATTAAAAGCTTGTCGAGCAAGCTCCTAAAGCTGTTCAAACATTACAGGATATTTTGACCAAATATTCTTAAAGCCCACCTCTGTAAATAGTTGTACCACACCAATACCATGGCAAACCCAAGCTCCCAAGTCTCTTCTCACAAGTGTATGACATCAGATATTAGAAATACTTGGCTAATTTTAAAAAGTAACCTGTTTTGTAAAAAAAAAAAGCACTAACGAAAACAAACTGAACATTACCACTTTGTGTCACACACAGGAGTGTACAAGCTCGGAAGGCACACAAATCATGCTGATGTGGCCAGTGCTGAGATTGCCAATGGTGAGGGCAAATGAACACTAAAGCAGGCACTGAACACGGTATTCCTTGACACTACTGCTTGCCATCACTGTTGCTAGCTAATCCACAGCATACTTTGCCGTGCATGCGTAGGTAAACAACAAAAATTATTTTGAGAAATGTCTACCCTTCACTTTAGTCTCTCATTTAACATAAATTATTGAAGTTTGCAAGGGACAATTCAGTAAATCTCATTAAGATCCACGGGCCTCAAAAAATCGCCGGGTTGACCTTTAATTTACAAGAAGAGAAACCACCAGAGATAAAAGTTAACCAACAAGATACAAAACAAACTTGCAAATGCAGTAGTGAATGCACATGTTTAATATGCAATGGAGCTAACATGAAATTTGGTCCCTGGTGCATGATCACCAAATGTACATCTCGCAAATATTGAACATATGTGAACTCTATCATGCTAACAAAAGGACATGAGTGAACAATTTTTATTGTACAGCACTTTTCTTGCTGCCCTGCAGCTTGTAATAATAAAACAAATAATGATTGTAAAGTTGCCTGCCAACTCTGAGAAATAAAGCAAAGTACAGTCAAATCTCATTATTTTGAACACACTTAATTCGAACTCACGATGAGGTCCCGCCAAAGCTATGTGTATTCCAATGGGTGAAAACGCCCGGTAATTCGAACGCCCAAGCACTTCTGACGGTTTATTTGAACATACCGTGCTCTGAAAATACTCTCAGCACCCCGTCCGATCCCGCGGCGGCATTTGCGACACGTTAACACCTTAACGCTGCCTTTGAAGGAAACGAAAAGGAAAGAAAAGGCTGCGGTGGAATGTTTGCTCTCTCTCAAATGCCGATCTGCAACGCGCCCGTGTCACGCTTCTCCCTTTTCCGTCTTTGCCACATAAAGACCCCACCCCTTTCAACGCTGCAGGCGAAGAGAGAGAGAGGAAAAAAAAAAAAAAAAGAAAGCCGTCACTGGGTTGAATGATTGTGTGGTTGAAGAAAAGGAAAATGATGCTATCTTCTGCAGCCCTAGTCCCTTGCGGGAGCACGGCTCTGCGCCTTGGGAAGGGGGGAGGGGGTCCTATTACACGCTGGTGCCACGCTTCCCTTTCCCTCCCCTGCCACGTAACCGTTCTCCTTTCAACGACGTGCGCTAAGAGAGAGATAAAAAAGCTGCAGCGGAGTGTTGGTTTTCTCTGAAATACCGGTCTGCTTCTCTCCACGTGGAGACGCTCCTTTCTCGTCACATGCTGGCCATGCTGCGGATGCGTAGCCGAGAGGCTCTGCTGCGCAGTCGTTGTTGTCGTCGTCTTTAGAAAGTGTCGGCGCTGGACATTTTCGCGCGCAACTTCTCTTGCCAGGAGAATGCTGAAGCCGAAGTAGAAATGCTTTGCAAGCTGCGTGCGGAATTGACTCGCTGCAAGGCAAACGTGTGCAGACGCGCATCACCGATTACTTCAATTAATAACGGATGTCCTGTGATTTGTGAATAAATGTAAGTCTTCTTAAACTTCCCCCTCGTGTGTTAGCTCAATGCACACGCGCCACTGCATGGAGATTCCTCTGTTTATTTAGCTTTCATTAATTCGAACTCCTTTTAATTCGAACAAAGTTTTGGGCCCCTTCGAGTTCGAATTATCGAGATTTGACTGTATTATTTTTTTAGGAAGGGGAGGGGCAGGCTTCAATAGACGCTTTTCGAAAAAGGGTGCCCCTAGCTCCGCAGACGCGAACTACAGTCTGCCGCCATTGTGAAGGCACCACAGTAGACGGCGCAGGCTGTGTGTCTCAGCGACGCTGATGCGCGTTTCTTGCTGCGCACATACACACCTCCTGCGTTCCTGCAGGACACGGACCGCGTCAGGAGGGCACGCCGACGAGAGTTTCTTGCAGGCCGGATCCATGCATTGCGAGTCATAACAAGCCAAACTGCTCGTCCAACACGTTGAAGGGCACAAAATATTGCTGATTGTGCAGCGGAAGCAGCTCAGAAATCTTATAGGAGAGTACTAGGAGCTTGTTCAAGCTAGAAAGCTGTGCAATCGCAGCGGATGATATGGAGAACTGCACTCGCTCATTTGACAGCTTGCTTTTCATACCCTTATGATGGCACTAGCTATCCCACGCTCCTTTGCGAAGCGAAACTGGCGAAAAGCTCACGGTCTGGTGGCGTATTTATGAAAAGGGTCTATTGTGAGCAGCGAGTAAGTAAATTAAATAAACTAACGACATTCACTTTGGCAGTTATTCTTGTGAGAAATTCATTTTCACAAAAAAAAATGTACACCAATTACTTTGCACAATTAAATTTAAATAAGTCACACATGCGCTTAAGTGCAGCCATTATGCTCTCTCTAAACTTGACAATTGCCGACAACGAGCTGCGCAGGATGTGCATTCATCTGCAATATCTGACTTTCACAGCTTCGACGATGAGCCTAGACTTCTCCTGAAGTGTGAAAAATTTGAGCTTTTCAACAGAAGGAAGAATCTTTCCAAAAGGAACACCGCAGCACATAAAGAGAGAGGGATTTAGGTGTGCACACGAAGAGACGTGCGGCAGTAAGTGGATAGGCCATCTACAGAATGACCGTCAGCTAAATATCACTTTCATTAAAGTTGTCACTTGAAATGTCCCGTGCCGATGTAGTTGCCAACAAAGGTGCTGCTATTATTATCATCTGATTGCATGTAAACACAGTATACTGATGCTTCTTGGCAAAAATGTATGTGCTCAACTTATCTAAAGACCATTGCCGCTATTTTTGAACTTCTGGGTTCCCAAGCAGCTCATCGGTTGAGAAAAAAGCATGCTGCGGATGACCACTTGAAACTTTCATTAGTGTGGGAGTGCTTTTTATATATTTTTTTCACTGGGGAGAGGGAGCAAATGCCTTGAACTCAAGGGACATTTGTCGGGGATGCCAGGTTTTTTTCATTGCCACAAAAATTTCATTCTTGGGAGCTTTTGTTATTGAGGGGTTCAACTGTAATTAAATCCAACTTCTTGAACCGCAGATGTTTAAAAGAAACATGTACAGAAGTTTGCACAAGACCCTTGAGGGAATACCGTATTTACTTGCATTATGGACGCACTTCCTTTTCTAAAAAAAATCGGAGCAAAGTTCGGGGTGCGTTTCTTATTCGGGGCAAATTTTATGAAAACTTTTTGTATGAGCAATAAAATTCAGTAATGCGAGAAAAAAAAAGTGAGGTCGCTCAGCTTTGTTACACTTCACTCATCTTTGGTGGTTGAAGGTGCTATCTTCAGCAAACTGTTCCCGTGCCACCCTGTGCACGCCATAAAAGCGTTTCACGGCTATCTTTCCTTGCAATCGTTTAACCACAACAGTGGTATCTGCTGCGATCTTAAGGGGCATTCAGAAGCGTGCGCTACAATGCCATGACGTATTTTGCCAACTTTGTGGCAACCTCGCATGACGACCGGGACGCCGCTGTTGACATTGTAGCAAGCAACCAACATTGCAGCAAGCTACTACCGAAGCATCAAAACAAACCATTAATCACAAGATTAGCGACAGAATACGGCGGCCGTCTCGCTTGCAACTAAAGCGAGAATAAGAGACCATGTTGCAGAAATAGTCACGATCTTTTCTGAGTGAAAAGCGGTTTCTGGTTTTCCAGAAACCTGTGATGCGATGGCGACGAATGGCCCTTCGCGTCAGCAAATCGTGTCGTCGCTCGAAAATTGCTTGCATGTGGTTGGGCCTTAAAGTTTCATATTTGCAAAAAGCCGGTCGTCCGTTGGCGCGGGAAGTTTTGTGACCTACGCTCGCTCTGTGCTTGTCAGCTGCGATTTCTCTACAATCGCATCCTTCGTGAATCCCGCTGCAGCGCATAGATATTGAAAAAAGACAGGGTATTGCACATGATAGAAAGAAAAACTATACGGCGCGCCAAAGGGGAAGGAGCGAGCAGAGGTGGCCGAGGGGTGGGTTGGAATAATAATAAAAAACAGGAGTGATTTAATGAGCAAAGGAGGTGCCAGGTGTCGGTTAGTGGGACTGCAGCGGACGAATGTATGGGGTGCGTTTATTATGCGGGAAAAGAAAAATCCAAATCTTGATGACTGAAGTGGAGGGTGCATTTATTATGCCAGTGCGTTCATTACACAAGTAAATACGGTACTTATAATAGCTAGAATTTCTGAATGAGTAGGTCAAATCAACTCACTCTGCTTGAAGGCGTGGTACACATTCAGCAGGGTCAGGTGGTCTCCATCAATGTGGGCGAAGCGCATCTTGGACTCGTCAGCAGCCTTTTTGGCCTCGTTGGGGCGCACAAAGCACTGCGGAACTGAACAGTGTCGGATGGGGGGGGCCGCAGGCGGGCACAGACGCAGCCCCACATCCACCTCTGCTTAGTTTCGTGCCACTAGGCTCACCCCAAACACCTCCCACCAGGGTCCCATTTAGATGCCCTTCTGCCTCACCTTAGCACTTCTAAAGCTTCTTGCAGAAGCAGACCTGGCCACAAAGTACTGTGACATTGGTTCATGTCATCTAAAATATTCCATACACTACATGATGCCCCAACTTCAAGAAGACTTCCCGCATCTCTCAATTTCTACAAGGTTTTTCAGCTACAATGAGACAGTCAGTTCCAAAAAAGCCACACCAGAATGACTACACAAACACATTCCCATGCACTGAAATAAATATTTACTAAAACTAATGCAATGAAACAGACTTTTATTCCCCAGATCATTTCCGAATGGAGTGCTGTTCCCAAATGATTTTTGAGAAAGCATAGTAAAAGATGTGTAGTCTTTTTTTTCTTGCTGTAAAGTATGTACTACACATGCCGTGATATACATACAGAAGAAGCTCATTACAACAGACCTCCATTGCGAAGAGTATTCCGCATTCCCCTGACGTACCTGCATGGGAATGCGGAATAGCTATGCACTAATCGTAGTACACATTAACCAGCAAGTACAAATTCCTGCAAGCCCCATTGCCGCCAACAACGAAATGAGTGCAGTGGTACAGCACATATGCCTACAGCGCCAATCACAAAGCTATTTCTTTCTTTTTACCAAAATGTAGAAAAGATTTTCAGATTCTCACACGACAGTCTGATAGCATGAGGTGAAGATGCCAAGGAGCATTTTAAAACTATACAGGAATGCGTGCCCAAGAAATGCAGTGACTGACACACCAGCAGAACGAATATACAATCGGCTGTCCGTGATACATGCGTACCGCGATCTGCATACTTAGCAAAAATAGCCTATACCCTGGTACGGTTGCATGCAGCCGATCGTCTACTGGCTAATTGCATGCAGCCTTCTCGACACTCGCCGTGACTGGCGAGCCACTTGCTGTACAGTACGTCCACTTCAGCTCAGAATGCATATATGCGGTGAGTAGCCTGTTGGGTTAACACGGCGATGACTATAACTGTCCTGACTGCGGATGGAGGTGAGCTTGGGCTGCTGCCTAATACAGTCGAACCCCTTTATAAGAGGCACTGATTTTAAGAGACAAATGGGGATAAGAGACACCAGTGTGCCTACAGTAAAATACAAGTTGATAAAAAAATGCATACAAGGTATCCTGCTTATACATTTCATATAAAAGACAAGAACTGCTGCCCGGAGCATGCCTCTTATATTAACGTTTAACGGTAAAAGCATGCAAAATGATTACCACAGCACTACGCTCACTGTGCTGCATGCGCGTGCTTAGCGCGATACCAACAATGCACCGGAATTTCTCTAGGCTTATAACCCACAACGCTCAACTCCGCGATAGCGAGCTGCTTTTGTTTTTGCAAACGCGGTGTGTGCATGATCGCGGTCCTGCACAAAGAGGCTGCAGCGATAGGCTGTCTAACACGTTGAGGTAGTCTCCTCCTATTAAAAGCGTACAGTAGGCTTAAAGTGGCGCCACGCTACAAGCATGCTCAGGGGATGTTGAGGATAGTTAGCGTGATAAGGCTTTTTGTCGAAGGTAAGTCTTATGGGTGCATTTGTTGGTGGTCACCACCACGCCTTCGATCTCTCCCTATGATTACCCGCAAAGGCACCACCGCAATCACGCGGAAGTTGTAACAATTGACCGACCGATCTTCGCACTTTCTGAAACAACAAAAAACTGTTTGCGGCACGTTGCGGCGTCGAAAGTTCAGCGACGCAGTCAACTTTTATGGCACAAGAAGTGATCGCTGTGCGCAGCTGGTACGTACTAACAGGTAGGCGTAGGAAGTGACTTAATTAGTCACGAAAAGCCCTAATCTATATGGTCGGGGATTCATCACAACTATGTTTTAGCCGTTAGTATGTTTAAAGCAGGTACGTATTAACGAGGTTTGACCGTACTTTGCTGCACAATTGGTAATTCTTAAACACTCAAGACCACTTCATTGCTACTATGATTGGTTACAACATAATAATAATAATAATAATAATAATAATAATAATAATAATAATAATAATAATTTGGGGAAAAAAAGCTCCATCAATGGCACCATGGCATGCCTGCTTTCCACTTCTGTATAAAGGTCATGCCAGCTGGTTCCAGTTCGAATTGTACATTATCTTGCTTTTAACGTCAATTCCAGGCATATTTGAAAATAAAAGTTTATCTTTGCCAAAATATTTTGCCTTGCTGAGAATTTATCTCTCAATTTCAGAAAAAATTTTGACCAGTAGCAGGACAAGCAGAAAAAATTGCAGCTAACACAGCTAGCTCACAAATCTACCTAACAGCTACCTAAATCTCTCCCATGGCACATGTTTGTGATCTCCTTAAACAGATGCTCAAGCCTGCATTCCTAGAATAAAACAATCGCTGTAATTGAATTCTGTGTTTAGAAGTTTACTTTACACATTCTCAAAAGTAGTAAAAGCTCACCGAAATTCCATACCTGATAACATAGCAGTGATGGAGAGGGCTTCATTGGAACAATTGTATTCACATGACGTGATTAACATCTTCGCTAGTTGAGGATCTAGGGGGAACTCTGCCATTATGGATCCCAATTCAGTGAGTTCACCATTGTCATCCAAGGACTGTAGGTAGTTGAGGAGCTCTAGCGCACGCATCAATGTTTCAGGAGCTAGAACAGAAAACAATATCGAAGTACTTTAAAAAAATGCTATCAGTACTTTAGTCTGACAATTTAAGGGACATTCTCATCTACAAATACTTATGTTCACAATATTTCGCACATACTACACAGAATATTGTGCATAGTCTGGACTTTTCAGGTGTTCAGGCTTTGGAGGACACCCCTTAAAAGTGTCCCACTTGAGATTTAGTTTTTTAGCACATGATATAACTGAAATAAATGCTAAGTGTAGCGCAATCAACTTTTTAAAAAGCTTTTTATCTTTTACTGCGTACCAGGGTTAAATGCCCCTCAGCTGTGTGAACTATGAAAACCGAAAAAAGATGAAAAAAAAAGAGACTGAATAGAACAATGAAATTGCTCGAGCTCAGACCCTATGCTAGTTTTTTTCCAAATTTTACTTGAAAGCATGATTTATTTCCTATATAAATAAAAATAAAACCCTTATTAAAATACGAATTTGACACCACGGCCTGATATATGTCACCCCTTGAGATTTTTCTGGATTTATGCCATTGAGTAGCATACTAGGATGGTAGTGTATACAGCTTCCTTTTGGTTTCACTTATGCTCACGGGATGGTCCCATGGTTCAACTTCATTCTTTTTAGCTTGCGAACGTTATTTTGGAGCAGGTTTGGAGCAGTTACTAGCAAATATTGCACTTTGCAGCAGCATGGAGCAGCATCTCTCTTTTGGAGCAGTTTAGAGCAATTGGAGCAGCACTTGCATAACTGCAACAATTTTCACACATGGGCTACAAAACAACTAATTGTCGAGCACGGGACGGCGCAATTGTGAACAAACATTTTAGGCACAAGGTGGCCAGCATTGCTACATTTAGAAAATGCGTTCTCGATTGAAATAATTTTTTAAAATCCTTAGTTCACTTCAGACATACTTAATATATATTTTTTAAACTGCACAATGAAGATTCACAAGAAAAGCAACTAGAGATGCAATTAAGATATTTCTGAGAAAATCAAACAGCACCAGCTGAGCCCCTTGTGGCAACTATTACAACTTTGTCATTGCCGTGTGACATTGTCACAACTCCATCTCCGTTGAACTCCCAAAGGGAGATTTACGTTGACGGAATTTCTCTGAGAGAGTTTGATGGTGGCCTGGTCACAGGGGTATAAGAAGTTCCATGTTGTGGTAATGTCAGGTGGCACTTTTATGAGCTTTAAATAGAAGCCACAAGGGGCATTTCAGTGCTACCTCACTTTCGCCCACATGCAATATTGGCTATCAAATCACACTGTAAATATATTGTGTGCCATACTCATTTTTTCATAGATCCCAATTTATCATACTTCAAATTGTTTAGGTTCATTAACACAGAAACATGTATGTGTAGCATATTAACAGTGGTCTTGACAGGAATGCTGGCAACACTGCACTTTTGTTTTGGTATGTATTTTCTGAACATACCAAACATATGCATTCGACTCAAGTAAAGGAGAGACAAATTTCCATCTATTCCATTATAACTCCAAGAGCCAAAGGAGCCACTGAAATTCTTGTTGTCAAGTTCAAGTCTGGCAGAGCTCAATGCAGTGCCTATCGGCAACATTACTTTTCAAACACTACAATTACACGTACAGTAGACTCTCAGTAAACGGAAATCTGTTAAAAGGAACTACTGCTTAAAACAGAACTACTGCCTCTGCAATGCTTGGTTTCGGGTTTGCATTCTGCACCCATGTTCACCTCTCAGTAAACGAAAATCCTGTTAAATGGAACATATTTTCCCGGTCCGTTCAGGTTCCGTTTACTGAAAGTCGACTGTACTATGTTTACACCACAGCAAGGCATAATGTGATGTCACCCATTTCAGTTTGTGATCTCAACCGTTTCAGCAAAAAGAAATAAAACCAAAAATCGATAATTGAGGTTTTACTGTACAGTCGATCCAGGATATATCAAACTCAAATATATCAAATTATTGGCTATATCGAAGAGCTGAGAAAAGCCCTTGAATTTCCCGTGCAAAAATATGGGACTGTCGCACCCATACATCGAACTTCCGCACAGCGGAACATTGGCTATATCGAACGCTGTGCCGCGCCAAAGCCCTAGAAGTGCAATTTCTTCCGATCAATAATGATAAATTTTTGACCGTGTTCTAAAAAGTTTCGATCTCTGTTCGCATGCAGGTGATGAACAGGCAATGTTATTCCATCGCGCTGAGCTGCTTCGTTGCGCAGCGCTTGCGAGTGCACAGGTATGTTTGATGCGCAATCAGCAGGCTTTAACACGCGGCATACAGTCGAATATGAATATATCGAACTTGAAGGAGATCGGGAATTAGTTCGATATATAAAAAATTCGATAAACAAATAGAGCTTACCTGTAGCGGATCATCACCTACAACATGCAGATTCAAGAATTACAACTGATTCCGCACACACTCCGCAACAAAATGACTTATTTGCGTGAAAAAAGAAATTGCTAATTTTGGCCTTCTTCTTCGTTTTTGAAATGTTGAAGACGCTCGTCTCGATCTTATCAAGGCTGTCCAGGTGAGACAGCCCGGTTCCTTCCATATAGCCAATACAACGGAGAATGATGCCGAATGCTGCCGCCACTTCAGTGGCGTAAGCGCGTGTAGCCAGCCCCTCCTCCGGACGATCCTCCTTGATTGTTGCATGAGTTGTGGGCCTGGACATTGCAGTTCACTTCCCCGAAGTCGTCCACAGACACTTTATGTAGAACTGCTACCGGGAAGCGGGACGACAACTCTTGAAAAGCATCTATGCGCTTGTCATAGTTGTCTTCACCGGCTTTCGCAAGTTCCGCTGTCTTGAATCCCGCCTTGCGGAAACAGTTGACCACTGTGTCCGTCTTCACGTCTTGCCAGGCATCGAAGATCTCTGCGGGAGAAACCTTCGCGGAGATTTCCGGAAACAGTTGACCACTGTGTCCGTCTTCACGTCTAGCCAGGCATTGAAGATCTCTGCGGGAGAAACCTTCGCGGAGATTTCCGGCCACTCCTTCGCCTTCAACTGCTGGATGTCCTGGCTACTGACAGCTTTGCTTTCGCCAGAATTGGTTTTGCCAACGATGTTGTAGCGCTGCTTAAATCGGTAAAGCCACCCGGTGTTGGCGGTGAAGTTGTTTCACTGAGTGCAGTGGCAAACCATTTGGCCTTGGCGATCAGCATCAGGCTATCGACCGGAATGTTCTTCGCAATCACTTATAAAAACCAGGTATAGAGTGCCTTTTCTACATTCCCGTGGGCAGAAGCGTGCACAAGACAGGCCCCCGACATTCGCTGCTCTGCCACCTTCACCTTGATATCTGCCTTGTTTTTCAACAAGGTACTCAGAGTGCTCCATGGTATCCCAAAGTCGTCCGCGACGGTCAAACGTTTCTCGCCCACCTCAACACGCTGAATAGCTTTCAACTTCGTTGTAAAGCCAAAGGTCTTGCGCTTCTTGACGCTGGCCAGAGCTACACCAGAAGTCGACAATTCAAGGAGTCCGCAGCGGCTTTGCACACCACACACGCAAAAGAGAGATGCTGCACATGCAGTAGTACGTAGGAGACACGACAGCAGAAGCAACTAAGCGCTCGTGAGGCGATGTCCACCCGCGAGGGCAACAGCAAAAGACGCGCGCCGTGTGTGGTTGGGTGATTAAAACTTGCAAAACAGCAACAAAAAATAAAAAAAACGAAAGGAGGAGGATGTCGGCTCCTTCGTTTCTGCTCTCCAAGCCGATGGGTTTGCGGAGAAAGCA
This sequence comes from Rhipicephalus microplus, assembly GCF_043290135.1. NCBI lineage: Eukaryota > Metazoa > Arthropoda > Arachnida > Ixodida > Ixodidae > Rhipicephalus > Rhipicephalus microplus. The sequence goes on along the minus strand of NC_134710.1, from coordinate 90,179,701 downwards.
TGAGAGAGAGAGAGAAATAGAAACGGAAAAAAAAAAAAGAAAGAAAAGCTGTTCCACAAGTGAGAGATTTTGCAGTCTGAGCCTTCTCACCTTTACCTTCAGCGCACCTTCAGCTCACGCAGCCTTCGATATATCTAAAGGTGGGTATACCGTATGATATAAACATGCGGATTTCTATACTTTTACAAAGGAATTTCAAGGGGATAACTTGCTAGTTCAATATACCCGAAAATTCCATATATGTGGGTTCGATATAACCGTGTTCGACTATAGTGTTTTTTTAAAAAAAAAAAAAAAGACATTGTCGAGGACACAAAAATCAGAATTTGAAGTGACTTGGCGATCTAGTTGCGATGTTCGCATTCCCTTCCTCATTTATTGTCGCACAATGGCATGCCAACTTGAAAAGCATGGCCTTGGATATCTGCAACCTTGTAACATATTTTTGTGTTTTCGGTTTTAGAATGCATGTCTCTGAGGCTACGCTTTTTTTTTTAGCTTTTCGCATCAAAGCAGCTGAAAGCAGCGGCTGCCTGCTACAGATCTAAAGGTAACAGCGATATCACCAACATGTCGATGATGGAACTCGGCGTTTTCTTTTGCACCTAGTGTACTTCTCGCCCCGTTCCTGATAAATCCTCATTCGCGAGTTGAACTGAATTTTGACTCGCATGTAGCGCTAAAAAATATGACTGGTGCTGAGAGTGACGTCAAGTAAGGCACCGTTGTAAACTTTCCTTGTGGGCCAGGTGATGACTTCTGGTGAGTCGTGAACGCCAACAACGACATACAGTGCCTCTGTGAATGCTGGGACTACGCGTTTTCGGGCATCATCTAGGACAGTGGGTAGTGAGCAACTACATTGGCACAGATGAAGAAGTTGCTGTTTTGGGCTGCATCGATGCTTCTATCAAGGCTGCCGTTACCGGTGCCGCGGATGTGTACTCGTTCGGTTTTGCATATGCCAACGCCTTCGCTGCCGCCGCTAACCAACCTTTTGCTGCCCTTCAAAGCTTGCATCGGCATTCTGCATCAAACAATGCTGTTGTGACTAAAGGACCTGAATTCGCTAATTTGAAAAGCTTCAGTGGTATTGAGGATGACTCGGACTTAATGGCGCGCAAGAAGCAAGACAAGTTTACGGACTACAGTCGAACCCTGCTACAACTAAACTGACGGGGCGCGGAAAACATTTGGTTGTAGCGAAATGAAAAAAAAAAAAAAATAGAGCTGATCTGAGCTAGCAAAACAAAGGAACGCTTGTACTCAAGATTCAAAAAATGTACACTGCTTCTTATTCTTTCCCAGCAGCACCACACGTCATTCTCACCAATGCATAGCGAGGCCATGGTGAAAAGCACGCTGAAACATGCCTAAAACTGCCTTTGTGTTTGAACTAAACAGTTGCATTAACACGTTAACACCAGCAGTTGTCCACCGTCAAAAGTACCTGACAACGGCGAGATGAAAGCAGGGTATCGTGGAGCGGCGAATTTTGCATTATTCTATGCTGTTCTTATCATCCATCACTCGCAGCTAGCTGATTTCGTTGATAATGTGGACAAACAGCCGCTCTGATTAGTTACCACACTAGCCAAGCGCGAACATTATAATAAGCATCGGAATCTGAAAAGGCATTGTTCCGTGGTTGCATCCAGCAGCTGCGTGAAGGAAACCATGAACTGAGCGACTGAGCTTCAGCTTCGGATCGTCTGTGGCTCAAAATAAGCCAGTGGCAAAAGCAGGGCAGTCTCATTGCCATCGCTATCGTGAAATGGCAGTGCCCATGGTTGTTGAACAGCGGCGGTTTCTGGTGGTGCCAACGCGTATTTCAGAGTATTTCATACTCTAAACATGCATCGAAATGTTAAAGATTGGGTGTACTGCATAGCAATAAGTACTGAGCCTGGAATTGCAGCGTAAAATTTCGTTGAAGCGGGAAGATCGAAGAAAGTTTTCGTTATGGCGACAATATTTATGCATCGACTCCTATGGACTGCTGACAGGAATCACGAATTTTTCGTTGTAGCGGAAATTTAATTGAAGCGGCGTTCGTTGTAGCGGAGTTCCACTGTACAACCCCAGGTGGTCGAAATTTCCGGAGCCCTCCACTACGGCATTTCTTATACTCATATGGTGGATTTGGGACGTTAAACCCCCACATATCAATCAAGTTTACAGACTACAGTCGAACACGGTTATATCGAACCCACATATACAAATTTTTGGGTATATCGAACTCTCGAGTTATCCCCTTGAAATTCTTTTGTAAAAGTAAAAATTCGCACATTTATATCAAACGGTATTCTTACCTGCCTTCGGATATATCAAACGCCGCGCGAGCTGGAAGGTGCACTTCAGCACTTGCCCCCCCCCCCCCTCATTGGCAAACATCGTTGGCAAAACCATTTCTGGCGATAGCGAAGCTGTCAGCAGCCAGGACATCCAGCAGTGGATGAAGAACGAGTGGCCAGAAATCTTCGCAAAGATCTTCAATGCCTGCTGAGACGTGAAGACGGACACAGTGGTCAACTGCTTCCGCAAGGCAGGCTTCGAGACGGTGGAACTAGCAGAAACCGGCGAAGACGACGATAACGAGCATATAGACGACGCCTTTCGAGAGTTGTGATAAGATCGAGACTAGCGTCTAGAGTCTTCAACATTTTAAAAACGAAGAAGCAGGCCAAGGATAGCGATTTGCTTTTTTCATGCAAGTAAATCATTTTGTCGCGGCATGTGTGCGGAATGAGTTGTAATTCTTGAATGCGCATATTGTAAGCTCCCGGGGCCTCTATTTTTTTATATCTAATTTTTAATATATCGAACTAATTCGCAATCCCCTTAGAGTTCAATACATCCGTGTTAGACTGTATCAACGTGTGAAATAAAATACAGTAACTTGCAGTTCACTTCTTGTTCATTGCATCATTGCACTGGTCACAAATAGAAATAAGATGTCATTTTGAAGATTAATGCTGCTATGAGCACTAGTTCATGAACTTTTTGGACAGGCTGAGTGCAGCACGACTTGCCGAGTGCATGCAGCATGAAATAGCAGCCCCAAAAACGTCTTTGATGGAATTACCAACAATTAACATCACACCAAAAGCACCAGAAAGGTACATTACCTGGAGGATCCATGAAATCAAAGTGCACTAAGTCATCAATGCCCAACTTCTTCAATTGGAGAACAACTGAACCAAGGTTTGAACGAAGAATTTCAGGATACGTTTGGTCCTGCATCTCTGTCTTGTACGCTTTTTCTGTGTAGAGTCTAAAGCATTTGCCTGGCCTTGTGCGGCCAGCACGGCCTGCTCGCTGCTGTGAGCTGGCCTTGCTAATGGGCGATACCAGGAGAGACTCAACACGGATGCGAGGATTGTACACCTGAAAAACATTGCACAAGTTCACTACGGGCGTTCCTCTACAAGACCACATGAGATTCACCCTAATTGATGGCACACTGACAAGACAGTTAAACAATGCTACCAACTGAGGCAAACACACTAAAACCTCATACACATATTGTAAAAAAAAAAAGAAACTTATCGTACAGTAACAAGAGAATGTTGGTGTTCGGGTGAAGGAAGCATTCATAGAAACAACAAAGCATTTTTCTACTGCAAGAAGTAAGGCTGGTCCTTTTGCTTCTTGTAATAAAAAGCCAATGCAGCATGTTAATGTCTGTCATTACAGCATTGTGACACAACATTACTTTAAGGTTTATGACCTCCGTATCACGCCAAGAGATATCCTTTGCTGCATGCTCAAATTAGATGCCAGCAGCCTTGGTTGAAGCAGACGTAAGCTACACAGAACCGAATTTCCAAATTGAGATAATTAGGGTGTTACGGCTCCAATTGCAGCTATTCAGTGCTTCCTGCTTTCAGCGTGACATGTCACCACCGTTTTTCTAATATTGCCGAGCGAAAACTGCTTTCTAGGGCGCAATTCTCGTGGTGTCCATCTCGGTGTAGCACATTCGGTTACGGGCAAAAAAAGAGAGAAAGTTGCGACATCATGGCACTCTTGACCACATCGACGCACTGAACATGCTAGCACAATCCCAGTGTAAAAGAGAAAGAAGGTGCACGAAATGTACAGTAAGAGTACTCTTTAAGGGCCAGTAATTAGCCCTGATGTTCAAAAATTTTTTAAAAGAGATATACATGCAGTTTTTTTTTTTTTTTTTTGCAAACATGCTGCCACAAGAATTTTGCGAATACGTGCTATATTAATGAAGTTAAGGGGGCAGACTGCTCTTTGGGACCAAAAAGTGACAAAAAAAAAAACCATTTTTTAAAATTGACATATTTGGTATCAGCAAGTATTTCGCTATCTCTCTGCAAATTTTCACACACCAGGAAGTGGTAATTTTTTTGTAATGTCATTCTAACTGTCCAGATACTCGGTGCTGTTAACATGCAGAATCTGCAAAAAATGGGGAACCAACTTCGAGGCCTCTTTATAATTTGCTGGCACATGTGTTAAAAGCTCTGATACGAATTTATGAGCACTTTTATGAGGATTGCAAAACATGCACACCATGATCGTTGCTTTTTGAAGAAGCTGTGTGTTTTCAGTTTTTTTCATTTTTTTTTTTCAAAAAAGTAAATTTACAACTGTTCAATTTTGAGGCCTCAACATCTCTGCAGCTAGGGCAGGTACAACAATAATTCTTTTTGCAATGGAAACCTGTATGTGTGCAGGGTGCAAGTATGGGAGCAGAATTTAAAGAACAAGCCTTTTTAATTACTCATCAAAATTTTAACACAATTCCAACTGCTTCTGAAAATGGATAGTTCATTTTGCTGTAAAATAATTAAGAAAGGCTGAAAACCAAAAAACTCTTGCATTATTTCAATCTATAGTCATTAGTCTATATTGGGATATTTTAAATATCACCTTTAATTGAGCACTTTTTTTGTATGACGGCCTTAAACAATAGGGGATGAACTTAAGTTATTTCAGGAATAAGATGAGTTACAGTAAAACTAATTAAAAATTTGAAATCAGCAAAAAAAAAACTGCATAATTCTGAGCAGTTTGATCACGATCACTGAAGAAATAAACAAAAAATGTCTAAGAGCAGTCTGCCCCCTTAAAGCGGTTAGAACATCGTATTAAGCTGGTTTCAAATTTTCGCGATGCCTCGCCCCCCTTCTCCCTTTCACGAAGGGGAGGGCGTAGCCCATCATCGTGACTCTGCCCACTTCGGCAACGTGACACATCAGCGATTGACGTCATCTGCGAACTCGATCAGTCGTAACGCACTTCCGCTTGCTGCGAAGCGTGGTTGTTTGTTTACCGTTTGCCGCACCAGCTGCGGGTCAACCGTGTAAGAGTCAGGTGCAAAGTGTCGGCCACAAACGATAAGGTCCCCGACGTACGTCGCTGGATTGCCGATTCGCTTCAGCCATGCAGCGCGCAGGGCCCTGTAGTGAGGCACCCGGTGCCAATGCTTCTCCGCTGCCAAGTCGCTCGATTTGCAGCCAACGACAGAGCAATGCTTTTTACCCGTGTTGCTCATGTCAAGGGCGAAGTAAGTTTGTACGTGCGCACAGGCGCTGTAGTTGAACGAGGAGTGTACACGTGCACGCGACAATAGCGAGGCTGGTTCTTTCAAGCAGTGACAAAAAAAACAAGGAGCAGTTTCGTAGCTGTGGGTGGGAACAGGAACTGACGTTGACTACACTACTGTTTTTTCACCCCTGATGCAGATCAATTGGCGAGCTGCGTGCTACGTCACGTCGCCGAGTTGACGTCACTGTGCGTACAAGGGGTTCGGTCAGGCGTAAGAAAGATGCGTGGGAATAGTTTTTTGAAATAGAGGCTCTGCACGGTGCGCGGCGCTGTAATATTCAGAAAACGTGGTCACTGCAGTCTAATCTACGAATTGCCGAGCTTGTATGGGAGGGTGTAAAGAAATGTCGGAGCCTGTTTACTGGCCCTATAAACAAACTAGACAGGTCTGAACTTGCGTATTAACATGCAGAGATGCTTGAAGAATGATGCAGAATATGCACGCAGACCTTCCACGTGTGTCAGACAGGTGACCACATTACACAAAATGGAATGGTTAACATGATTAGAGTTGATGCGTGACCTCAGAGATGTGCGTCCAAGAGCTCTGGAGGAAGCATTTATAGAGGCTAAACGCACTCAGTCTCTCATTTGTGCAGGAGAGTTGTGAAAGCTGCATGCCGTCAAAATCATGTTGCGGAAGAAAGACCGAAAACGGGTGCCGCGCTGCTTGCCGAGCTCCAGCCAATTAGTTGAGGCCGAAGTGGAAATATCCACTCCATGGACACCACGAGAATAGCACCCCCCCATAGTGCACAATGCACTGTCTTCGCTCAACTCACTCAACAGGCCTAACCCAGGCTGCAAACTAACAACATTTTGGATTAGTTTTGTCTGAAACGAAAGCCTACTTGAATGCTGTCATACTAAGCACATCAAACAAAGCTTGCCTGGAACACCCATGCAGTGTCTGAAACTCTGTTGGTCAAGAAAGACATCCCACAAACCGGACATAATTTGTTACTTTGTACTGCCATCAGTGTCGGCAAAGCGTGAAATGATATTTTCCCCCCTCCCCTCTGCTGTGGCTCTTGTGCCGATGCATGTGGATCATGACGTAGGACGCTTCCATCAAGGCATTGTGCAGCGAGAATTCACTTGGGATTGAAAAGTAAGAAAGTCTCTACCAGCATAGCCCTCCAAGTTTTCTGTCCCCTTTTTGGAGCTGTTTGGTATGGGAAGTATAACGAAAACAAGGGTGTGACAAATGTCCAAGAGCTTACATGGAGCCATACAAAGAACACTCTCTTCATTCCATGGCTTTATCAGAGCCAGGTAACAGGAAACGTCCGCCCACTTTGGACTCTGTTCCAAATTTAAAGCAACTGGAATGCTTTTGGCTTCTCTACACATGAAGGTAAGGTTTCCCACTAAGGTGAGAGTCTCATAGGGTCAACACAACTAGCAGAATTTATTTCCTTCAAAACAGCTCGTGTATGTCTTACTAAGGCACACGTGAACGGACGGAACGGCACAGCTGGCTGCCGCAAAAGCGCGGGTCAAAGCTTTGCTCACTCCTGTATTCTTTCGACAGGAACGCCACAACGCGTCTGGCCCTTTTTTTTATGTATTTACTGCCTTAAATCTACAGCTACGTTAGCCGCGTGTCCTTGGAGCTCGTAGATCGCTATCGCGTCGCCGCGACCGCAGATTTGTGCACGACAGTTGCAGCAAACTATGCAGTTAAACCCCTTTAAAAGAGGCATGCTCCACACAGCAATTCTTATCTTTTATATGAAATGTCTTTTATAAGCAGGATACCATGTATGCATTTTCCCATTAACGTGTATTTTACTGTAGGCACACTGGTGTCTCATGCCCCTTTGTCTCATATCAGTGTCTCTTATAAAGGGGCTCTACTGTAGTTTTTTTTTTCCATCCCCGTGCGCTTGGCTGCGCATGCACCTTCATCGTCTTATGCCATCTACGACTGCATCTGCTACGGTTTTGTCCGCAGAATTTGCGGAAAGCAGCGTTGCTTTGACTGGTTGAGTGTTGGAGTGTGCACATTTTCGGGGTTCTGTCAGTTACGTCCTCGCCATACATGATCGTGTCAAGAACAACCGTGATTTCGTCCACAGCCGTTGTGGCAACGACAATCATATGCACTGTAGAAAACAGTGCGTGCGCCAGTCGCACGCATACTTCCGAAGCTTCGAGTATGGTGCTCTCAGCCTTTGTTCAACAGTTTTCGTACTAAAGTTCGTATCACCCGCCGCGATTAGAAAATGTGTTCGGAACATTCAAATTTAGGCCCAGAATTTGGCTAGAAAATTTCACTAATTCGTATCTGCCGCGGTTTCGCATCAGTGAGATTCTCTGTCTAGATGAACGCTTCTTGAATATATTTAAAATAATAAGGGGTAGGTACAAGCCTGGAGCGGATTGAGCTGCTTTCTTGTCAATGCAGCCAGATCACGCACAGAAATTTCGATTTCTGGGAGATTTTCATAACAACCATACAAATGGAAGAAACGGTCGAAATACAGGAGTCTCCCAGCCAATCCCGAGACTTGGCAGGTATGGTGATTGAAAATATTTTTAAAGGAACTGCTGCTCAAACAGAAATATTGACATTAATATGATTGGTTTTGATTTGGCTTTCTCACTCCGACCTCTCTCTGTAACTAGACCACATTTTTGCGGTCCCGTAGGTTATGCTTAACGTGTCTACTGTAATCGTAATACAGTTAAATCTAGATATAATTAAATTGATAAATTCTTAAAAAGTTAATTAAGAGGATTTCGTTATATGCATGTCTGGTACAAAAATTTGAAAAATAAGCGCACATTTTAAACAATAGGGGAACTGAAGGCAGAGCTAATCTAAAACACTCATTCGGCAGTAAAAAAAACTGGGTTATCATTAATGCGATAGCAATTTATGGACACTGCCGGTGAGTTGTTGCCATCGCCACCATGTTCTGTAACGGGGGGGTCTCGCGCGCCGATGCCACGCTTCCCTGTTTTCCGTCCCTGCCACGTAACCCTCCCCCTTTCAAAGATGGGTGCGAAGAGAGCAAATAATAATAAAAAAAAAGCTGCCGTGGAATGTTGGTATTCTCTAAAATGCCGATCTGCTTATCTCCGCGTGGAGGCGCTCCTCCTTTCTCGTCACATGTGGGGAAAGCCCCACTCGGTCGTTGGTTACATGGCTACGACGTATCACGGACGGCGTGTTACATTGCCGAAGTGAGCAGAGTCAAGGCGACGGGCTACTCCTTCCCCTCTCTATGGCAGAGAAAGGTGGCAAGCAGCAGCGCAGAAATTTGAAACCGGCTAAAACGGATGTTTTAACCCCTGTAACTTCTTTACTACAGCATGTATTCGCAAAAATTCTTGCAGAGAAGCATGTGCACATAGCAAAAGTGCACACATTTCTCTTCATTAAAATGTTTGAACCTCATGGTTGTTCAATAACCCAGTCCAGGGTGCAGCTTAAGCACTATGAATGACACATCAAAGAGAAATATCATAAATAGTTAGGTACCTTTTGCTTGGCAAATCCAGGGTCAATCACGAAAACCACACCATCAATGGTCAAAGATGTTTCAGCAATATTTGTTGAGACAACCACTTTTCGCCCAATGGCTCCATTAGCCTTGGCAGGCGGCGGTGGCTCAAAGATACGTTGCTGCAGATTTGGTGGCAATGATGAGTAGAGCGGAATGCACTTCATTTCTCCCACATCTGGTCCCAAGTTGTCAATTTCCCTCTTCAGCCTTTTACATGCTTCCTCGATTTCCTGAAACGACCAGAAAACATGCATAACCAGCTCAAAAGAAAAGACTAGCAAGCTTAGTGAAGTGCAGCCTTTCCCTGAAATAACAAACATAACAAAATTATTATATACCTCAGCAATGCACTTTCTCAGCTATTATGTTATTTTCGGCCATTTTTGGCATGGCTCCCACGGAATTAGCAATACTACTGAGAATCTGACTGCTGTTACACTGTTATTGTGGAACCGTTCCCATATATACGTTGAGAAGCAAGTTCTGACCTGGCTGAGAGGCCATGTGCCCTTGCATGAAGCTTGGCTTCGCTTGACAATGAAATTAGCTGTACAAGTGATAAGCGACACACGTAATGTACCTTTGGATCTTACAAGAACATGTAGGATATCTTTGTTGCGATTAAACTAGAGCGGGCACATGGCCTGTCTCCTGCTTTAAAGAGAGCGTCAGAATTGCTTTTTCACTTCCTAAGTCTACAGTTATCTATGCTCACTGGTGCACGTCTAACAGGCTTTTGGATACAATAGACCATTATTCAGAAGTGTGGTCTGTGACTTAAATGAAGGGAGAGAAGTTTGCTTTCAAACGGACTATCGGCAACAGACAGTGCAAAAAATTAGCGGCCTTTTTCTTCGAATCTGGGTGCATCAAGCGTGCTTTTTCTGCGTTGACAAAGGTTAACTTGATCACACCCCTTCCTGCACAAAAGCAACGTTCATTTCAAGTTGCAGCTGGCAACATTGGTAGCTTCTGGCCTAGCCAAGCCTCCAGCCAAGCCTGTCTGACAGGTGGTTGGTCCTGCCAATGGTTCAAATGTTGCAACTGACTGAAATGCAGCACAAAGTTATTACATCATTGCTCAAGGGTGCTCCCCATCTCTCATACGATTTTCTTTTTGAGCTAAGGGTAAAAAAGTTTTTGATGGTAGTTTGCATTAAATGTTCGTCCCTCATTGCGATAACATTGTTAGGCATCTTAACCAAAGTTTTGACAGTACGACGTTCTGCTGCTTAGAGCAGGTGAACATGTCAAATCATAATATTAATGTGAGATGTGCCTTGGTGCTTCTCTGGTCACTTTCAGACCAACTTTGGACCGTCCAGCGAGTTGCAGAGGCTGCACAGGAGCAAGAGCTTTTATTGACAAATAGGTGGCTCCATAAGGCGATATGCTTTCCCATTTGCACAAATATGAATGAATCTATTCCAAGGCGATCAACAGAAGTGGATGAAAAAACCTGCAGAAACGCTTAATTATCGGGCCAAGCTATGCTGCTGTACAGGGGCCACCCACATAGCGTCCCTGCTCTTAGTATAACCGCACTCACTCATCTATTAAAAATTATGATTCAATTTTGTGAATAACCACTGCTGGTGGTTGAAGACTTTGGTAATCATGTTGTGGAGTACACTGGGAATGTATCAGCGGAACTAGCCTGCCCCATACTGCTGAGTAAAATCGAAACAATTATAACACGGCAACGTGCACCTGTTTAGTTAAACCTGTTTATAACAAATCTCCATATAATGAATTCTTTGATATAACAGAGTTTTTCTATTCCCCGCCATTATTCCATAGAAGCATGTGTATCTGCAACCTCTTTTTAACAAAGTAGCAGGGGGAGAGAACTTTGATATAACGAATTTTCCCCACGGACAATCTAGGAATTTTGTTCCGCATTTTAGTATTTAGGTACGAGCATGCATCTTCCGCGGCTGCCCCGCCGCCGACGAAGCACACGGCGCACCTGGCAAGAGTGAGAACGCGGGTGAATGCGAGGCGGGCAGGAGGGCTTGCAACCCACAAGCCGGCGTTGCCGGCGTTCTCGCCACTATAGGCGCATGTGCAGGTGCCCCCCCCCCCGCTCCCCACAAAAAACTACTTTTGCGCGTTCACAGTGCCACACTTTTAGTTAGCCTCCCAGACGTGGGGCCGCACTGCATATGCAGGGCGCTTTAACAAATTGTTTTCCGCGGTGTCCGTGTCTGCGTCGTTCGCTTTTCGTTTTCGAAGCCATGCACGCATGCATAGTTTCACTGCGTGCGCATGGTGTGGCGCTCGACGACGTTCCAACCTTGCTTTTTTGTTTTTATTGCGATAGCACTTACATAAACAGTCTCTGCTCGTTTTTTGCCATCGCCGCCGCTGCGGCCGTCATTCCCCGTTATACGTATTAATGAAATCTCAAGAAAGAAAAAAGAAAGTCACTCGCACTTGGCGCCCAGCTCCTCATGATGCGCCGACATGAGCGCTTATCCTTCACTAGACAGAATCGTGGGCCTTTGACTTTGACCGGAACGACCGCGTTTAGTTGCCGGGCGCACAAAGATCATTTCGCTTGCTGGACCAACGGCGTTTGCGAAAGAGTGCGCTTTTCAATCACAGCGAAGTAACAACTGGTGCAATTGTTAGTTCGCACTCAAATCTGTACCTGTGATTACGTTTCGTGCCTCGTTTTTGTTTAAACAGCGCATTAAGTGTTCAGCGGTAAACAATGTTAGTTCCCTCTCGTCCTGTGTTTGTTGTTTTCACGCATCAGTTGTAAGTGAGCAGTGTGCTGCGTGTTTCCATCTGCTTGCCCTTCTCAGCATTACATTCCAAGTTTTGCCATCGCATACATTGCTTTGCCCTAGTGGCGAAACTGACTTTTCTTAATTTCGGACAACCAAGTCGTCATCACCAAGGGGATGTCAGATTAGGTGCTGATGGAAACTCTCCATGACCACTGTGATGACGGATCTTCGGAGGTCGACTCGTCACGTGCTTCCGTCTTGCGCAGCGACTTCGCAGGCTCGTAGCTTTGGAAATTAGCCAATTAAATCTGACAATAACAGTATGGCACGTTTATTGCAATGCAATGAACACGATAGCAAAAAATTGTTATGTTGTAAGAAGGCTGGCAGCCAACTCTTTTGGGTACGATATCGCGGAACTCCTACAAAATGCTGGTGTGAGCAAATACGGCCGCTCCAGGGAGACGTGCTCTTTTCACACAGTCCCTTCACGTTGAAACTGTACTGATACTCGCCGAGATAGCAAGTGTGCCAGCGATCACGACCGCCATGAAAATCTAAGTTCATTAAAGCTACTCAAACAGTACCCCCCCCCCCCCCTGACCTCCTTCGCATTGTTTTCGTTCAAGACGAGCAGTTTGCTTTCCGTTTGAGCATTCGTCAGCAGTTCTAACAAGCAGAAGAAGATGTTATTTTGCGCACTTTCCAGGCGATAGGAATGGGCCGACTCATTTGATCTCTGCTTCAACAGTGCTCACGCGCTTTTACCCGCTCTTGAAAGTTACGATGCGCAGGGGCACATTATCAATTTGGGTTTGTTACGGAACATGGCGGCGACGGCAAAAGCCTACCGATAGTGTCCATCTAATTGCTATCGCAATAATAACGCAGTATTTTACTGTAAAATAGGTGTTTTGGGTTAGCTCTGCTTTCAGTCCCCCTTTTGTTTAATTTGTGCTGAGTAGTATTGAAGACTGGGCAAGTTGGTAACGATTCATTTTAAGAGGTAAATAGTGCGGAAAACAAAGACAAAGAAATAGAAATACACAAGACAAGCACTGACTTTCAACAGAAAAATGTAATGAAGAAACATCACATATATACAATTATTCACACATGCTCTTGCATGGCAAGGAAACTAAACGAACTAAAAAAACGCTGCCTAGACACGAGGCATCTTGCCCTAACAACGTTAGTGGCAATAATCTAAAAATGATATTTCGTTATCAAGGAGAGCGATTGATGGTTCACTAATGCATTTTTTGCCTGCCTTTTGAATTATGTAAGCTTGAAACATTTCTCTTGTCAGCTGGTCACGATGACGGAAAAGAACCCTCGAAGTCGAAAAATCTGGAGTGCATCCGCAGTCCCGGCAGTGCATGGCCAAGTGAGCCGAAGGTGCGATACCCCGAAGAGAATTTGGTGCTCCCTCAGTCTATAGTTGACACACTGCCCCGTCTGGCCAATATAAACGCATCCGCACGAGAAGAGTACACTGTACACCACTCCAACGACACACTCTACAAATATATTTTTGTGCTTAATGGAGCATGCATTTCTCGTCAATGGGGCGGGGCGTTTTTGACACATTTTCGCACTGCCGCGCAAACATTGCCGACATAATTCTTGGCAGCAAAAACCACTTCAATGCCATGAAATGCACCCACTTCTTAAGCCTATGCGAGAGTTGGTGAACGTGAGGTAACATAACGAATTTCTTCTTTTCCTTTTCTTTGGCTGATGTTGTGTTACCTTTAAAGTCACTCATCAAACTGCGCATAAGCTTATGGCAAGCGAGCAAAACAACACTTTCTAAATAATTAGCTTCCTTTAGCCTCAGGGTTCGCGATTGTACACTCGCGGCAATCTTGTGATCACCATGACTTGGTTATCGCAGACTTCAAAGTGGAAAAGGCGATACCATTTTTTATGATTTTCGAATGTGCAGAACCAAAGGCAAGCAAGGGCTTGGAACTAAGAGAGTGGTATTGCCAGCACACTTGCTTGTCAATAAATAATAAGCTTAGGTCTAAGAATTGCAACGCACCTTGCAACGGCATTTCACACGTAAAATCTAAACCTAGAGCGTTCTCCCTGAGAGCTTTCAAAATGTTAATCACGGTGTTCATGAGGTTGCTCCTATCAATGAAAATGATATAGTCTACATACCTGTAAACCTTTCTCCCGAGCCCATTCAAGTTAGCTTCAATAGCCCTGTCAACCTTGGCCAAGACGATATAGCTGAGAACCGGAGCAACTTTTGACCCAATGCACACCCCCGATTTCTGTACATTGACGCTCCCTTTCCACTCTATGAAAGTGGACTTAAGGTGAAACGCCAGAAGCCAGAAGCTTAAGGAAACCTTTGACAGAAATGCTGCTTGAAAATCAATTTGCGCATTAATTTTCCAAATTTTCGTACCAAATCTGCATATAACAAAATCCCATGTATAACAAATTTTTCGGGAATTTATCAATTTCATTATATCCAGGTTTAACTGTAATACATTTGAATTATCAGAAAGTGACGCACCTCTTGGCCTGTCAGGAACAGCAAAATATCGCCTTCAATTTCTTCACACATATGAATCTGGATGACAGTCCTAATGGCTGCTTCAAGGTAGTCTCGTTCAGGTTCTGGTGTGTAGAATATTTCCACAGGGTGTGTCCGACCCGGAACACTCATCAGTGGTGCATTGTCAAAATAATTCTGTAAAGAGAATGATAAAAAAAGGTCAACAGCGCTAACAAATGGAAAGAAAAGGACAGTATTGTTACAAAGTAAACTATTTAGTATTCTTACAAGGTAATAACATCTTTTTACCCAGAACCTTCCACAACTGTTTTAGCCTCATAATAAATAATGCAGTATTTATTTCAGTAAGGCAAATGAAAAAATTATCAGTAAACTTAAGTTTTTTTTGTTTTTTGTTTTTTTTGGCACAGCAGCACTTTGGTTCTGTAGCTTGCAGGGTATAATAGGGACCCATGCAGGCCCCAGTCATTGCATATGACAGCACTCACACACGGCTGTTTGGGAGAGCATATAACGGAGGCACAACCCCTTGGGAAAGGAGGCTCTGCTGTTGGAAGAGGATATAGAAGAGAAAAGCACCGAAGCAGAGGACAGTGTCACTACTTTCTATATCAAGAGAACTTAGGTGAAGGTTCATCGCAGTGCTCCAGTCAGTACTAAGTCGAAGTATGGGACCGATTTTACACTCCCCTTTAGGTGACGATAGGGGACGGGGCTTCTCCCACTAACCCACCACCGTGTGCATGCCTATGGTTGAGTGATGAGGTCAAGCACAGAGAACGTGAATCATGAGTTGGCAAAAGTTCCTTCAACCGAATGGAGGCTACCCTGAAGACAATGTTAAGTACCTATGCTCTTTCATTCATAGTTGCACATATTTTTACTGTACAAAAGAATTAGGTGATTCTTTGAACTCCCCTTTGTATTTGTGAGACATCTTTCTAAAACAATATTTTAAAATATTCTCAAGAATGGCAAAATTCATTATGGTTTCATTTCTTTTGGGCATTTTTCATGATGAGTATACTTGTTTGCTCAGTAGCATCTGGCAACACTCAGCACAACTACGATTGTTGACAACTAAAAACTTTACCGTCAATCATTCAGAGCTGTTACAGCATTGCTGCAGCCCCGAGAAAAAACAAAGGCAGACATACACTAGCCCCCTTTTTTTTTTTTGCCACATACTAGTTTTCCACGTTTCTCAGCGATATGAATTTCGGATGATACGGATGTCTTTTGTGACCACACTATATTCATATCATCGATGTTTTACTGCAAACGGAAAATACAGCAGGCCAGCCAAAATTTTAAATTTGTCTGGCTTGAAACAAAGTGAATTATTGTGAGTCTATAGTACAAACATTCATATGAAAAAAAATATTGCATGCTGAGACAACAATGCTACTTTTTCAGGTCCATATTTGCATTACTCCACAATTTATTGGCTAACTCAGACATTTCCCAATGATTATGTCTGGCAACAATGCAATATGCATTGTGATATATTCTATAATTTTATAAGTACAAATGACAACTTTCGTCTAATTAGATTGTAGCTACGTGACGGTGTCTGACATATACGTGCCGTCATCGCTGGTTTAATGAAAGTATGCTATCCCAGTGTCACCAGTGCCACATGCAGGAAAGAATGAAATGACATGGGTGCCACGATATCAGCCAGGGTGATACATTACACATCCTCCAGCCAAAATTTCGATCTACTATAGAACGCCTACAATTAAAATGACAGGTGACACACTCGCGTACCCTGTCTCCACTAGCAGTGAAGATGTGTCCTGTTGTGCGGCGGCCTTACCGGTTTCTGCCGAAAATCATCGTCCTGTGTGGAGAGACATTCCAGGGCAGCTTCAACTACAGTGGTGGTGCGGCGAGAATGCTGGGCCCACGGACCTAATACCCTTTAGACACCAGACTACCCGAGGGTCGATTACAGCTGGACCTGCCGCCTCCTCTGGGTTGTACAAAGGACTATAGACCTCGCATCTGGACTTGTTCCGCGAGAACGCTTTCCACATTCCTGGGCCAGCGATCGTGCCTTAGTGCATTGTGTTCGGGGTCTGCAAGGAGCTAGCAGTGCCAGACGAGTCAACCTGAAATCTTGCCAGCCGGAGGAGTCTACACGAAGAGTTCCAGGTCATTGAACTGAGCCAGTGGTGCTGTATTGCTCTTCCCTGAGCAACCAGGTGTGCGTGCCCTAGCACTTTTCTAGAAACGGGTTTGACTGCCTGCTCGGGGGCGAAGTGGAGGAGCACAATCCTATTGGAGGGACCTGAGCTCGATTGTCTTCTCTCACAGTGAATCTTGGGAAAATGTGAACGCGGTGTGCTTCATCTGTTTCATGTTGTTCCATGCTATTCTAAACATGTAAATATTGTACATAAATGCTTCTTTTTATCTACTCCGGCTCCTCAACTCGTCTTCTCCTGAGACTAGGATGGCTCCAGCCAGGAACACACTACCCAAAGTCGCCACAGTCACAGACATGGTGGCATATCCTGACACCTCATTCCTAACAGTGAATGGCAGCTCGGTGAGATCGGCCAATGTCAGCTACCCTGGTGTGGTGAGTGCTTGAAGTTTACCTCTCGTAATGCCCGACCAATAGCACTTTTTGTGTGTAGGTTTTGGTATTGTAACTTTGTGGGCCGGCCAAGAATTGAATGATTCGACCGCACAGTTTCTGTAGGGGGTACACAAGGCGTAGTGAAGTGCTCATAAGTGCCTTCGCTAGGCCTCGGAACCAAGTAAGTGCCAGACCTAGCTAGCGCTCTTTGTTAGTAGGTTTTGGAACTGTAACTTTGTGGGTCGGCCAAGAATTGAATGATTCAACCGCACAGTTTCAATAGAGCGTAAACGAGGCAAAGTGAAGTGTCAATATGAACAAGTTCAAAGTGCCGGACCTTCTCTAAATTTGCAAGGAGTTGGGGCTTGCGGTTGGTTCTGCTAAGCGGAAACGGCAGATCATAGCATTTATGGAGACAGAGAAAGTGACTGTGGAGGAAGCCCAGGAATCTCTTGAGGACATTCGAGATAGAAGGGAAAGAGAGTGAGAGGAGCTAGCTCAGGAGGAGATTCGAGCTAAAGAGCAAGAGCGAGAAGCTCAGGCAAAAAGAGAGCAAGAAGCTCTTGAGGAAAGGGGAAAAAGAGAGTGAGAAGCTCTGGAGGAAAGGGAAAAAGAGAGCGAGAAGCTCTGGAGGAAAGGGAAAAAGAGAGCGGGAAGCTCAGGAGGAAAGGGAAAGAAGAGAGCAAGAAAAAGCTGCCAAGAGGGAACATGAGCTGAAACCAAGAGAGCTGGAAGTTAGGGTATCAGCTGGGAACCATGCTCCCATAGTGAGGGGATCAGGAAACACAAACAAGATAACAGACCTTGTGCAGCCATTCAAGGTTGGCAGAGACATTGCACTTTATCTTGTTCATTTTGAGGCAATGTGAGAAAATGGGATTCTCTTTCGAGGATTGGCCATAAAAATTGCTAGCACTTCTTCCCTGAGAGGCCACCGACGTGATAGCCAAACTTAGTAGAGAGGACGCAGAAGTGTATGACAAGGTTAAAGGGGCATTGTTGTGCAAATATAAATATCACTTGTCAACAGAGGCATTCCGACAGCGTTTCAGGCATGCACATAAGGCTAGCAAATCACACCAGGACTTCGCCTATCAGATAAAAGCTAACCTTGAAGAATGTGGCTGAAGAGTGCGGATGTCTATGGAGACCACGATAAAGCAATAGAATGCATTGCCATAGAACAGTATTACAGTGGCATTTCAGAAGAAACAAAGTTGTGGCTCCAAGATAGGCTCAGAGAAATATATTTGAGCAAAGCGGCTGAGCTTGCCGATGACTATGAACTGCGTAGAAATTTGTGCGGAAAGGCAGCCCAGCCTGAGAAAAATCAAAAGAGATTCGCGTCTAAGCAGTTTGAAAGAAAGAGGTTGTCTCCAAGAAACAACTTTCGAAAGGCATGCGCAAGAGCCTCCGAATGAAAGGCGTGAGAATAAGTCGAAAACAGGGGGTACTTCAAAAGCGTCTGCTAACGTGAACTGCACATTTGATGCGCAAAGATCCGCAGTATGCTACAACTGCAATGAGCAATGCCACTTTGCTAGAAGTTGCAAAAAGACAATCGCATTTGCAAGCATACATAAAACGAGAGCGTGAGACTTTTGCAGCAGTACACGCAGGAAATGCTTGTCTTCAACAGGGAGAGGAGGGTACTGCGCGACTCAGCCGCCACGATGTCGCACACTCAAGTTGCGTTTCTCCTTCGGATTTTACCAGGAGGACTGGCAGCTAACACACACACACACACATACAAATTGAGGTTCCTCGCCATCAGGTTGACTTGGCCAGTTGCGCACATGAAGGGCCGATCTCCCACTGGGTGGAGAATTCCAACAAATAAAAAAAGGAGTAGACGGACAAAGGCCCATGCAATGTGGCAGTCTTGATTCTATTGCATACGCTCCACAAACTTTACTGTCTGCGACATAAACAGTGCTCATGTAACAGGTTGAAAGCCGTGATAAGACCAAGAGGCACTAAATGCATCTTACAATATCTTGAGATGCTGCTAACTCGGATGAACCCACATGCTTTAAATTAAAGAGGCCATGACAAGGTCACTCAATAATTTGCAGTTTTCAGCAGAAAACAGGAGTACAGGGTCTATGATGTGTGGTGTCTTATGGCGCAGGGGCACGAGATGGGTACAGTTGGCACGAGACGTGAGCATGCGCAGTCGGGGTGTCGACGACCACGCCGATGCCAGATTTGAAAGTAGGTGGGACTATAAAATGCTTCACATTTAAAAGAAGCTTGCATCATGCCTGCACCTGGAATCCAGATATGGACGACTGTACATATGCTGAACAGGAATGACGGGACACTTTTGACAATGTACTCTGACTGCTTATGTCACGTATTTAGGCGTACTTAAGTACGCTGTGCCTTTCTTATTGCTTTTATTGTGAACAAGCCTCCCTCCCATATCGGGTGCCAAAACATCAGTAAACATTGTGTTCAATGGGTCGATGTATCCTTTCGCATTTACATGAAAAAAAAAAAAAACAGGTATGCAGTCTTTTTTTTTTTTTCACACCTCTTCTAGCAGCTCTCATTGTGGTTACAGTTGAAAGAGCGACTTTTTAAGCTTTTATCAATGGTAATGCTTATTTTTATGACGGTAGCACTGAAGTCCTGTCGGTTTCCATGACCTGGCCAGGTTTTTCAGAAATTCCCCGACTTTTACACGTTTTCCAGGTTCGCAAACACCCTGTTTTCTGCAGTTTCACGAATTTCGAGAGCGGTATTTACAGTGTCGTGACTGCTCTCTTGTTTCCATATTTGCTTGATATGTGGGGTTTAACGTCCCAAAACCACCACATGATTATGAGAGACAACGGCGGCTGCATTTCCGCCTCCATCGGAAATGCAGCCGCCGCAGCCGGGATTTGAACCCGCGACCTGCGGGTCAGACGCCGAGTACCTTAGCCACTAGACCACCGTGGCGGGGCGTTTCCATATTTGCGTGCGCTATCTATGTTTCATCAAAATCATCCCATCTAAACTACCATTACATTATTAGCACACTCCCTCATGTAATATCCTAACTGGGGCCTTTGAGGTAACAAAAATGGATGAATGAATGAATGAATGAATGAATATAAAGGCTTCAAGGGGAGATGTGGGTCGAAAAACGTGCGTTTTTTTCAAAATTACATATTTTTTATTTTCACCTGTTTTGATAAGATTAGTACCTCTACTGTTATGAAAAAAAAAAATACAGGTCGAGACTTAACTGAAAATGCTTTAAAATTGCATCTAAAGAGCACAAGGCGCCTGTTAAAAGGTCGAAAGTGTGCAGTCTTCGAGCACCTTGCTGCCGATAATGCGCCTCCACTCGCCATTGTTGATCGCATGAGTCAAAGAGTCAAGCCTCACTCTTCAAATAACAACAGTTTCTCTCGCTGATGCAGCACAAGAAATAATAAAAGGAAGCACTCTTCTGCACCTTTTTCGAGCGCTGCGACTGGCTTATCACATGGTACGAGTCTGGGACCGCCATTGGCCGCTGCGCGCCTGTATGTGCTATGAAACCTATTTGCGTAGTCCATGTCTTGTCGAGCAGCGCAGCTGAACAATGCTTTTCTCGTGTAATTATCTCCGTTGTGAATGAAAAAATTGGCAGCATATCCACGGAGTGAATGATGGAGAGTGGGGCGAAGCATTCGTCCGTCCATTCGTTCTTGCTTCCGTCCGTCCATGCGTCCGTCTGTGTGACCCAGAAACAGATGCCCGCCCGTCCGTGCGTGCATCTGTTTGTGCATCCGTCCATGCGTTCATCCAACCGTGCAGCCGTCCGTGCATCTGTCCATGCATCTGTCTGTGTGTCCGGTTGTCCGTATAGTCAGCACTCCAAGTACACCATCTCGCATCTTTTCATCATAAATTCCCCATATAGAAGCACCGCCATCTAGCGGACATATCAAGGACTAAACGAGAGGTGGCACACTTTCTTACGGCTTGCGCTTCGGGTCTACTTCCCACCTTTAACCACCTCGAGTTCATAGTATATACTAGTTCACTGTATTCATGGCACTGCGGCCCAACGCTCGCTAAACATTTCTAAAACCAAGGAGGTTACGCCCAGCGAGTATAACGTAGGAACCTTTTCCTGTCAGATAGTGCTCAATGTACATGCCAATGGCTGCTAATGGGAAATGAGAGACAGGATAATTCGGCTTTTACTTTCTTACGGCTTGCGCTTCGTATCTACTTCCCACCTTTAACCACCTCGAGTTCATTCATGGTATATACTAGTTCATTGCATTCATGGCAGTGCGGCCCAACGCTCGCTAAACCTTTCTAAAACCAAGGAGGTTACACCCAGCAAGTATAACATAGCAACCCTTTCTTGTCAGATAGTGCTCAATGTACATGCCAATGGCTGCTAATGGGGATCGCAACGTGCGCGTTAACTAAAAGCCGAATGCTCCTGTCTTTCATTCCCCATTAGCAGCCATTGGCATGTACATTGAGCCCTATTTTTTATTGTTCAACAACGCACAGAAGAAATCTCTCACCGGCACCATCTTGGAGGTCAAAATATTATACTTGTTACACACTACAATGGCTACGAGGGACGAACAAGTGCCGCTATAAGGAGCTTCGCCCCTAAAAAGGCATTGCTCGCAAGTGAAAGCCATTGTGCGGCGCGCTCTGTAGGACTAGGCTACGAGCAGCTGGTCCGATTTGCGGCAGTTATTGGCTTGCAAAAGCCAACAACTGCCGCAAACAACTATGCATCAAAAGTCATTCACACCTGTCAGCCGGAAAGTTCGTGATGCGACAATGACGTCAGCGCCAATCTTGAGAGGTCGAAAGCTCGCAGTGAGAAAACTTAGCAGGGACAACATTGCCATTATGTACGATGGTATGTGGCACAAACATGGCTGCAAAATGGCATGACACTAGACTTAGTTTCCATTTCGCAGTCCTGTCGAACTTCTTCCTAGCTTGCAATTGCGCAAAAAACATTGCTTCAACTCCCAGTACTTCTTGCAGAACACTTGTATTGCAGATGTTGGGGAGGACAAGTACTTGGGCCTCACTTTGAACTCTAATTTATCTTGGTCATCCCACGTAAAACGTATTTGTTCTACTGCATTTACTAAGCTGTGTTTTTTGAGACGAAAATTAGGACATTCTCCAAGTCACGTTAAGCTTTTAGCCTAAATGAAACTTTTGTTAGAGCTAAACTTGAATATGCTTCCGTGATATGGGATCCGCACTTGAAAAAAGATATCTACATGCTTGAGCTCGTTCAGAGAAAAGCGGTGCGTTTTACTTTTAACAAATATGGGCGTTACGATTCTCCGTCGAAGCTCATGACTGATAATGGCATTTAAACCCTAGCAGTTCGTAGACGCTTGGCCCGTTTACTCTTCCTCAACAATATTGCTACTTCTAAGGTGAAAATAACTCCGTCAACTATGATTAAACCGCTAAGCACAAGAAGGACCCGTCACATGCATGCTCATTCCTTTCAGCCTATCTTCGCCAAAATTAATCAGTTTAAGCACAGCTTCTTCCCACGTACAATTTCCGAATGGAATGCGCTCCCGGAAGCAGTGATACAAGCCAAAAATTTTTCCCAAGCGCTCCAGGAAAGCATCTGTTGCTAAGTATATGCATTGTATGGTGTGCTATGCCTTGACCAATATGCATTGTACTCCTTTTTATTGTTATTATTTTTATTCTTTGTATGTATGTGTAACAGTGTTATGTGTATTGCCAAATGCCCCTCCTGCTTGAGCCACAAACTGGCCTGCAGTATTCGCAATAAATAAATAAATAAATAAATAAATAAATAAATAAAAATTGGCACAAGGCTCTGCGAGATGGAGCGGAAGTTTGGCAAGCGTTTCACGGCCCTGTCTGTGAGCGAAATGTCTGTGAGGAGTCTGCTCGAAAAAGCCGAGAGGGACAAACTCATGGTGCTGGCGTATTTTAGTCGCAGTCGCCACTACAAGAAGGGTTGTTCTTTTTGGTGTGCAGATTTCATCTGATTTAATGATATCTTTCATAAATAAAAACTCAATTTTACCTTTAAAACTCGTTTTTCTAAAACACAAATTTTGCCATTTTTTTCCAATGTGCCCCTCTTTTTCCGGGCACTTCTAGCACTCGGATCTGCATGAAATTTTGCCCAATTTTTTTCCAAAGTATGACAAATGCAATTATCTAGTTCAAATTTCAATATTTTATAGTATAATAAACAAATTGTATGTATACCTTTACTAGGGTAGGTGAAATACGGACTTTTTACATCTATTATTTTTCACTCGTATTACATATTTTGTATATGCTTCCTAATTAGTTATTTGCACTCTACACTTTATTTGAAGCATTATGAACTATGAATAGTAAAAAATTACAGAAGTTTAGAGATGAAAAGAGGGGGGAAAAAGGATTAAGGTTTTCACTTTGTCATGTTGCTGAGCTAAAAGTGTGTAACTTGCAAGAGAAACTAATTATATATTTGAAATCAGCATAAAAAGTTCTATAAACGCGTCATGTTTCATTGCCCTAGGATCCTATTAAAAAAAAAGTGTCTTCAAGTAGCATTACCCATTAAAACATCTTCTGAAGATACACAGTCGAGCAGGTTATTCTATCTTGGCGTTTCTCGTTCTTTTTTGGCACTCTCGTCACTTCAGAACAGTGATTCATGTGACATGATTAGGGCAAATATTCTAGAATGGTCCATAGACGAGAAATACGAGTTGTAAATCGTTGCCTACCCTGCTTTGACATGCATTCCCCATCCGCCACCCCCGTTCTGCCTCGTGTCTCGCAGGATCATCATGCGCGATAAACTTGTGATTTCACTGAATTTTGTGAGTTTTCGATTGCGCAAGTAGAAATAAAAAGAGAGTAGCCGAGAAGTTAAGCCGGGAAGAACGAAACCAAAGGAAAAGGCTCCGAACTGTTTCATTCTTCTAACGGACGAATTCTTCACAGCGAAGACAACAGAGCTCTTGATAACAAAGGCCAGCCTGCTTCGACGATTTTTGTATATTTTTTGATTGCGAGAATAATTCTATGGACACACTCTACAGGATTTATTATCCATAACGTTCCGTATAAAGTTCAAATAAACTACTTTTGTACGCACACTGCATGCTGTTCCCGCGGATAAAATCTCACGAGCGCTATGGCGAGGAACACTGCTGAAGCATAGATGAAACAAGCTGCCCATCTCTATCGCAAGATGGGCGCATACGATAACATCACTCTGCGTGCAATAACATCAATTGCTCTCCAACTGTAAAAGAAGCCCTGTCCGTTTTTCGCTGGACGAAACAGTATGAAGGGAAACTCAGGTGGGTCTACCATGCCCTCCATGGCTCGCGGACAGCTGCATGACCATTTGGCATTATCTACACTTGAGCATGGTTTACTTGGTTTTCGGGTTTTGGTTTCAGAAGTTCTACAAGTGGGGAACAATTTAGTTGAGAGAACATTCTGCCAGCAACTCCCCTTTCTCCTGAAAGAATAACACTCCTCGTTCGTTTGTCACAGCGCGACAGACATCGCAGCTAAGCGTCGCTTCTAGCGGGCATCCATGTTGAATACTCTCAAACCGGTCTGCTGCCAGCGGACGCAGGTGAGCGCCGAATCTGCTGTCGAGGGTAATCCGGCTGTTTTCTCCTAGGACACTGTCCGCCGTGTGGATGCGCCTGCAGGTGGATCATCCGCGGATTAGCCGTCCGCGTCCACGACAAATCCGGATTCGGTCGGTCGTCTGAATGCACCATAAGCAACTAGACAAAAGAATGCGCACTGACAGTGCTAAGATTTTGGCCAAACTAGAATAAGGTTTGGTTGTTTGATGACCTCCCAACAGATGTGACATAGCTATGCGAGAATCAGTTCGAAAAAAACAATAAGGTTCATATTTTGTTGCTATGACCAGCGTTTCTTGTATACACTTCCAATGCACATGTTTTATCGCTGCAGCCCCTCTCGAAAATCGGCGCACTTGCAATCGTGTAATTCTGCATAAATAAGATGGTTCACACTGGTTCCAGCGTTCTAGCACACATATCCTTCGTTGCATCTTCTGCACACCATAAGGGGTGATTTGATCCTCTAAGTACTGTGCCTGTTAGATCAAGTAAGAATTGTTTTAGTTTTCTTTTGATTGTTGTTAGGTTTTCTACGGAACGTGCATTTTTGGAATGAGCTTGATGGGTACCTGTGCAATCGGTTCTGAGCAATTAGAAAAGAGAATTGCGTGAACATGTATTTTGTTAAATTGTATTTTTTAATGTACTGAGCATTTGTATTTACACCTTCTATACGCCTCAAAAAATGAAAAAGCAGCATTTGTCAATAAATAACATTAAGACAAGCTGCTCTTGGTTCATATTGAAGATTTTGTTGAAGCGCACTAAAAAACGGACGGATAGAAGAGGCTGACAAGGACAGTGTTTGCTTCTGTCCGTCCGTTTTTTAGTGCGCTTCAACAAAATTTTCCATTATGAACGCAATCCAACTGGCCCAACTTGCCATCTTGCTGCTATTGGTTCAACTGTTCTTGCCTTTGGGGGAAACAGTTTTTTTTTTTTTTTAACTCAAGAAACAAGTTGCTCTAACTCTTAAATCGTGATCCCACCCCCCACCCCCCCCCTCGCGCCGCGCTGCCGCCAATCCGATGGACCCCGTGCCCTTGACACGTCGCCGTCGAAGGTGGAAACACTGGCGCACCACCACCGGCAATTTTGGTACTGGCGCACAGGTCTGATTATGAGTGTATTATGAAATGTGTGTAGCAAAAATGAGCGGCAAACGGTTATGATAATGAGAACCTTGAGACATGGTTATGACCACAGATGTCTCGTGAACCACCCTTGTGTCTAAGAGCCACGAGACAAGTGCTTTTTGTGGTATAGCTACAGCAGCAGCGACCTCCAGTCAGAGAATGTGCCATGAATTGCCAGGATAAATCACGCGAAAACAATGAACATCTTTTAAAAAGGCGAGAAGTGAATCAAGCTTGAAAAGCGGATCCCTACCGATGAACATCGATTGATGATTGATTGATTGATATGTGGGGTTTAACGTCCCAAAACCACCATATGATTATGAGAGACGCCGTAGTGGAGGGCTCCGGAAATTTCGACCACCTGGGGTTTTTTAACGTGCACCCAAATCTGACCACACGGGCCTACAACATTCCCGCCTCCATCGGAAATGCAGCCGCCGCAGCCGGGATTCGAACCCGCGACCTGCGGGTCAGCAGCCGAGTACCTTAGCCACTAGACCACTGCGGCGGGGCTACCGATGAACATCGCAGAATGAAGAGGCATTTGCTCTCGGTAGGGTAATGAGAAGTGCTTTTTTCTTATAGGATTTAATGCACTGCACTAAATGAGGATATGAAGAACATTAGGAGTTTCGCTACATTTCTCACACATGGGTGGGTCACCACTGGACAATAGGTATGAGTGTGTAGTGTATGTGTGTTTTATTCTGAGCATGGTAGGTGTTAGGTGGTGGCCATTTCCAAGATTTGGTTTGATGAAATCTAGCTTATTTTGTGTTTGCGTGTCCCATGTGCTCTGCCAATTAGTTTTCAGCTTTCATTTTAGAATGGGTTTTAAATCTAGCGCCGAGTCAGCTATGAATGTTTCAGCAGCGTTTTCGCAGGCGGTTGCAGCTAGCTGATCTGCTAACACGTTGCCTTCAATCTCGCGATGCCCCGGCATCCAGCATATTACAATATGCTGTTTATATGTACACTCATACCTTGTTATAATGTAACAAGATATAACAGAATAATGATTATAACTAAGTAAATAAAGTTCCCCTTGAAAGCTCCATTGAGAATCATGCATTTTAAACCTCGTTGTAACGAAGTAAAATTGACCGGTAAATGGATATAACAAACTAAATTAGTCAATCAAATAGGCTATCAAAAAGAAAAACGGCCTTAGTGTGTTAAGTATATCATTTTCTGCAAAGTTTGACACTCGTTCGGCGCGGCTTTTTCAAAACTACCGCGCCGACCTTACAGCTACGCCACACACGGCCAAGAGCCGTCCTCCTCACACAGCCAGCGGAGTGGATTGCGGAAGCGCTCAGCGGGTCAGATGGCTGAGCAGCGCCGCGGTGCAAAGCGATTTCCCTCTCAGGACGGCAAAGACTGCGTCTCCGCTGCTACCCTCTGCACAGAGAAAGGAGGACTCTCTGCGACCGCTTTTCGTCTTTTTTTTTTCCCCTCTCTCTCTCCACGCACGGCCTTGAAAGGAGAAGGGTCTCTACGTGCAGAGACGGAAACGGAAGAAGCGTGGCACAAAAATATTGGCATTTGAGAGAGAGCAAACAATCCGCCACAGTCCTTTCTTTCCTTTTTCGTGCGCAGCGTTGAGAGGTGCGCCGCGGGATTGGGCATTTTGCTGGGAGTATTTTCGGAGCGCGGTATGTTCGAATTCACCGTCGCAAGTGCTTGCGTGTTCGAATTACAGGGGGTTTTCGCCCATTGGAATACACATAGCCTTGACGGGACCTCAGCACGAGTTTTTTTTTATTTATTTATTTATTGATACTGCAATCTTTTACAAGATCATAGCAGGGGTGGTACAAAAGCATAAACATCAGTAGAAACAGGCAAACAAACAATCAAAAACAAATGTAATACAAACTTGTGTAACTGATAGCTGCAGTGATTCTTCGAGACAAGAGAATATACAATGTATATTTGTGCTGGAGTTCGAATTAACCGGAAGTTCTAATTAAGCATGTTCAAACTGTCAGCGATGTCCGAATGAATGTAGTCAAGGCAAGGTTCAAATTTTAAGAAAAACTGTATTGTGCTATGTTACAGGTGAATCGGCAGTGGTTACATGTATAAGGAAACTGGACTCGGTGCAGGGGCTTGATCGGATACGTCCGACGCCACTCGCGTCTCGGCTCGCTCTGCGGTGCGTTGCTCTGCGGTCCCGGCTCGAATCTCGGCTCGTTCTCCCTCTCTGGCGATGCGTTGCTATGCGGTCTCGCTCGAAGGCTCACTTTTTGTTTTTTGAATGTTCGTTGAACCAATGGGCAACCGCGTCGAGTGGACGCGCTCAGGGCTCGGAGTCCACGTTAACGCAGTGCAGCGTTTCCCGAGCAAGCACGGAGACGCTCCCGGAGAAGGAGGCGCTGCCGGAGAATGAAACGCTGCCGGAGAATTCAGCTGTGCGAACTCGAGTGCCGCTGACAAAACTAATGAGGTTCGACTGTGTTTATTTTCTGTCGCACGCGTGGTCGCGTAGCGGTACATTGAGCCGCGAGACGGTTTCCTTCTTTGGATGCTTATAGGTGTGCGCTCATCTAAGCAAACATTGCCACAAACTGTTATAACTGATATATGGAAATAAGGGATATAACGAAAGAATTGTGGCTCCCCTTCAACTACGTTATAACAAAGTGAGTATATGAAGTATGCATAGCAGTTAGCAAGGTGAGACGATTGCAATGTTTTTGTGCGGTTCAAGAGTTTTCAAAGCTTTTACGACGCTTAAGGAGTCTGTATAAACAACAGTGTGGTATTAGCTTACTTCTTTAATGCGTTTAACTGCCGCCAAGATTGCATACGCCTCCGCTGTAAAAATGCTTGGGTTCGGGTGGAGGGCACCAGTAGTCGAAAAGGACGGACCGACTGCGGCATAGGATACACTGGCGTGAGACTTCGTTGCATCTGTGGAGAATTCGCGGCAGTTATATTTGTATATTTGTGCTGGAGAAGTACGTGTTGGCATTTCTCATTTCGTGTCCAGTTTCTTTTCTCATTAGTGTAGAGTTTTCTCGGTTGTGATGGCGTATACCTCCACCGCTTTTTCTCTCCACGCCCGGGGATCCGCGGATCCCTTGGGCTGATGAGAAGTTCATTTTTGAAGCATACATGGACGCACGCAAGCCAGAGCAGCAGAGGGCCCTGCTGCTTAATGCGTTGGGCCATGCCGACCTGAAACTATCAGATGCCGAGTTCCATCAACGCGTCAGGGACGCCTGCGTCGTCTGACGTATTCCAAGTCGAAGTCGCATTGTTCGATGACCATTACAAAGATGCATCCTGCGGTCATGTCGCGTGCCTCCGCCCATTGTAGACACTTCATAAGCGAGTCTCCAGTCACTATCCCTGTCCTGTGGGTTCGGTGCGCTCAAAAATGACATGATCAGGCACCAACTGTTTAGTGGTGTTGCACCCGTAAATGTTTGTTGCTGGCTACTTCAAATAGGTTCGTCCGTTACCCTCTCAAAAGTTCTTTCGATTGCACGAGAGGGTGGACTTGTGCGCTTGCGGTTAGAGCAGTTCACTCTGCTTTTGGTGCAGCAAATTTCAGCTGCGGGGCCTCATGGCGCCCATTCGTTTGGGGGGTGACGCCAACATGGCGGCCCTTCTTAGTTTCGTCGGGAAGGCCAAGATAGCTCCCCTTCTTCTCAGCTTTAAAGCGGCGCGCAACATGGCCGCCTCTTCACTTCACGGGGGCAAAGAAGCCGCCAAAATGGCGCATCCGTGTGTTTAACGTCGCCTTTTCAAGGCCAACAGCGAGCTTCTAGCTCAATGAAACCTTCTTCTGCACAGTCCCCACCCGCTTTTTGTTTCCGTTGTGGAACAGTTCGCCACTTAGCGAATTTCGCTCAGTGTCTGACTCGGAACCGAACTTGTCTCGCGTGAGGTAAATGCGGACATTATCAAGCCGTGTGCAGTTCTGCTCCACTTCAAGATGTAGTCTCTTCACCTACTTCGAGTAACGACCAAGCAAATACGGTCACCATTTTCAATGTGGCTGGTTGCCACACAATGTCTGAGCCTTCTCCTGCTTCGTCGCCCAATAAATAACATTCAATGTTCACTCGTGAACTGGGTTGTGTGCACGACTTTGTGAATGAAGTGGTGCATCCACCTGATGTGTGTCCAGTTCCTGCTTAGCTTCAATACCTTCCTCTATTGCTCCGTGAGGAACTTTCTGCATAACTGCGTCGTGCTCCCGATTCGCCTGCTCTTGACCATACTTCAGTTGAGCCAATGACCCAAGTTCCGGCTGTGCTTCCTACGAGTGGTGAGGACTTCCTGGAGACTGTTGCTGTTCTACATTCATCAAAAGTGCATCAGCCGAGCATGCCCGCTGGGCCTCCAGAGGCAGTCCCTACTCTGTGTGCTTCAGACGTGCTTCCGCCGGTCGCGTTTGCGCCTAGTGACTCGATGTTCGCTCCTCCGCTCAGAGTAAAAGACATCTGCGTCGTCTGCCACTGCGGCCGCCATCATCACTGCCGCTCTATACTGGTTTCACTCTGGCTGGAAGTGGTTCACTAGCTCAACGCGAATGGTTGTAGCACTGAGGAACGCAACATCCAGGCATACCAGGCTGAAGAAAGCGGCACGTGAGCCCTACAGCTGGGTGAAGACGCTACAGGCACTACCGCGGCCGCTGGATAAAAAACAAGGTGGGGCCTGTTATGTTGTGTCGCTGTCAATGGGTGAGCGTGTTTGGGCAGAGTTGACAGTTTTGACCACTTTTTTGGGAGGGTGTTGACACTCCATCAGTCGAGGCAGATGGCACTGCGTGTTTCAATGTGGTTGTGCGAGGATTTGTGCATGTCTGTGTGCTTTCTAGTGCTTATTTTGTGTGCGAGCGTGTGTGGGGGCAGTTTGCCTCATGCATACCTGCCAAGTTCAAGGATTCTGAATTCGGGAGATTTCTGTAACGGCGAGGGGGGGAGAGTCTCACCGAATTATTGTCCTCGAGTTTTTTGGCACCAAAAGGAAACAGAAAAACACCCTGAAAAATAAGAGTGGGGTGGGAGAGGGGGTGTCCCAATCGCAAGCGCAAACATCGGTGCTACGGTCTTGTTATAATGGCCTGGAGTGGCAGAACGCACGATGGTAGGTTTTTCCACGAAAGCGGGTCTCAAAGGGAGAGCACAAATACTCCCAAAATTTCAATTCATCCAAACAACAAGCAAAATCTATTTTTGTCAAAACAACTCGCGTATGTTTTCCTAGAACAGTAAACGAACAGGACGGTGTAGCTGGCTGCCGCGACAGCGCAGGTCAAAGCTTCGCTCGCTGCTAGATCCTTTGGACAGGACATACACATTTCGTGGGAATCGATCCAGCAGGCTAGTTCTGCTACAAAATTTTGTGTCAGCAGCTTTTAATATTTCCTGTATTTGTAAGCGTGTCAACCTCCTCCTCAATGCAAGTTTTGCTGTTTCTCATACTCCTGCTCCTACCTTTTCTGAGTTTCCAGAAATGCATGGTGCTGGTTCCATGCAGATGCTACTTATATACTCAATCCTTTTGTGATGGGCACATTACATAAACGACCTGCTAAATTTACAGCATCACAAATAAAGCACTGTGAAATGTGTGACAATCTTAATTAAAAAAAAATTCATGATCATCAAGGCTTTGCAAAAATTTCAGCATTTTTAAGGATGTCAAGGACCCGCATGATCCCTCCTTACACAGGGGTGTAACATAAGAATATAAAGTGTATGATGCCATGGTCTGCTCACCTGAAATTTACCAGCGTCAAGAGTGGCACTCATAACAACAATTTTCAGGTCTGGTCGCTGGGTGACAACTTGCTTTAGGACTCCCATGAGGATGTCTGTAGCTAAAGTGCGTTCGTGAGCTTCATCCAAGAGCACAACACCATAGGCTTCTAGCAGTGGGTCACTCATCGCTTCTCTCAGAAGCATACCATCGGTCATGTACTTCAACAATGTCTTCGGAGAAGAGCAGTCCTCAAAACGAATACTATAACCAACTTCCTGGCCGATAGCCACATCCATTTCCTCTGCCACTCGTGCAGCAACACTCATGGCTGCTACTCTTCTTGGCTGTGTGCATGCAACACCGCGGCGACCTCCTTTCTGGCGCAGAAGCTCCACACACCACTGTGGAATCTGCAAGAAAAAATTTAGTTATTACCAATGACATCAAATATGAAACCCCTATGACTCCGATTACAGCTCTAAATATACTCGCACTCAATGGTGCACCAAAGTTACACAGCAGTGAGACCAGCAGACATGAGAACAACATTGTGAGAGATATCACATTTCATGATGCGTATTTATTCGAATCTAGGCCAATAGATTTTTCAAATTTCTTGTTATCAAACTGTAGGGTCGGCTTAGATTTAAAAATTTTGACAACCGCATAATTCTTTAATGAGAAATTTGCACAACTAGCGCCACCTAGATGATACTGTAGCCATTATCAGTGGAGCCAACATCTGGTCTAAGTATACACGTGAGGCCGCCATTTTGACCTTTGTGGCGAGTGTCGAGGCAAGCCATTTGTCATTTCAAGTAGCACTTGGAGTGCTCTGTGTGTGGCAAGCTCAATGGCGCCTAACAGGCAGTGTCATTATAGTGCCACTTATAAAAGGAAAGGTGTCCTAGCCGCGGAGTCGTCGTACAACGTTCAAGCTCAGCAGGACTTGGACTTGGAAGGGACGAAAAAAATGTGCGTTGCTAGAGGGGCTGCAGCGTAGGATGACAAACCGCGAACTTTAATTGTGTGCTTTTTTATGAAGTGCGGCAATCCAATGAGCTTAATGGCACGGATGATTGCGCACTGTTTGAAGACGGCGACAAGAATTCAGCAACGAGGATTCAGAATGAGCCCGGCATCTTTATAAGCAGCGCGAAAAAAACAGGTACACGCAGAACAGGACTAGTGGCTGTGTTTTTCGAGTTATTTGCATTGTGAACCAACCGCTTTGTTTCATCTTTATGTATGTTGAATAAATGTAATCTCTTTGTAGACGCTGTCTTCGAAGTTTCATTCGGCCACAGCAAGCCGCTGTGGTGGTGGTGGAAGCGCTAACTATTCTATTGTCCGTGCATTCTGGTGGCCTAAGCAATTTTGCCAGGTGATAACTAGCACCACCTAGCCACTTTCCCCTCATTCACTATTATCATGATCATATTCTGTTGCAGTTCATTTGCAGTCCAAAAATATGAATCTGCCGTCGCTTACAGCACGCAGTGCTTGAGCCTCCAAGCCATCGGGGTAGCGCGTTCTAAAGCATGGAGTCCCGATAGCCTTCTCTGGAGTAGTCCAAGTTAACTAGTGCATGGCTAAAATTTCCTGGATTAACGAGCACTTGCATACCTGCCAAGTTCAAGGATGCTGAGTACTGAATATTCTCGCAACGGGGAAGGGTTATTCCCACCCACTTTTTTTTTTTGCACCAAAACAAAACATAGCGAAAAAAAAGGGGGGGTGGTGGAGGGCTCTGTGAACATTGGTGTTGCGGTCTTATAATGACTTGGAGTGGCAAAAACACGAGTGTAGGTTTTCCCAACTACAAAGCGAGATGCGAGTCTCGGGGGGGGGCAAAACTACTCGTATAAGAACAGCTAGCAAAATCTATTTCTGCAAAAGACCTCGTGTATGTTTTCCTGAAACACACATGAATAGACGGGACTGTGCGGGTCAACAGTTTGCTTGAGACCAACAGTAAACTGAATGCCAAAGTAAAGCCAATGTACACACATCGACAGAAACAATGTACACCATATTTACTCGTGTAATGAAACCAGTTTTTTTTCCTCGACAAATCGGAGCAGAGTTGGGGGTGCATTTATTACGCGAGATAAATTTTATGAAAACCCTTTTGGGAGGGTGAATAATGCGGTAATGCGAAAAAAAAAAAGTTACGTCACTTATCTTTGCGCAATTGACAAACGTGTGCACTGTTTGGGAACAGCTTCTTTGTTGCACTTTAATCTTCGGTGGTTGCATGAGGGCGCCATCTTCTGCAAGCTGTCCCCGGGCCGCCCGTGCACCCCATAAAAGTGTTTTGCAGCTATTTTTTCTCGTAATCGTTTAACCGAACAGGGGTATCTGCTGTGATTCTACTGCTGTGAGTAGTTCCGTTCTCAATCCGCATGAGCTGGCTTCACATTTGCTTCAAAATTAAGTCGTTTTTTGCTATTTACGATATCATCTTCCACAGTTTTGTCCGCAGCGTCTGAAGGTCTCTGACTGGTCGAGCCTCGGACACGCACACACTTTCAGAGTTCTGTCAGTTACGATGTCGCCATATATGACCATGTCAAGAGCGATGCTGTTTTGTCTACAGCAGCTGTGGCAACCAATAACCACAGTTCTGATAGTGCATGCGCTGGCCGCGCGCATCCTCCCGAAGCTTCGAGCCCGCTGATCTCGGTTTCCATATTCAATGGTTTCGGTTTTAAAGTTTATAAAACGCACTGCGATGAGGAAAAGTGTTCAGAACATCTCAATTTTGGCCCAATGAACATAGTCGAATTTGGCTGGGGAATTTCACGGATTCATATCTGCTGGTTTTGCATCACTGAGATTCTACTGTACGTTTAGATGAACGCCTCCTAACATTCATTTATCATAAAATGCAATGGGTTCACAGAAAGCCTGCCTGCGTCAGATTGAGCTACATTTTTGTCAATGCCGCCAGATCACACAGAGAAATTTCGATTGCCGGGAGATTTTCCAGACTACCGTACAAACGCAAAAACTGGTCGAAATCCAGGATACTTGCAGGTATGCATTTCACACAACTGAAGTACCGTATTTACTCGCATAATCCTCGCACCTTTTTTTTCGCGAAAGACGATTAAAAGTTGAAAGGTGCAAGAGTTACACGGGGTAAACTTTCTGCGAAAACGCACAGAGCCATAAGAAAAATAAGGAAAAAACAGAGCTGCGGCAAATCGGGGTTCTCACACCAGTATGGGATGTACTAATTCAGACTTACCTTAACAATAACACCACGGGTTCAACACAAAGCAAGATTTATTTGCAGCACTAAACCCACTAGCAAGTAAAGTTTCTTGGATGCAAATGAAGTCTCCTGGCCGAACTACTCGGAGTCAGAGTCAAAACTGGAGTCTCTGATAGCCACCTCATGCGAGTCACCGCCAGCTTCAACATAGTCTCCATCACCACTGTTGCGCACCATGTGGTCATTCGTCCCGTCTAAGCGATTAGAAATCCTAGTTGTTTTGAAACTGTGGACTATGATTTCTGGGGAAAGCCGGGAAATCATGGACCGTGCCTCCGTAACCCACGTGCGATGGAGCTACACTGACGGTTTCCTTATTTTGCCTCCAGGAGTGATCGCATGGTTGCCTTCGGCCATCCATTCTGCATACAGCCTCCGAACATTACCCTTGAACGGTTTGTTTCTAGGAAACGTCATGAGGCTGCAGCATCGATGTCAGGCCGCCAAGAATAATGGCCAAATGAGTCCGCAGCTCCTCCAGCTTCGTCCGAACAGAGTCGACGAGATGACTGAGGAAGCTGTCGACGACCAGCAGCAACGGGTACAGACCCAAAGTACGCCTGGGCGGCGTCCCCAAGCGGTTTTCGCCCAGCCAACGTCTTTCTTTTAAAAATTACAAAAGATGGCAGCTTCCGCCCGCCTGCTAAAACAGCGAGCATGACTGTGCGCCGCTGCTTTTCTGTACCTGTTGTCCAGATGTGCACACTCCGCCAACGCCTCCTTTATTAAGATGATTGACGAATGGTTCATGTTGCCAGCTGAGTCGCCCTGCCTGGCGCGTCAGTCGGGAGTTATTAGAAATGTGCACTTATGCACGACCATTTTTGGAGGCTATGCTAAATATACAGCTGATGCACCGTCTGCCACAAGGGGCGCTAGTGACCGACAATGCTCCAAAATGAAGGAGGGAAAAGGTGTGGCAGCTGTTTTAATTCTAGAAATGTACTGAAGCGCAACTAACGAGACAATACTATCGTTGACGCTTTTATTTATTTATTTTTATTTGAACATACTGCAGACTTTTCACAGCCCATGCAAGAGTGGAGACAACATACATACTAAGCATCGAAAGAAAATACATACCGGAAGAACAAGAAAGAAGATATAATGTCAAACAGCTCATAATTCAAAATGGACACAATGTATTATGTTCATAAATGATTGAATAGTGTTACAGCACACAATATTGTTGTCTAGTCTATTCCAATGGTGGATAGCCGACGGGAAAAGGGAATGTTTGTGAGCGTTAACACGACTGAAAGGTTGGTGGATAGTTTTGAAATGGTTCAGTCGCGATGAGTGTTTGGGCGGGTCTAGCAGGTAATGAGATCGAGATATGTGGAATTGACCATGATATAATAGGTAAAGAAATTTTAGTCGCGAGATAATTCTGCGATGCGAAAGAGGTTTTAAGTTTGCCCTTGCAACCAAGCCTGCAGAACTGGATGGCCTCGAGAAGTCTGTATATACAAATCTAACTGCCAATTTTTGAATTCATGCTTTGAAAAAATACTCAGCTTGAGTTTCTTTCAATATACATGAATAAATTAAAAGCTATAAAGAATACATTTCTGTGCACCACCAACGCCCGGCATAGGAAATACTACGTTAGAAAAATATCTAGATTGCTCACGCATCGCTAAGTTCTGTGGACAGAGGGAGTTAGTTGCTTGTGTGCGAGCGCTTATCCTTCGGTGGGGAGAATCGTGTGCTTTGGCCTTTCACCGGAACGATTGCGTTAGTTGCCTGTGCCACAAAGGTCACTTCACTCACTGGGCAGGCCCCGTTTGTGAAAAGAGCGTGCATTTCAAACACAGCGAAGTAACAACTAGGACACTCGTTAGTTCGCACTGACATCTGCACCTGTGATTACATTTCGTGCGTCGTTTTTGTTTAAACAGCGCGTTAAGGGTCGAGCTGTAAACGTTGTTAGTTTGCTCTCGTCTTTTGTATATTGTTTTCGTGCGCCATTTTTGCCTGAGCAGTGCGCAGCACGTTTCGGTCTGCTAGCCGTTCTCAGCGTTACATTCCAAGTTGTTGCTATCTCATTCATTGCTTCGCCCTTGCAGCTAAACTGTGAATTTTTTAATTTACAAAACAGCAACTGAAGATGATGATGATATGTGGGGTTTAACGTCCCAAAACCACCATACGATTGTGAGAGACGCCATAGTGGAGGGCTCCGGAAATTTCGACCACCTAGCGTTCTTTAACTACACCCAAATCAGTGCACGATGTTACAAAACAGGAAACACTGCCACCCTAACTGGAGGTAGTACTGCACTTCAGGTTGTCCCCTTCCTTTCATGCAATTTTAGACCACAAGTATTTTGTTTTTGTGGTGCGAGACAATTTTCGATCTTGCTCATTCAACAAAACAAATAGAAAGCAAGTGGTCAGGTTAGTTACACACGATAGCATTGGCGTCGCTCCCCTTTGGGCAATACCCAAGGTTCTGATGATAAGCCATAGGGGCAGGAGAGAAGATGGCTGCTAAACCCGCATTAAAACAGCATGTTTGGCTCGCAATTCTCTCAGTATAACATGTGATGTATGGGCACAGTGAAGTAAACTTTACAGGCGTGGCATCAAATCATCGCCACTGAACCTCATGTTCAAAACCTTTTTTTTTTGTTTTGCTGAAGTAAGTTTTCTCTTACTGCTCTAGTATTGTATTTACTCACATAATTTCAGCACTTTCACAATTCTGGGGCTTCGAAAAGAGGATGTGCAAATTATGCGAGGATTTCGCAAACGCATACAAAATGTGCAACAGTCTTAATGTGCGAAGTATATACATTCAAGAAAATAAAGTAAATTGGAGCACAAGCAAAGTGTACTTGTTTATTTACCT
The DNA here is from genome assembly GCF_043290135.1 of Rhipicephalus microplus. NCBI lineage: Eukaryota > Metazoa > Arthropoda > Arachnida > Ixodida > Ixodidae > Rhipicephalus > Rhipicephalus microplus. Next base: position 90,142,120 of record NC_134710.1, on the reverse strand, counting down.
GAATTGGCATGTACTTTAACCCATCAGATCCGGAATCGCTGATCGAGAGGTCCGATTGAGAATCATCGTCACAACAGCTGCCAGTGCCCTCCCAAAGCGCATCGCCATCGGTTCTGTCTAGCGTGTTCAAATGTCCCATTTTCTTGAAGCTATTCTAGACAATGCTGAGAGAAACTAGGTCCCCCGACACGGCAATACCGGAGGACCTAAACGTTCGCACATAATTGAAAAGTCCTTCTTCAATGGCAGTAAACTTGTATCAGCAAGCGAGCCCTCTCTTTCTTCCATACCGATTGCGCTGACCGTCATACGTAGGAGAACTTCACACTGAAGTGCTTGGTGGTGGCATTATTCCCATTTTCTTTGACAAACTTCCCAACTGCGATCTTCGATTTTGCCATATATATAATTACTGTAGCCTATCACAAGAGAACAGTAAAAATGCGAAGGACGGATGGCAGAACCTAAACTTCCGAAATCAACCAAGCATGTGTTGCAGCGTGGATGCAGAGAATGAGGGGAACAATTGGCATGACAGGCCCAACAGACCCTTGCACGCCTCCGGCGCCGAAAGTGGTGTGTGCCGTGACGCAAGCGTGCATTCACACAGTGGCAGAGATGGAGAGATAAAGAGAGACAAACAGTCATGCAGTTCCAACGACTCGTCCACAAGCTTGAGTGTTCGTGCACGGTGTTCTGGGCACCCTAGTTTAGGGGAAGTCTTCGGAAGAAGTGACTTAGCATTTGCAGCCTCTTTGACTGCGCTCACCTGATCGGCAGGGTGTGCGCTTGGCATGCCCCTCCGAAGAGTTGAGAGATCCACAGTCTCTTCATGCGTACGCCGGCGAGCTGGCTCAGCCGGGCCAGCGAGCACAAAATATGCGAGTAAATATTTTTTTTTCATAAAGCTGACAAAGTATCAGGGGTGTGCAATATATGCGATGGTGAAATTATGGGAGTAAATATGGTATTTGAACAGTCTTGTGGCACTTTCCATGCACAAATGAATCCTTCATCCACTACACTTGGCATAAAAAATCGACTTTCAATTTAACAACTTTCTGAGGAACTGCTCCATTAAGCAACTTCAAAGTACTTAACTTCATCTGAATATAAATTTTGCAGTGTAGTAGTTCAACATTTCATTTAGTCGGAACTTGGTCCTGCATTTTTATAAATGAGCCGTGCTGTTCTTTAAAAAATAAAACTTACCTGAGTTGTTTTGCCAGATCCAGTCTCTCCAACCAAAACAAGAATTTGATGGTTGTTGAGGTACTGGAAGAACTTGTCTCGATATTCCCACACTGGGAGTGCTATCCGCTTACGGAATAGCTCATAGTAACGGTTTGAATAGGGAAGACCAGTCAGGGCATTCAACTGCTGCGACTGGTAAAAAAAAAAAAACAAAAAAACAGAAGTCAAATCATTGCAAAAGTACCTTAATTGACAATATATGGCCAATATATGCACAAGAAACTGCAACACAAACTATGAAAAAAAAAGTTCTATGGTGCTAAAGCAGCGAGACATTTTGCTGACCAAATTATGCAATCATAACACATATGTCAAATTAGCCATAGCACTACCATAACAGCAAGATTTATTTTGTCAAATACTTAAATTACTAGTACATATAAAACCAAGATGTGAATACAAGCGTTCCAAAGAAAAAAACAAAATCCAATGCACGTCAAACATTCGCTGAATTAAGTAGGTAGTCAATTTCATGCAAAATTGCACATCAGAATGTGAGCCTAGTTTCCAATCAGAACACACCCCACCCTTTGAACCTGGTGAACTTATATAAAATGTTTGGAACACATTGTGGAAAGGAATAGAGTTCCGGGTATAAATACACCATACAACTATACTAGGAGTGGCGATGGCGTAGTGGTTAGAGCATCCGCCTCGCATGCAAGAAGTCCGTGGTTCAAATCCCGGTGCCGCGCAGTTCCCAACCGGATTAAAAAAAAAAAAATCCGCGTGTTGATGGAACTGCATTAAGAGGCCTGGGGTGCGGCCTCACCGGTAACCATCGCCGGGAATGCACTTCCTCACCAAAGAAGGACTGGCCACCCTGGTGCAGTATCTGGCCACTACCTCCCACATGCATACGTCAATTAACTCACGGCCCTCAGTCCCCAGCAGCTAGCTGCGAAGCAACTGACCACGATGGCGGATCTGCAACGCAGCAGAGGGTGCTAAGAATCTCTGGATCCGGACAGGCCGCCATTGGAAGCTGAACTTGGCAATGTTTAACGCTAGAACCTTATCTAGTGAGGGAAGTCTAGCTGTACTATTCGAGGAGCTAGAGGGTTTTAAATGGGATATAATAGGGCTCAGTGAGGTTAGGAGGACAGATGAGGCCTATACGGTGCTACAGAATGGGCACGTCCTTTGCTATCGGGGCTTGGCAGACAGAAGAGAACTGGGAGTGGGGTTCCTAATTCACAGAAACATAGCTGGCAACATAGAGGAATACTATAGCATTAATAAAAGGGTGGTAGGTATCGTAATTAAACTGAATAAGAGATACAAGATGAAGGTAGTACAGGCTTAAGCGCCTACATCCAGCCATGATGACGCTTCAGTTGAAAGCTTCTATGAAGACGTGGAATCGGCAATGAGTAAGGTAAAAACACAGTATACTATAGTGATGGGCGACTTTAATGCAAAGGTAGGGAAGAAGCAGGCTAGAGACCAGGCAGTAGGAGATTATGGCATCCGTACTAGAAACGCCAGAGGAGAGCTACTAGTAGAATTCGCAGAAGGCAATAATTTACGGATTTTGAATACCTTCTACCGAAAACGAGAAAACCGCAAGTGGACATGAAGGAGCCCTAATGGTGAAAATAAGAACGAAATAGACTTTATAATGAGAGCACACCCAGGAATCGTGCAGGATGTGGAAGTGGTTGGCAAGGTACGATGCAGTGACCATAGAATGGTACGGTCTCGAATTCGCCTAGACTTGAAGAAGGAATGACAGAAACTGATACGCAAGAAGCAAATCAATGAGCTAGCACAGAGAGGGAAAGTACAAGAATTCAGAGTGTCGCTGCAGAACAGGTACTTGGCTCTAAGTGAGGAAACCAACCTCAGCGTAGATACAATGAATGATAATCTGACGAGTATCATTACGGAGTGTGCAGTGGAAGTTGGAGGCAGGGTAGTTAGACAGGACACTGGCAAGCTTTCCCAGGAAACGAAGAACCTAATTATCTAAGCGTCAAATCATGAAAGTGTCAAGTACAAGAGACAAAATAGAACTGCCAGAGCTTTCAAAGTTGATTAATAGACGTAAGGTATGCGATGTAAGAAGGTATAACATGGAGAGAATTGAACACGCTCTGAAAAACGGAGGAAGCGTCAAAGCAGTGAAGAGGAAACTTGGGATAGGCAAAAGTCGGATGTATGCACTAAGGGACAAAGAAGGCAAAATAACTACCAATATGGATAGGATAGTTAAAATAGCGGAAGAGTTTTACAGAGATCTGTACAGTAGCCGAGACAACCACGACCTTAATACTATAAGAACTAGCAGTAACCCAGATGACACCCCACCAGTAATGATAGAAAAAGTCAGAAAAGCTTTGGAGAGCATGCAAAGAGGCAAAGCTGCTGGTGAGGATCAGGTAACATCAGATCTGCTGAAAGATGGAGGACAGATTGTGTTAGAAAAACTAGCCACCCTATTTACGAGGTGTATCCTGACGGGAAGAGTACCAGAGTCTTGGAAGAACGCTAACATCATCTTAATACATAAGAAAGGAGATGACAAGGACTTGAAGAATTACAGGCCGATCAGCTTGCTCTCTGTAGTATACAAGCTATTTACAAAGGTAATTGCTAACAGAATAAAGAAAACATTAGAATTCAATCAACCAAAGGAACAAGCAGGATTTCGAACAGGCTACTCAACAATTGACCACATTCATACTATCAATCAGGTAATAGAGAAATGCTCAGAGTATAACCAACCACTATACATAGAATCAATCAGGTAATAGAGAAATGCTCAGAGTATAACCAACCACTATACATAGCCTTTATAGATTACAAGAAGGCGTTTGATTCAGTAGAAATATCAGCCGTCATGCAGACACTGCGGAATCAGGGCATAGATGAAGTATATATAAACATTCTGGAAGAAATCTACAGGGGATCAACTGCTACCATAGTGCTTCATAAAGAAAGCAACAGAATACCAATCAAGAAGGGTGTAAGGCAGGGGGACATAATCTCCCCAATGCTATTTACCGCGTGCTTACAGGAGGTCTTCAGAAGCCTAGAATGGGAACAGTTAGGGATAAGAGTTAATGGAGAATACCTTAGTAACCTGCGCTTCGCCGATGACATTGCATTGCTGAGTAACTCAGGGGACGAATTGCAACTCATGATTACGGAGTTAGACAAGGAGAGCAGAAAGGTGGGTCTTAAAATCAATCTGCAGAAAACGAAAGTAATGTACAACAACCTCGGAAAGGAGCAGCGCTTCGAGATAGGTAATAGTGCACTTCGAGTTGTAAAAGACTATGTCTACTTAGGGCAGGTAATAACCGCAGAGCCGAACCACGAGATTGAAGTAACTAGAAGAATAAGAATGGGGTGGAGCACATTCGGCAAGCACTCTCAAATTATGACAGGTAGATTGCCACTATCCCTCAAGAGGAAGGTATATAACAGCTGTATCTTGCCGGTACTTAGCTACGGGGCAGAAACCTGGAGACTTACAAAGAGGGTTCAGCTTAAATTGAGGACGACGCAGCGAGCAATGGAAAGAAAAATGGTAGGTGTAACCTTAAGAGACAAGAAGAGAGCAGAGTGAATTAGGGGACAAACGGGGGTCAAGGATATCATAGTTGAAATAAAGAAGAGGAAATGGACATGGGCCGGGCATGTAGCGCGTAGACAGGATAACCGCTGGTCATTAAGCGTAACTAACTGGATTCCCAGAGAAGGGAAGCGGGTTAGGGGGAGACAGAAGGTTAGGTGGGCAGACGAGATTAAGAAGTTTGCGGGTATAAATTGGCAGCAGCAAGCACAGGACCGGGTTAACTGGCGGAACATGGGAGAGGCCTTAGTCCTGCAGTGGACGTAGTCAGGCTGATGATGATGATGATGATGACAACTATACTGAACAGTTCATGGCTGCACACCAGCACAATTCGAACCAATATATGGTTTGAGCAGTTGGCAGGTCATTAAAACATTGCCAAACCACCACTGCCTCCTTGGTTGGCACCCCATAAAAATGTGCAGACACTAAATAAGTTGCAAGGTAAATGAAAGTTTCATTGTTTATCACGTGGTTCTTGGATGATGTGGTTTTTACCCCTCACTCCTGGACTCAGCCACCAGCCGAACTTGATCCAGAGTTGCTAGTTGTCCCCCTAGGTCCGAAATGGGTATGTTTAGCTCCTACGAATTATGTGTTAGATGGTTACTACTATGCTAACCTAATTTATATTTGAGCACTCGGGGTTCTCTGTTGCTTTTCCATGATATGTGGCAGTGTGGAGC